>NC_133547.1:38992154-39295184 GCF_048773025.1 Camelus bactrianus | reverse complement strand
ATGTGTTCTAACTGGGGGTGGATCTTTCCCATTACCAGTCCTAGCCAGCACCCACAAACAATTTCCATCCGTTCAACTCACCACGTACATCCAGTTATTCTAGTTTACTTTGTAAAAGGGAAAGCGCAAAATGATCTTAATTTAAATTTAAATTTTGATTGGTAACTTAGTTTTAAAAGTAATTCTACCATATATTATATCAAATGTAATTCTCTAACCCTCTGAGATGGGTTTTATTACAGAAGGGGAAACACGCTCAGTGACCCGCTTAAGATCATATGATGGCAAAGCTGAGAAATGAAATCCTGTATTTGTCCCCAGATCCAGTGCTCATTCCATCACACATTACCGCAAACTAGTCTTCGGAAAGATTATTACTAACAATTATACTTATCCAGCAAAATTTAAGAATTCAACAACATAATTGTATTCCTTTAGAACTTACGTGCAATAATCTAATTCTTAAAGTATTGATTATTCATAGTAAGTCTGAACAAGAACATTTCTCAGTGAAATGCAAAACCAGAGAAACCAGAAATGATGAACCTGTTACATCCATCTTTCAATATCAACAATTACCAAGGCATGATATGATATTATCAATACATGTTTTGTCTCTACTTCTATCCTCACTTTCCAACTCCAGATTCTTCAAAGTATGTACCAGAAAGCAAGTGACTTCATTGGTAAGTATTTTAGTTTGTATCTCTAAAAGATAAGGAGTCATTTTCAAAAAATATAATCACAATACTATCATACCTTAAAAAAAACAATAATTACTTAAAATCATTAATACACTTTTCAAAAGTTTAGAAACCAATCCCATTTACTACCAGTCCCCATTTCTCTATACTCTCACAAATAAGTTGCAAAATATTTCATAAAGCATTCTCATCTCTCTCAGGAGGTTTCTTTGTGTCTGAAGATTTATTTCATTTCAAAATTACAAACTCGTTGTGCCACAGAAACTCCTCCAGAGATAGATGAGGACCTCCACAATGGAAGAACCAGATGGATAAAACATTACATGCTAATTGTTTACGAGAGTAGAAAAATAACCTATACTAGGCCATGACTCCTAACACAAGGGATAGAAACTACTACCTGCAACCAATTGGTATACATAATGTTGATTTAACAGCACTGATGGAACCAGAGATTTGTGTGGTAAT
Organism: Camelus bactrianus; assembly: GCF_048773025.1. NCBI lineage: Eukaryota > Metazoa > Chordata > Mammalia > Artiodactyla > Camelidae > Camelus > Camelus bactrianus. Next base: position 39,294,012 of record NC_133547.1, on the reverse strand, counting down.
AGTCTTACTAAAAACAGTTAAGAATTTTAAATTTCTTTTGGTGAAGTCCTGTATCAATGTATAACCATGTTTGACCTATGCTGTGTCATGGCAAAAGGATGGATTGAAGACCTTCCTATAGGCAAAGGTACAACCCACTCCTCCTTATCTATTGCTCTTAAAGCATTAAAAAGTATACTACTCTTGAAAATGTTTTTAGCAAGACAGATGAACATCTTACTAGGTTCATCTGGTGGTTATGTCCAATGAAGTTCAATGGACATTCTATCAAATGTAGACTGGGAGCCAGACAAAATGCTGGGCATCATGGCTGCTCCAAGAGAGCTAATGGCCAAAGAAGGGTGTGGCAAGGGAGGAGGAGACAGACAAATACAAGTTGGTGCTAAGAAAAAGATATGCACAGGATATGTGAACACACGGAGGGCACACAGCTGAACTATGGAGTTTAGAAATGGTTTCCAGGAGGAGAACATTTCTGAGCTGAATCTTAGATACTGGGTAGAATTGGCTAAACAAAGAAAGTGGGAGGGGCATTCAAGTCATAGGATGTAGCATGAGCAAAGGCACTGAGACACGTACAGGGAACCACAGCTCAAAGTGCAAGGTAAGAACTGGAAGGAAGAAAGAAGGAATAGGGAGAGGCCAGATAATGGAAGATCTTGTGTACTGTGTTAAGCTTGGCTCTGCCCTACAGGCGACTAGGAGCCCCCACAGGGTCAAGCAGAGGCTGCATGATTAACTGGGTTTTTAGACTGAGCCCTGCAGAATGGAGAATGGAGGGAGTCTAGAGAAGACCACAGGGGCCTGAACTGCAGCAGTGGTGGGGAGGATCTAGATGGAAAGATGAATCTGAGCAACATTTAGGAGATAAAACTGGCAAGACCTCACACTGGACACAGAATAGTGAGAAGGGAAGAAAGTACATACAGTAACTCCCAGGTTCCTAGAACTATGCCCAAAAAGATAGAGTGAGAGCATTTCTATTTAAGGATCATTTTAATTATGGTGAATGTCTTCCATTTTATTTTATTTGAAACTTAAATTTTTAATGGAAATGCCCTCAGCTTACCTATATAAACTTCCTTGGCACCATGCTCTAACAGAACCATCTGCTCCAAAGGACAATAAATCTCCTCACTATTCCCTAAACGTGTGTAAGACATCTAAAATTTGGCAGCAAATGCCTTCACTCATTAGAGATTTGAATACTATTCAATGCTACAAGTTCTGATGTTTATTTAATATTAACTTATAACAAGTTTGATAAACAGTCTATTAGTATCTAATCACCTTACTAGTAATTATAGGTTTTCCATTTTAATACTTGTTTATTTTACACTTCAGTACAATGACCCAGAACTTCCAAATAAATGTTAAATAATGATGATGCAGGTATTCTTGCTGTTCCTAAATGCACCAAAAATGTCATTAATAATTTATTACTAAATATTAAACTATTAGTTTATCATGTTTAGAAAGTACTCACTCATTCCAACATTAATACTCATTTTTTAAAGCTCATTTATAAAAGATCACCATTTAAAAAATATAACACAAAAATCAGCTCATTCCAGCTGACCACATTACAAACTCCATCTTTTACCTTCAAAGACTGAGAAATATTTTACTTTTATATTTGCATTATATAAGAAGTAACAAAATACACAGTAACTATTCATAAACTCTCCCACAGAACATTGATAAATAAACTATAGTATATAATTGGGCTCTACTACCATCTTCCTATAGAAAGGATATAAAAGCATACAACAACCACAACAAAAAGAAAACACTGTTTATAAGTTACTATGGCTGATATATTTTTAATATTTTCAAATTTAAATCTGAAACGATCATAGTTAATTTAAATACATGTTTAAATAAGGATTAAAAATTACCCACTAAGAAAGCAGTAGTCTTACCTGTAACGAACATGAAAAGAATGGTCTTCCCTCATGCTTATCAAGTTTTCCTCCATCAAGTCATATTATAAGCTGAGTATAATATGAAATTATTTTATTTTGTGCCAATTCAGTTCTTTACAACGTAGAATTGCTGCAGAACATTGTCCGGTTAGTATATTAATGAGTTGGTGTTAATACACCCTAAGCTCCTGCTTCTTCTTTATTAATAATGAAAGGAGGTCAATGTCAGACAGCATAGAGGTTCAAAATGTGTCCCAAATCCTTGCATCTCTGGCCCTTTCAGCAGCACTTCAGCAACATTTCTGCAAAAGGAATACAAGATGCTTTGCTTGAAGTCCTACTTTCAAAGAATAACCTAAAGTAATTCCAAGCTCTACATGATCACACAACTAACTCCACAGACTGCTGTCATGGCAATTATGGGAGAAAAACCTCAGGGGGCTCACCACTCAGAGGGCTTCTAACTGAGAATGTGAATGCATGGTATTTATTGGAGAACCGTAGTTTAATTTTAAAAACCGGTTTGAAATACAGTAATTTTATGTAATATTTCCTATTATAAACAAATATAGACGAATTTGTATGATATTAGTATCTTAAAACAAAATTATAATACTTGATTTTAAAAACTACTATTAACAATTAAAATGAAAATTCAATAATTCATCTGAACAAGTCAATTCTAACTGTAAATTTATTTCTTCAAAGAAGATATTTGTGCTGATAATTAGATTATCTTATATTCATTTGCTCTCAATGTATATTCTATTTAAACTCTTTAAAGTATTTTAAATGTTTCCACTGAGTAAGTACAAAAGAAATTTAGGGAATATGTGTATAGTAGAATGACCCAACAAACAGTTATATACCACCACCCACTTTGATAGAATAAAGAACATCATCACTGCCTTTGAAGTCTCCTGGGTGCCTCAGCCTAACACATCACCTTCCTTTCCCCTCTACGGTGATCTCTAAACTGAATTGTGTTCATTATTCCCTTGCTTGTCTTTATAACTTTGCCACAAATGTCTGTATAGTCTTAAATAATATATTGTTTAATTTTGTATGTTTTTGCTCAATATTCTTTCTGAGATTCATCTTGCTTGTTGCACACAGCTGCAATTTGCATATTTTTATTGCTGTATCATATTCTGTCCTATACCAAATGTATTTTTCATTCTACTGTTGATGGACCTTTGGACTGTAATATTTTGGATTTTTTTTGCTACTATTAGAAGTATTGCTATGAATGCTGTAGTTAATAACTCAATATACTGGTTAAACAGGACAACAGATAAACTAAAAAGAGAATGAGTGAATTAGAAGAATATCTGAAGAAATTACACAAATAGATAAAGACATACACAAATAGATAAAGAGATGGAAAATACTAAAGAACAGTTTAAAGAAAAGGAAGACAAAATGAAAGGCTTTAACACAGGTCTAACTACAGTACCAGAAGGAAAAACAGAAAGAGGAACAAAGGCAAAATGTTCAGTATAAAGACTGAGAATTTTTCAGAATTGAAGACAGACTATTAATTAGCAGATTGAAGAAGCACACTAAGTCCTAAGTGGGATAAATAAAAATGAATCCATACCCAAATATATCACAGAGAAATGCATATCATCATATATAAAATATAACCTTTAAGGTAATAGTTGAGAGAGATAAGTAAGGGTAAGATTAAGGTGTGTGTGTGTGTGTGTGTGTGTGTGTGTGTATTTTATATATATATATATATAGTCGGGGAATCTCAGTGTTATAAACAACCCCACAGGTCAGTTAGTACCACATATTACAACATTCCCAGAAAGGTCATAAGGAAGCTAATCCTAATTTTGAATAATCCTTTTCAAAAAGTTTCAAGAAAGTTGTTCCGTACTTTGAGCAATTTTTCCATTTCTACCCATTTCTTCCTTCTGCTGCCATCCAATAAAGCCTAATTCCTCTTCCACATAACATCCTTTTAAGGATTTCAGCTATAAAACAAACCAAACTCTGAATAATGCACACCCACAAAATACACTTAGACAGAGGTTAGTGGGGAACAGAGCAGGCAGAAGGAGGACAGTGGGAAGTGGCGAGCATCAGCCTTGGGAATCCTGACAAGATTCCTAGAGGAAACAAGGTTTTCATGTTAACAACCAGTTTGGCACATAAGAAACACAAAATATTATCCCTCTTGACCCCTCCTTTGGCCAGCAAAGGAAGTAGTATCTTAAGAAAGGATGAAAAGATAGGTAGCAGTTATTAATCCAACAAATCTTTTTTTCTTTTGTTCAGAATTCCATCATGCCTCTTTTTCCCCAGAAAGCATTAAGGGTATTAGTGTAGATATTCACAGCAACAGCTCCAAAGTGCATCTAAATCACACAACAACTCAACTGTCAACCAAAGTGGCTTTCACTACCACTTTGAGGTTTAGGTTCTTATTTATAATATGGGCAGGAGGTGAGGTATTAGAATTAACTTAAAATTAAGTTAAATTATAATTTAATTGAAACATTTTTTCAGCCATATCATAATAAAATCTAAAAATTCATCAGTCACTTAAAAAAATGTTAACTTCATATTTATTAAAATGTAAGCATGTAATTAAATTAACAAATGGATATAAATGGAGCTGCAAAATACCTTACTTGATTAGGACTGCACACAGAACCATTAAAAAAAAACTTAAAACAAGCAAGACAGAATGCTATCCACCATTTTACCAAGGACAATTTAGAATATGGTCTTACTTTTTTCAAAAGAACAGTACCCTCCTCAAGTCATTCTTAAATTTCAATCTCCCTAACAATTAAGCAGCATTTCTTATCTTACAATTCTTCACTAAACAAACAAGCAATTCTTGATTCAGTGAGTCACACTACAAAAACTCTCTAACCAACTTAGTAACAATGTGTTCATTCATGTTCCACATGGAGTTAACAAACCCACTGCATATTTAACACATAGTTTATATATTACTAGTGTAACACTAATAACATTTGCAACAGATATTAAATTATGAATTGTTCATTAAGATAAGAAAATTTAATGACAGGACCAGGAAATGGAATGGAAATTATAGGTTTGAAAGAATATTAAGAAGTCTTCAAGTCCCCACTAGAACTTAAATAAATAATAATCTGCAAGGAACACATGTACCCTTAATAGCATCTCCCAGGTTTTAAAAAACTTCTCTGCTAACAAAGCTGTTGGCTCACAGCATCTTTTGGTCTGACTATAGATAAAAAGAAAGCAATAATCATTTTCCATACCCTAGAAACTGATAAAAGCACACAGAAAGATCAACTAGTGCATAACTCTGATTGCCTCAAATTTAATTATCTGATTAGGAAATCAAAATAGGCAGACTCCCGGTACACACCTAGGTGGACTTCCAGACACTGTCCAAGGTATGTAATCAGAGTAAACAATAAAACCTAGCCCTGCTTTACTCCACTGGCAGTAAAGTTATCTTCAAACTAGGTGACTGGGAAACAGGGGATAGACAGTTACAACTACAGCTGACCCTTGAATGGGGTTGAACTCCACAGTCCACATATGCGGGGAATTTTTTCAATAAATATGTACTACAGTACTACATGATCTACATGTTGGTTGAATCTGCAGATGCAAAACTACAGATATGGGGGACCAACTGTAAAATTATACATGGATTTTCCACTGTGCGGGAGGTCAGCACCCCTAACCCGCACATTATTCAAGGGTCCACTGTGTTTCTTTTGTCTTTGTTTCAATTTATCCAAACTATCTATTCCTGACTACAACTTAAGCGCCAGTTACCTTTGGTCTGATTTTTTCATTTAGTGTATCTATAAACTGGTAACACTATCAGATTATAAATATAACTTACTTTTCTTGCCTCCAGGTTAGATAATCTAAATTCTTTAAACTTCTCTTATCCTATTAACTTCCTCTAAGGTACAATGCTCAAATTACCCAAATCCCTCTCAGTTGTAATGTTTCAAGTCAGATACAGTAGCCCTTTGTCAACTGGAGCTGGCATAAATATTAAGGAAGAATCAAGAACATACTTAAAATAAAGTTATTTTATATTAGAATTCAGGGTACAGGTTATAGTAACAAATACACATCACAGTACTAATGGGGGTAGCAAAGTAAGATGCCAACACATCCACTTCTAAAATAAACTCAAGTAACTACCCTAGGTAAACTGGTTATTTTCTGCCAAATTATGTACCTGTAGGTAGACACTAATTTATTTGTAGATGGACTAAATATGTCCTGTCACCTAATCCAAACATCTATTTCTAACTGCATTTTACCTGAAAGATACAGTGGAAACAATATGGCAAGTATAAGGAACAATACATGCAAAATCAAAAGTAGGAAGGTAAAACCAGGAAGTTTACATAGAAGAATATAAGAGTATAAAAAAGCAGACGCTGTAGTAAAGTCCAACAGAGAGTTCAGAGCATGATTTTAGTGTGGCAGGCAGACATCAGAATATAAGACTAATGTGGAAAACTAGTGTTCAGAACAAGAGAATAGGACCAAAAATGTCTGGGTACTTGATTAAGTAATCTGGCTGAGTACTTACAGAAAATTGAAAACAGTGCCCATTGACTAGATATGAGAGGCAAAGGTCAAGCAAGGACAGAGAACTTATGAGACTTCCAGTTTTGAGGACAGGGTGAACAGGAGCAATGCGCAGTGACTGACAAATTGGATTGCAAGAGTGATAGTTTAGAGAGGGAAAAATGGAATACTCATATTAAACTTGTACTTGGTAAAAATGCTATCTTCAGAAATAATGGCTGAAAGAAACAAAGATATTGAGCTTGAGATAACCTGAAATCAGACAAAATCTGATAAATGGGGAAGGATGGAGTGGGGAGAGAGGGAGTGACTGATAATTCTTAATTTTTGCACATCTTTAAAACTAAAAAAGTTTTAAAGTACAATGATATAAATGTCAAAAACTGCGATGTCAGTGACAAAATTAAAGAGACACTGCAATGGGAGAAAAAAGCAATGCATAAAAGTTCTGATTCTTTATTCAACACAATCTCTAAACCAATAATATAATCAAACTATTGCATAATACTATGAACTAAAGATAACTCAAGATGATATGCGTGTGTATCTATCTATATCTACAGTGCTGAACATAGTTTTAGTACTGATAACTGTCATACATACCAAATGTAAATTACTTTACATGATCCCAAATTAATAAAATAAACAATCATAGTGCCGAGTAAAGCAGATTGCTCCAATTTCTATCATTCTGGAGAAATGAGAATTTACTACAGATTATTCTGTAACAACTGTATCAGTAAAGTTTTCCTTTAGTAAATATATAATCCTAAAGTATGCACTCCAATTAAGGTTATATCTTAATTTATTCTTAATCTTTAGGTCTGCAACAATACATATAAGTCTGTAAAATGTTAGGCCAAGTTAGGTTAGAAAACAAGTGTAACTAACAGTGTAACTACTAACTAAACACGTTTTATTATAAAGCTCTTCTAATAAGTTGTTTGTGACTATGGAACAGCTAAATAAATTGAATAAATTCAAAGGATAGATTAGAATAATGGTTCCAGATTCCAAGTAAATCTGTATCTTAAAGTCACAACACCAGTCAGAAGGGTTCCCATGTGCATTTGAAATGAATCCTCCTAGGTCATTTGGAAAACCAGCAAATATATGCAAAGTAAAGGCACTATTAATTTTAAACTCTCATATTTATTCTTGGCAGATTTAAAAAAGAAAGAAAGAAAGAAAGAACTTCAGGTCAGGAGCTGTGGATACTGAAAAGGTAAAATAATGAATGCAACCATTTCAGAGTAGTGTAACCCCAAAACAATATAAAATAAGAATTCCTTTTCATGTTTTTGAATGTTTACACCAAACAGCTCACCATTCTAAACAACTCTAGGTAAACTTCCTTTTTCGGTGAAGAGTAAAGTACTTATATTTTTAATCCATCACATAAAGCTAAAAGGACGTCAAAGACTATGTTTCCTAGATAACCAAAATACTTAATAAAAGCCACATATGCAATTTCAAATTAGATAAATACTAAAAGAAAATGTAATCTAGAAGAAAGAGATTTGAATATTTCAAGCCTTCATCTTAGTACTGCTGTTAAACAGTGAGAAAGGACCAAGCGCACGAGTCTACCTCAATGAGACATGCTGAATGTTTGTAGTTCAACAGGAGTTTCCAAAGCTCTCTCACAAAGCGCTACCAAGATAATCATTACTGCATGGTAGTCTCTTAGTATCTTAGGGTTTGGCAGCCCATGATAAATTGGAAAGAAGTTGAGTATTTTCCTGGGGAAGGTGATAAACCAGAAAGGGGCTGTTTTTAGATTACACATGGAGCCAATCTGAATTATGCCCGTTACTATACTAATCATTAAAACTGCTGGTATGAAATTACAGTCCTTAGTGATTACAATAATTCAACAGAGGATGAAGCAGTTGCTTAAAAATTTCAAGGCCAAAAGGAAGATTACTTTTATGCAACATCTTTAATCTTGGTTACCTTTTTCCCCTGCTAAGCAATTAATAAAACAAAAGTCCTACTCCGACAAGATTACTTACTTATTTTAAGAGTATAAATATGTCCAACTAAAGGGAAAAGGTCTTACATATGTTCATTAGAATAAAATTTGTATTTTTCTCCATATTAGTTTTATTTCTCCTCAAACTGAAGCTCAAAGTTTACAAGTAATGTTGATTTTCCCTCCTATAAAACAATTTTAAACAAAGATTGTCCTTTTAATCCAATAGTAAAATTAATAACCTTTTGGAAGAGTTTCAATTAGACACATAAGAAAGGTGATTTTTAGTTAATTATTATAAACACATAAAATTGGATATATACCGTATTTTAACATCAAGGTTACAAAAGACACACAATGATAGTTTTTTTTTAAATTCTAAATTTTAATCAACCTCAATTATATTTCCAGTACATTCCAAATGACTACACAGATTATGAGGCCAGGAGCTCACAAGAAAATGTTTGCAATCTAAAAACACCAACATACACTAAGCCCAATTTCCAAAAAAAACACAAAAATTCAAACCAAAATATATGTATTAGTCCTCGCCCTTTCCAATCAGTAATCTTTTGTTAACAAAGAAACAAATTATTGGATAAACATGATGTTATTAATAGGAGCTCAAAGAAGTAAATTCAAAATAAACATAATCTTATGAGGAAATTACTGTCAGAAAAAAAAGAGAAATACTTATTAGTAAGCAATGGGGAGAACACAACTTTGAGAAACAGTGGTCACCAAGTCACCAGAAAATATGACCCACAGCCCTTTATTGCTACCAATGTTGGTTTAAGCCATCAGCTTAAATCAATTAATATATGTATGGGAAACAATAATGAAGGAGAAAAGAATTGGTCCTTTCTACTGAGCATTGTTCTTGAGTTAGTAAATGACAATGTATCAGTCATCTTAACAGAAGAATTTTGAAATGGCAAAACTGGTTTCAAGTACACTTTTAAGCAGAAATAAATCCCAAATGCAAAAGGATAATAAAGGCCTTAAAAAAAAAATCCCTAGAGAGTTTGAATTTCGAACCCTTCATAGGAAAATACACTGTTTTCTCCTTCCAAAAGTTATCACCATTCTGTGGAAAAATGTTTCTGCTCAATTCAGTAATGTTATGAGACCACATGAGAAGAATCACTCTAAAAAGGACCAAGGAAAGCTTTGTGGAAGCGAGGACATCTGTACTGAGCCTTGAAGGATGGGTAAATCTTATTAGGCTAATCAAGAAAAGGCACTCCAATCATGGGAAATGGCTTGAGCAAAAGCAAGGAGGTGGGGATGCAGAGAAAGTGGGCCCAGGTGGGTTAGGAGTAGGAAAGAGAAATCTAAGAAGGCACTAAATTGTGAGGGACTCTATGCATGTGGCTGAAGCAGTACTTGGCCTTGCATTCAGATAAAGAGGAACCTTGGAATTTTTTCAACAAAGGAATAGCAAAGTCAGATCTGTGTGTTAGGAAGATAAACTGGCAGCAACATATAGGGCAGGACAGGACAGATGAAAGTCACTGCTAAAACTCCAGAAACCACTACTGAATAGGAAGCCTTCTTTCCTCATCTCACAACTCAAAGCAAATTGCTTTGCACATAATCGATGTCTAGCAAACTTTCTGGATTTCTTGCCTGGGAAGAAGAAGAGAACTACGAAGCAGCAAAGAATCCTGTAACAGCGAGAAAACCAGATTTTAATACGTTTCTGCTCTACGCTAAAGGATATATTCATATTCAGCTAAATAACTCAGGAAAGTCTCACTCTTAATTTTTTACTGTTTTTATACAGATGATAAAAGGGATACTGAAAGTGTTATGTGATTTATAAAGTACTATAGGAAGACAGCTGTCTTGAAAGAAGGGTTGAAATATCTATGCATAGTTCATGACAAAACAGCACAGCACATACAGGCATCTAAAAAGTAGGATTATGTCTCTACAAATGGAATCCAAAGAACTGGAGGAGATTTAAACAAACACACTGAAGCAATTCAGCATGTGCTTTGGGATCAGGCCATGGTCTGAATCTCAGCACAGTGACTTATTAGTTATACGATCTTGAGCTAGTTAAATTCTCAGTGCTGGTTTGGGCATAACGATATCCATCCAACATGTGTCATGATGATGATTAGAGATATGATTTATAAAAAGCACCTCAGTGCCTGGCTCTGATACTTAACAAAAGTACTCAGTATGGTAGTAATAATGATAATTGCTATTGTTATTATAAAAAAGAACATGTCTATTAGAATCAACTTGAATACTAGTCTTAATCTATGTCAGGTTTTCAATTTTAAAATTTCAGAGGACTAATTACCAAATTTTTATCTTTTAGGTAAATCTTAGAAATAGTTTATGCTTAAGAACAAGGCCATTAAAAAAACTACTAAATCCCACCTTTGCTTTAATTAGCCTAGTACCAGTCTGAGATTTATATTAAAATTTAGTATTTGTAACACTGTCTGGTTTAATAACAGAAGGAAATACAACCAAACTGCTTATCTAGCCAAAGAGGATTTGGAGGGAATGCCTCTACACCAGTAACACACAACTTTTTACATTGTATCTGCTCCACTCCTTATATTATAAATAATGGCCTGAGAAAGAGTTTGCCAGACGGAATCCATGGTAATGCGTAAAGAAGAGCAGGTATGAGACTACCCCAGACACACACACACACGCGTCAACCAACAGCGATCCTCCCTTTTTAACGTTGCTTACTGACAATTAACCAAAGATGCTTTTTGAATAACGACAAGAAAAGCAAAAGTGGAATTTATCAGGTAATCACATTGGTGGTTATCAGGCCGCAAATCTTCTGTGCACCCTTCTAAAGTGGCAGCTTGAAAATTCAGCTTCCTATACACGCCACCAGACTCCGATACAAGCCGACCGAAAGGAAAGCCAAGAATCTACTTCGTTTAACTCCACAAGAGGGTTAAATTATGCATTAAGGAAAATAAAATTTCCATCCCTACTCGTTTTCTTTGCGAGTTCAAATGATTCCAGTTAAAATGAGCTCACTGGTTATCACTGATACAAGGAAAGGACAAATTTTCTGTCTGTTACTATTCGAAGATATTCTATAGGTTTTCAGGAAAGGGCTTTCTTAACATTCCACGTTTGCGAAAACCTTCTGCAGCAACTACCCATTTCCACGGTAAATCGACCAGTTGGTGCCTCAAAGTTCATGAATTTCAAAATGGTAAGTGCAGGTGTCTGACAAAGACTGCCCGCTTTAAGACAGCAAACTCACGACCACACGCGAACGCGATCTGCCTCGGATTTAATTAATTCCACAGGGTTTCGGATTTTTAACCTACTGTTTGTTTCTTACACTCAGAATACATGAGAAGTCGTTGTGTTCTATCATACTTTTTTATTAAAAAAAAGCTATAAGCAATGAAGCTCTTAAGATTTACTCTCATTTTAAAATCTCCAACCTGAAAGCAACTAAGCGCTCGAACTGGAGCGGGCTGCTCTTCACTCCGAGTTTCTGGTTTCTCGACGCCGGCCCCCGCGACCACCCCCCCGCCTCCCTCCCGGAACAAAGGAGGTCGCCCCCAGACCGTGGATACAGAGCCCGCCCCCGACCCCCACACACGCCCCCTCCCGGTCGCCTCCCTCCGCCGGGCGCCCACAAACGCCCCTCCGAACTCACCTCCCCACGGGCCGGCGAGTCTGGGGAGCGCGGCGGACGCGGCGAAGCTGCAGCAGCTGCCGCCTCGGCGACGGGCCGGTGACTGCGGCCCCTCCTCCCCGCGGCGGGTCCGCGGCAGAGGCACTGCTGGAGGCCGGCGCGCACCCCCCGCCCCCCAGAGGTCACGTGGGCCAGAGCTCCGGGCTCTCCCGGTGTCCTCCGGGCTCTCCCGGTGTCCGCCGCGCGTCAGCCGCCACTCAAGGGCCCTGCGGCGCCGCCCGCCCGCTGCCACGCCCCTCCTCTGCGCCTGCGCCCCAGCTGCGGGCGCTCCCATTCAAACGGACGACGCCCCGCGTCTTTCGGACTCGCCAATGGCCGGCGCGGGAGGCGGGGCGGGGCGAGGCGATCCGCACGGGCCTCCGCTGTCCAGGACGGGCTGGCGTGTGCGTGCCAGACTCGGGGGGACCCTGGGGCACTTGGTCCTCCGCTGCCCCGGGGTCTGTCCTCAGCCACCGAATTGAGTTGCTTTCCTGCCCTCCTGTTTCTTCTTCACACACTGAAGGACGGGGCGATAAATACTGTCCAGAAAGAGTCCTTCAGAGATGGTCTAACCTAGACCCTTTTAAAAGATGGGCATCCCAAACAAGCCCCGCCTGCCCTGAAGTCTTGGTCCCGGCCTGGAGAATGAATCTCCCAGCGGCATTTGCAGGATGTTTAAGAAAAAGAGGTCTCTGTGAAAGGAACAGAGGGACCCGTGTGAAAGTCTGAACAAGGCTGCCTTAGTTCTTGAGGCTATGTCACAGTTCTGGCGTTTCCAGCTGCTAAAAAAGCAAACTTGTGTTGACTGCAGAATCGCTGGTTCCCGGGAAAATTGGGTGGCAGTTTTGCTCAGTTTCAAGCTGCTACATTCTAAATGCATTGGGAAAGTTTATTTCCATTCACTTTCTCTCCACATCAAGTTAACCAAAAAATAGATCTGTTTGATCTTCACAAAAATACTGTTGTCACTCTGGGCTAAAGAATCTGATGAATTTAATTAGATTATTTCTCAAATAGATATTTCTTCACTGAAATGAAATGTAAATGTTTTTACAGGCATAAGGATGTACTAAGAAAACACCAGTTTCAGTTTCTCTCTGAGTAATGGCCATAACCAGTGATCCAAGCAACATTTCTCTTATTGGGAGCATAGTCTGGCAAACTGGTTAAATAACAGCTTTGGCATCAAACTGGACCTGGATTTGAGTTCCACCTTTGCCATTTGCTGGTTGATTGACCTTGAACGAGTTTTCCTTATTCTCCTTAGCCTTAGTTTCTTTAGCTGTAAAAGACAAAATAGTAAAATCTCTTTTAATATGTAAGGGTGGTTGTGGTACTTCAGCGAGGTAAGTGTTGTTAAATGGTTAACATAGTGTCTGACTGCTCAATAAATGGTACCTATTATCATTATTATCAACAACTACCCTTAATATCAGGTGCTTATAAACAACAACTGAATCAGCTGGATGTACTATTTCAGAGGTATTATAATCCCATCTTACTTATAAATTCTTTTTTGGGTGTAGATACGAAAGCCACAAAGGAAGTACAGTAGACCAACTTCAGCATGAATAAATGAATCATTATTTCCCCCTTGAAAATCTTCTCTTACACCTGAGACTTTCGATCACTGATAATAGTTATGTCCATCTTACTCAAGCTGAATTATCTTTTAAAGTATCTTTTAAGAGGTATAGATCAGATTATGTCACTCTCCTCCTTGAAAACCTTCAGTGACTTCTCATTTGATTTAAAATGAAATCTAAATTCCCTACCATGGCCCATAAAGCCCAAAACATCATGCCCTGCCCACCTCTTCACTCTCCCGCATTCCTCCCTCTTGCTGGCTCACTTCCCTCCAAGTACACAGGACATTCCTCAGACCCTAGAATTGACTAAGATTCAGGGTTCTCTCAGGGCCTTCTCCTTGGCAGTTCCCCCTGCCGAGTTTATTTCCCCAGACTCTTTAAATGGCTGGCTTCTTTTCAGCCCTCAGCTTTTAGCTTATTCATCACAGTATTCAGCAAGTATTTACTCAGTTTTTGCTATGTGTCAGGAACTGTTCCAGGTTCTGGGAATATAATAATGAGCAAGACAGAACACAGCCCCTGCTCTCATGGAATTCAATTAAAATAAATAACAAGAAAGATATCAGGGTGTGATAGGTCGCAGGCAGAGAATTCAAGGTAGGATGAGAGGAGCTGGAATGACTGCTTTACGCTGGGGGTCAAGGTAAGAGAGGCCACTCTGAGAGGACGGATTCAAACTGAGATTTTAATTACAAAAAGGAGCCAACTTTCAAGCAAAGCTCAGGGAAGAACACATTAGGCAAAGGAACAGCTAATATAAGGCCTAAAGCGAAAGCCTGTGAGGACAAGCTTTGTGGGTTTGAGAAACTGGAAGGAGGCCACTGTGGCTTAAATGCAGTGAGAGAGAGGAGAGCATACAGCATGAAGTCACACCCGGTCATGTAGGCCCTTGTAAACCAGGGGAGGGCATTTGGGCTTTATTTTCTCAATGTTTTAGAAGCCAGTGGAAGATTTGAAACATGGGAGTAACTTCATCTGTTTATACTGTGAAACAAAGCCAGAATTCAAGACATTCTATAAGACAGCTAGCTCAGATTCTTCATAAACGTCATTGTCATGAAAAACAAACCAAAAAAGGTTAAATCTTGATGGAGTTCTAAATCAGAGAGGAGAGAGGGAGAAGAAGGGAGAGACTATAAAAGACATTTAAGAAACAACTGGGGAAAGTTGAATATAGACTGTATATTAGATGATATTATGGAATTATTGTTAATTTTCTTAGATACGACATGGAATTATGGTTATATAGGAGAATCTATTTTGAGAAGCTGCAAGCTAAAATATTTAAGGATAAAAAGCCACGACTTCAGCCTCTTCAGTCTCTTTCCAGAAGACTACAAAAGAAAATTGCCTGTAATCAGCTTTAACATAGGATACAGGAGATATCTGTTCTGCCTTTAAAAAAAAAGGCAATAATCTACTCTACCTGGCTTGTCTGAAAAACTCATGTGTATAATTTAAAGTGGTTTCAGTTTGGTGGTGCCCTCAGGCAACTGGCAAAGGTAAACCAAGTCATATTTAGAGAAACCCAACTGCTGTAGACTGAATGTTTGTGTCCCCCCCTAAATTCATATTTTAAACCTAATCTCCAACGTGATGATATTTGAAGATAAGTCCTTTGGGAGGTGATTAGGTCCTGAGGGTGGAGCCCTCATGAATGAGATCAGTGCCCTTAATAAAGGAGACCCCAGAGAGCAACCTCACCCCTTCCACCATGTGAGGACTCAGTGAGGTGGCAGCCCTCTGTGAACTAGGAAATGGGCCTCACTAGACACTGAATCTGCCAGCACCTTGATCTTGGGCCTCCAGCCTCCAGAACTGGGAAATAAATGTTTTGTTCAGGCAATCCAGTTTATGGTATTTTGTCAACCCAAACTGACTATGGCACCAACTTAGCCCAGACCCCAAACATTTCTACAGAAAAATTTCCAAGACATGTGAGTTCTGAATCAAATCACAAATAATACAAAGAAACAAGGCATCTTGGACAAGAATTAGCAGAAAAAAAGGAAGAAAAAAAAAAAACAGACAACAAAACCAAACACCTAAAGACTTTGAAACTGGAATAGATTATAGTCATAGATTATAAATAGTCATAGGCTTTTTAAAGAAATAAAAGATTGAAAATATAAATAAAGAACAAACTTCTATAAAAATGAGTGGACAGGTTTAAAAAAGAACCCAACAAAACTGCTAAACTTTAAAAAAAAACAATAATTAGAATTTAAAATTCAATGGACAGGTTTAACAGCAGATTAGATGTGCTGAAGAGAATGAGCAAATTGGCAGACAGACCTGAAACAAATGTGAGCAAGGCTTGTTCTAAATAATTCACATGTATTAATTCATTTAGTCCTTATACCAGTCAGGCTCCAGGTATAATCTTTAAACACTTTAAAGTCCTTAAATCAGTGATATGAAACAAATCTTTTCATATAAAAAAGAATCATAAAGGAGAGAGTGAGAAGCTCTAACATACGTCCAATCGAAATGCTAAGATGAGAAGAGAAATAGACGATACTTTCAGTAGGATTTTTAAAAAGAAAAAAGAAATTTACACCTAGACATGAGTTAGTGAAAATACAGAGCACTGAAAACAAAGAAGCAACCTCAAAGCCAGTGAGGAAGGAAGGACTGATTACCTCCGATGGAACAACAATTAGGCTGACAGGTGACTTGGCAATTGCAAACATGTAAGCCAGGAGAAGAATATCTTTGACATTATGGTCAGAGAAATGACTATCAGCCTAGAATTATTTAACCAGTGGAAATGTCTTTCAATATGAGAACAAAATAAAGGCATTTTCAGGTAAACAAAAGCTGATTTTGCTATCACAGACCCTCACTAACTAAAGCTATATATATTTTCCTTCAAGAAGGAAAATGATCTTGGATGGTTAAAGATGCAGGAAGGAAATAAAGACCATATTAAGTGGTAAATATATAAATAAATATAAACAACTATTAGCTGATATCATTGCTCTTTCTTGCCTGTAAATACATTCATTCATATTCAACGACACATATGTTGAAATGCCTATTACGTGCCAAACACTATGCTGGGTGCTAGGGACACAGCAATGGGGTTCTCTACTGCACCATCGCCACACTACTAGATGAACCCCTGGTGTTGACGCTACTGACAGGCTGCCTTTAGCATTTTCCAGTGCTTTAAAGAAGAGACGGAAAAATGAGTGTGCATAGCCTTACAGCCCGCAGGGTTGTTAGGACAGACCAAGCTTAGTTTTTTTTTTCCCCAAAGCTAAAAACTTTTCTCTGAGTTATAAATGACACCACTGAGTCAAGGCAAATTTGAATAACCAGGTAGATAACACCTGTTGCTTCCCTTTTCAATAAGTCTGTCAGAGAACAACAATGCTCCCTTGACTAAAAGAAAGCCAGAATGTTGGGTGTGGAGGTTCCTCAGCAAACATGTGGACTTGGTAGCTCCACCTTTCAGAATTAAAAAGAAAAAAATGAAAGGGAAGGAGCTTTCCAAAGAAATACCCAAGAAAGGGGGCATGGAAAGGAGACTTCAAAATACAAGGGAAACAGACCATTATCAGGCTTAATCTTTGAAATTGAGTCTTTGAAATCTTTGGAATATAGAGTGAATCAGTCGATAATAATAGCTAAGATTCATTGATGCTAAATATGCAATAGGCACTGTTCTAAGCACTTTACATGTTTAAGGATTATACCTGGAGCCTGACTGGTATAAGGACTAAATGAATTAATACATGTAAATTGTTTAGGACAAGGCCTTATTCATAATAAATATTAGATAATTTTTGCTTTTTCTATGATTTTGATTAGTATTTAATCTTCCCAACAACCCTATGAAGTAGGTACTAATATCATCCCCATTTTACAGAATCTTAGCTTGGTTTCCTAGAAGCAGATCCTAAGACAGGCACTTGGATACAAATGATTTCTTGAAGGAGTGCTTTTCCCAGAGGAAGCTGTAGGGAAGAGAGTAAAACAGGATGGAGAATAAAAAAGAGCCGAGCAAGGAAATCTTAGCCTTGGTCTGAGTCATTGAGAGAGGGCTTTAGAATCTAGAGCATAAATTTCACCGCAGAATAGAATTAGCCCCCACTTTAGAGGAAAGCGCTGGCTTTTTGTTCCCCTGCATCGGGATGCGGTGGAACAGAACTTGCTCAGGTGTGGCAGCTCGGTCTAGTGCAAACTCTACAGAGCGGCTGGGGGGCAGCTGTAATTCCTAGTAGCCAACCTCACTCACAGCAGCTGGGAGACGAGTGTCCTATTCAGTAAAGGGCCTCTGAGCAGGGTATCCCAACATCATCCACCACAGCTGGTAAATAGCAGAGCCAGTGTCTCCTGCCTCCCAGCACCGCCCCCCATCCCCACCCCCACCCCCACCCCCATGCTGCCTCTCCTGAAGTCAAAGGAAAATGGTAAATGGAGACACATGTGACTGACAAAGGGTTAGTACTAACTACTTAGCATTTAAAGAGTTCTTACAATGAAACAACCCAACAGAAAAAAAGGCAACAACCTGATAGAAAGGCAAAGGACAAGGACCAGCACTTTACAATGAAACTTCAAGAGACCACAATGAGCCCACATATGAACTTCAGTTTCACCAGCGTTTAAATAAATGCAAATTAAAACCATAGGACACCTATTTTGCCTATTAGATTGCAGATTGTAAAGAATGGTAATATTGTTCGTAAGGTTATGATGAAATTAGTCCTCTCACGTGCTGATCTTGGGGCTGGAAATTGTTATAACCATTTTGGAAAGAAATTTTATAATATATATATCAAAAGCTTCAGTAACTCTTGACCAAATAATTCCATTTTTTAGGACTTTACCTACATAAATGATCAAACAAGTGTGCAAAACAAATGAACTAGATGTTCATCACATTCACTTCACAATCATAAAAAAATTTTTTTAATTGAAGTATAGTTGACTTACCATGTTGTATTAGTTTCTGGTGTACAGCAAAGTGATTCAGTTATACATGCATACATTTTCTTTTTCATATTCTTTTTCCATTATGGTCTACTACAGGATATTAAATATAGTTCTCTGTGCTGTACAGTAGGACTTTGTTGTTCATAATCATTTTTAACATGGAAACATTAGCCACAATTACATGTCCAGAGGATTGGTGAAAACAGTTATTGTTTTCCATACAATGGAATATTATGCAGCCGTGAAAAAATGATGGCTTACATATACACTGGTTGACACAGAAAGATATTCTCAATGTACTGGATTGAGTTCTTTGAGGAGAAGATTATAAAACACTATAAATGTTAACATGGCCTAACACATTTTACAGTGTATTCGTTACTTTTTAATTACTTTTTGTCATTAAAAAACTAGTCATATTGTGGATAATAGATAAATGAGCAAAGTACTGAGATAATTCACAAATGAAGAAATAAAAATAGCTAATAAATATATGAAGAATGTCCAATCATATCAGTATCAAAGTCCTGCAAATTAAAACAACATTGAAATTTTTTTTAATTGATGGAGATTTTTTAAAATGTTACTGTTCAGTGTTGCAGAGTATATATCAGTATATCACTCCCAGGTTGCTGATGGGAATATATGCTTGTATAGATTTTTTGAATTCAATTTGGTTTATATAATAAGAGTATTAAAATATTTATACTCTGTCCTAATACTGTCTCACCTAAGCATACATCCAGAGGAAATAATTTAAAATACAAACAAGAATATTTACTGTTATGTTATTTTAAAACATTAAAAACCTGGATACAACCTAAATGTCTATCATTAAGGAAATGACTGATTACAGTCTCGCTGTATACTGGATAGAACTATTTTTAAGTTTATTTATTTATTTATTTTTAGAGGGGGTGCTGGGGATTGAACCCAGGACCTCATGCATGCTAAGCATGCGCTCTACCACTTGAGCCATACCCTCCCCCAACTATTTTTAAAAGGTATTTATTTTAAAGCTTTTAATAAGATGGGGGAGAAGTTCTTGATGTCAAGTGAAAAACATGTTGCACAATTATTTGTATATTACGACCCCAGCTATGTAAGACGCGCTTAATAAACACTAGAAAGAACAGAGCTGAAGCACTGTGACTCTTTGCACTTTTCTCTACTTTTCACATTTTCTGTAATAAGCAGAAAAACATAGAAGAATTTTTTAAAAGTCTAAAAACTAAGAAAAATTACTATGGATTTGTATACTCTTTCTCTCCCCATAAGTGTGCCTCTCTGTCACTTTCTTCTGGTGGCTTTCTATAAAAAAAAAAAAAAATGCTTCGATATGAAACAGGATTAAGTGCTTAGGGATGAGGGGATACAGGGAGTCTGGGAGTCTGGTGAGGGTGGGGGGACTAACCATTCCTGGACAGAGGGGCTCCCAGGATGCAGAACTTTCTATCTTAAACCGAGGACAGGAGTTGGTAAAGGCAGGTGAGCACGGCAACCTTTAGGGCTTGCAGAACAAAGAAGGTAGGTGTAAGAGGCCTGTCTGAGAAAGAGAAGCAAGTGAGTAGTCTGGGGCTTTCACCAGGAAACAGCCCTGTGGCTTTTTTTACAGGGTTAACTTTTGGGGTTCTCTAAAATTGAGGTGGTCAGTGTCACTGCTGAAGAGCAGATCTGGAGGCTGCCTGTTAGCAAAGCAATCAAGTGCTCTTAATTCACATGGTGTCATGGGTGAAAGAAATTGCACAATGAAACTTATTTACTACCCTATTATTCTGAAGATCACTTAGGAGGGTGGATTGCTTAGAAAGGAAGCGAGACTCCCTTATGACCAGCCTAGCAATCTTCCGTCTGTCTGACTTCTGTGTGTCTGTTTGCCTCTAGGATAGTTTGCGTACTCAGATGTTTTCCTCTGAAGATAACACCCATGGTTTTATGATGATATTATCAGTCTTAATTATGGGATTGCAAATGTGCCCAGAGGTTCCTTTTGAGCAGGGAATCATGCAAATCTAAACTGCATTCATTTAGAACTCTTTCCACCTTAGCAGCTAGACTCCACTTCAGATAGGGGTCACTGACCCTTCCCAAGCTATTTTTTGCGTCAGTAGGACCTCGGTAGGACCCTGAGCCCAGAGACATAAAGGACTTAGTAAGAGGTGCCTCACTTCCCAGTTAGCTCAAATTCCTCCCAATAAACCAGGTGTAGTCATCCTACACACACTTGCTAGCTAGCTTGCTGGAGGGATTGTGCAGAAAAGAGTAGATCTTCTTAAGAACATTGAGCAACACCACCACGTCAGTGTCTATGAATTCTCTTCATTGCTTCTACTCACAACCAATGACAACTGCCCACTCCCTGACCACAGGCTTCTTTAAGACATCCGTGAGTGCTCAGAAACCCTTAAACCCCTGGGGAAGGTTTATAGATGTACTTCTTTCTATCAAGCTAAGTATAAAGGTTTTTTAAGTCCAGCTCTCTCAATTAAATTTCTATACTTGCGTGTCCTTCCACTAGGGGAAGAGGAGGGGGAGGGACAATGACTGGACATTTATTGAGCACTTCCCCCTACCCACCACCCCCCACCATGTGTCAGACACTGAGCAAGGCACTCTACATACTTATCTCATTTAATCCCCACAGATACCTTTATCCTCATTTTGTGGATGTTCAAATCACTGGGATAACTTAATCAGGGTCCTTAAAAAGGAGCAGAGCTAAGAGTCTGGTTTTTTAAACACATGTGCTCTTTCCGTTCTCGCTCAAGCAGCCAAATGGGTCTCCCTCCTTCCCTCCCTCCATCCTCTCCCTCCCTCTCTCCCTTCATCCTCTCCCTCCCTCTCTCCCTTCCTTCCTTCCACCAGTATCTTATAAATGTGATAAATGCCATTAAGGAGATACACAGAGAGCTCTGAAGGCTTACATCACAGGAACCAGAAGTAGCAAAGGAGATGGGGGAAGGTTCTGGAGGAGGTGGCATCATGAGAGATGAGTAAGAAATAACTAGGTAGAAAGAAGGAAGGTGGGGCAGACACTTTAGGCAGAGTGAACAGCATGAAGGGAAAGGCCCAAGGTGGGAAGGAGACTGGGTATTTGAAGAACAAAGGAAATGAAGGGCAGAGACTAAGACAGCAGAGTGAAACTTGGCTGGCAAGGCAGACAGGGGCCAAGGAGAGTGAGTGCTTAGAGCTGGGGGAGAGGATTCTAGTCCTTCACTGAATGTACCTCACACTCACCTGAAGCACTAAGGAAGGGGAATATTTTGGGTCTTGATGGAGAAAACACTCTTTATCTTTAGAGTAGTGTTTCTAGTGAAGGCCCTCTTGGCACTGGATGCGCTAATCCTTTGTACAGGACTGCTCTGTCCCTTGCTTCCGCACCGGTCTCCAGGTAATCTATGGCAGCAGCAACTCCCTCCTCTCTAGTCCAGGCACTGTGATAACCCCAAACACCCCCACACATTTCTGAGGTCCTCTGGAGTGGTCCTCCCTCCTCCTGAGACCACTGCTCTTATTTGGGCTGCAGGAGTGTCACTGCCACCAGCCTTGTGACCATGCTTTATCTCTTTGCCGATCAACATCCAAACTCTTCTTTTGGTGGGTGTCCTTCCTACAGACACAGGCTCTGATGTTTGTCTCTATGACCTACTGGGAGCATCTTAATTCCATGCAGTCGCTGTTGAGTCTGCCATATGCCAAGGACAGGCTAGCGACAGAGACAGATGTGAAACACTTACTTACTTTACGGTGGGGAAAGTGCAACTGAGGAGGCTTGTGCAGGGAACGGAGTTGGTGGAGGAGGAGGCGATGACCTTTCCTGGCCATTGAGGTCAGGGAGGAAGGGCGTTTTCCAGGTGGAGAGGACAGCAGCACATTCATGGAGACATAAAACACCAGGTGAGCTTGCCAGCTATAAATAGCTTGGCATTGTTGAAGCATGAATTTCAAGTCAGGGTGTGGTAGGAAGACAGGTCGGAGAGGGAGGCTGTCACAGTTCACACAGGGCCTCATATGTCACACTGAGGAGCTGGGGTAATACGCAAAATAAACTCCCAAATGTGTTATACTTGTAAATCTTCAACCATCCTGAAAGGATCACATCTGAATGAGGTGTTTAAGAATTTTTTGAGGAGCTACAGAGACAAGGTCACTGCAGTGTGACGTGGTCTCTCTCAGGCTTATAACCTCATTTATGAAGTTCCTGTGTGCCTTGGACGATATTAAAGTTTCTTCTCATGGATTTTAACAGCTTTATTGAGCTATAACTGACAAATAATAAACAGCACATACTTAAGTGCACAAGTTAAGTTTGATGTTTATATGACATGCATATACTTCTGTGAAGCTATCACCACAGTCGTCAAATCCATCCATAAAAATTTCCTCATGCTCCATGGTAATCCTCTCCCAACCTCCAGCCCAACCTCAGGCAACCACTGATCTGCTTTCTATCACTATATATTAGTTTGCTTTTTGTAGAATTTTATATAGATATGTATTCTTTTGGAGGGGGGGTGTCTGGCGTCTTTCAAGTAGCATACTTATTTTGAGATTCACCCATGTAGCTGCATGTATCAATAGTTATTTTTCATTTTAAAAAACTTCCCACTTCTGAGGTATGCCCTCCTACAGTATTTACTATGTCTCAACAAATTTGCTCCGTGGAATAACAAAGCTCAACATTAGGAGGGGCTTTGGGGATAACAGTTTCCCCTGGAGGCACAAGAGATACTGCTTGGGGAAGAAAGGATGAGGCATAGCTCCTAGTTTTTTAAGAACTCTCCAAAATATAAGAGAACTGTGCTAAGCAAAGTAATGGTTCCCAAAGATGTCCACATCCTAGTTCCCAGACCTGTGAATATATGACTTTACATGTCAAAAGAGACTTTACAAATGTGATTAAATGAGGGATCTTGAGATGAGGAGACTACCCTGGGTTATCTGGGTGGGCTCACCTTTGTAATCACAGGGGTCCTTATAAGTGAAGAGGGAGGCTGGAAGGTCAGAGTCAAAAAGAGGTTTGAAGATGCTGTGATGTTGGCTTTGAAGATGGAGAAAAAGGGCACAGGCCAGGGAATGCAGACAGTCTTTAGAAGCAGAGAAAGGCAAGAGAGCGTAACCCCCTCTGGAGCCTCCAGAAGGCGTGCAGCCCGCTGACACCTTGAATTTAGCCCAGTGAAACCCGTTTTTGGACTTTTGACTTCCAGAACTGAAGTGTTGTTTTAAGTCACTAAGTTTGTGGAAATTTTGTTATAGCAGCAATAGGAAACTGATACAATTACCAATCCTGTTTAAAAAAAAAAAAAAAGATGACTCTGACCACTTCTATTTCCTCTTCTATTTTGTGACATGTGGTCTGAGAGGAGCAGAAGCAAGTTGGCTTTGGAATCAGAGTGACCTATACAAGCTGCTCCTCTGAGCTGTTTCCTCATCCTAAAGGAGGATAATCTAGCCTTTATCTTGGGGGGGCTGTGGAGTGGATTGATGAGATGATATACACAAAGGGAAAAGCACATAACAGACCCTCAATAAACATTTGCTTTCTTTACTTCCCACCTAATACTTGAATCCAAGGGACTAAATCCTTAACTGCTAGTGACCTATTGTGTAATTTTGGCTAAACTGCTTCCTCTCCTTCAATTGGTTCCACGAGGTTAAAGGGAGATACTTATTAAGTCTCTGAAGTGTTTGTGTTAAGTCTGTAAGAGTGTTTATTAAGCCTCTTAGAGTTTGCCATGTGGCTGGATACTCTTGGTTAAAAAGTGTTATTTAGATGCAAAGTGCTGTTATCTTTTGAGCAGGTAATTATTTCCTGTCCTAAACTGTTTAGCGCGCTGTACTGAGGTTCCATCTCTGAGATGATGACATTGCTTGAGAGGGTGAAAAATACTTCACCTGAATGTTATGAGTCTTAATTAATTAATGTTTATTAAGCCTACACAAGCCTATTATAAAAGGCTAAATGTTAAGTATCATTTACTTCTCATATGGTTGTCATATAGCTTGATATAGCAACTAAAACTCAGCATTGGATTAGGTGATATTCCTTCATAACCATGTTGTGGGGAGTCTGATTACTATTTTAAAGAACTCTGTGTTTTTTATAAGAAAGGGGTTAGGGAAAGACGGCTATTATTTTTCTACAAGGGTTCAATTTTTAATAGATTTATACTTCTCTTACATAAAACAATACAGAATGGTTAAAAAGCTAACATTTTGAAGTACTGAAAAGATATTTTATGTAACAGTTAATAATAATTTTTAAGCTAGTGTTTATCAGACATTTTGTGCCACACACTGCTCTGAACCCTATGCATGCATTAAAGCTAAAATTAGCATAATCCAACCCCAGTGGGCTGCATAGATTTCCAGATACACAACTGGTTCATCAGGGTGACGATGAGGGTGGAGGAGGACTTATATAGCACAAGGACTTTGGTTCCATAGTAATGGCTACCATTTATTGGACATACTTCATGACAGACACTGGACTAAGTAAATGCATTATCTTATTTTATTCTTACATTAACCCTTTGAGGTAGGGTTGACATCACCATTTAACAAAGTAGGAAAATAAGACTCAGAGAAGTTAAGTCAATTGCCTAAAATTGTGAATCCAGAAAGTGGCAGAACCAGGATTCAAATTTATGTCCTGCTGTCCCCAGATCATGAAATGCCTGTAGGAGGTACAGACAACTATGGTAAGTGGTTCATAAGGACTCAGTAACTGTTAGCTGTCTGTAAGACCGTTTAAATCATAGAATGACGTGCTCTAATGAAGGTGACCATCTTTCCACGTGTTTAATCATCTTTTCATATTTTTCAATGCCATGTGTATTTCCTTTTCTGTTAATTCATGTCTTTTGCTCTTTGGGATCTTTTTCTTATTGATTCAAATGATTTTTATTATAAAGTACTTAGAAATACAAGAAAGCATGACCAAGGAGTCATGATTAATTTCTCCCTCACCCTCATCTACTTTCACATAGCGCCAGTTTCTGTTGATTTTTCCTCTAAAATGTCTTATGTCTTAAAGACATCTAGTTCTTCTTTTTATGGAAAGATTATCAGTTTTTGTTTTATTTTGTTTTTTAAATATCAAGGACTAGGATACAGGAGTAAATGGCAAGACTAAGAGAAACTTGGACCACAGCAACTTTGTGTATCATGAATACAAATTAACTCCATCTTCTAATTCTTACTAAGGCTGTATCACTTTGTTTCACTTCTCAGCTGCTTTTTTCACAAAAAGTTACTGGTATACAAGCGACTCAGGCACATTTGCCTCAAAAATAGTCAAATTCGTGCGTCTGCAAAATTACAGACACCTTCCCCCAAGGTTCTACATCCAATAATGAACAGCCATGTGGTGTCGCCTGTCACTAGTACCCAGATTCCCCTTGCCTGAAATACCCTTACTATTCCTTCAAAGCCAGACTCCCATTAAATCTTACTATAAAAAAGTCCTATTCATTCTGTTATTGTCCTTAGCACACTAACATTTACTTAACTGCTTACTGACCAAATAGCTGGAAACAATAATCAGTTTAAGAAAAAGTCCCAGATCAATAAAGCTTTTATTGCATCCTTAAAATATCACCAATGAATCTGAAGCATCGTCTGGCATCTTGCTGTTTCAGTAGCCGGACAACTTAGATCTTATTCACCAGCCTGCTGAACTGTTCCTTTTCCAGAAACATAGATACCATCCCCAAATTTTCTGATATCCTTGTTTTTAACTGTTGTGGCTTGCTGAATCAAAGCAGCTGAATTTGATACCAGTTCAATGTCGTTTCCCTCAAGAATTAACTCATCAATTTCTGAGCCTGAGATACTGAACAAGCAACACCTGGCCTTACCTGAACCCTGTGCATATATTTTTCACCCAAGAAATTTCGGATTTCAACAAGAGAACCATTCTCCAGAATGACGATGTGGACGGGGAAGTGAGCACACACAGACCTCCTCTTGTAACGGAAGCCCAGTGTAACACCGCTGATCGTATTCTGTACATGACTACAGATAGCGCCAACGGTAGCCAGCTCTTTTCTATTTCCCCACCATTTGTCAGCCCGGAGCCTCTTCTTTTTCTTTCCAAGGAAACTGAGTTCTACATTGATGTGACTGAAGTCCCTCCTCAGGGTGCCTCTGGGACCCTTCACAGTAACTGTGCGTCCCTTCAAAGTGATGTCGACATTTTCTGTAATGCTGATAGTCTCATCGCTGAGAATGGTCTTCATCCTCGCAGTAGATGCGGCCAAGTTATCTATTTCTTTAATCTTCACTGCCACCATCCATACTAGCTTCTTTCAGCTTCCCCAATATGCAGAGTTCTTTTTCATCTTCAGGTCTTTGCACACACATCCCCTGTCAGAACATTCTGTCCCAACTCTTTGCATGACTGGTGCAGCTTGAAAAGTAAGTCCTCAGAGAGCCCATCCCTGCTTATCTTATCTTGGGAAAGTTTCCCTTCATTCCTACATTCTTTTCCTATTTCATAACACTTAACGCTATTTATAATATATGACATTATAAATTCTTTGCATTGCACTTAATGAATTAATATTTGTAAAATGCTTAGTACAGTGTAAGGCCTGTAGTAAGTACTACATGTAATGATTTTAAAAAACAACTCTCATAAGCCTCACAACCCTATTTGTGCTATTAATGTCACCTTTTTACAGAGGGACAAACTGAGGAACAGTGAAATTAAACAACCCGTCCAAGGCTGCACAGCTAATAAGCAGCAGAGCTTAGCTACAAACTCAGCCTGGCACCAAAGTTCACATGCCTAACCATTTTCTATATTTCCTTTTCAATCCAGGACCTAGCATAGTGCCTTGCACCTACTAGGTATATTCAATGAATATCTGTTTAATAAATGAAGGAACAGCTCTAATAAGAAAATAAGATTTACCTATAATCCTACCACATAGAAATTTGGGGATTCATTCTTTAGATTATTTTTTCTAGTGCAAGGTTAGATTTTTTAATCAAAATCATAACTTAGAAATCATTTTGAAGAGCACAAATAGGCATCAATGTATAATAAATTTACATTTTATTCTTTTTTAAAATTTATTTATGATTTCAAGTCAATGTTCTTCCTTTAGATGAGGGTAGAAGGTTGGGAAGGAAAGAATAATTCTTTAAATAAAAGAGAAAGAATTTTTTCTAAAGTATTCTCACCCTCCTTATCTCTAGGCAGAGGCCACCAAAGCAAGCTAGAAAGTTTAGGGAAAGGATGAGCATTAAAAAATATACATTATACTTCTTTAAGTCAAGTGTGTTTTAAAATTTCTCATTAGAATTATTTTTAGAAAATCAGGGAACCCTCCTACACTGTTGGTGGGAATGTAGTTTGGTGCAGCCGTTACGGAAAACAGTATGGAGATTCCTCAAAAGACTAAAAATAGACTTATCATATGATCCAGCAATCCCACTCCTGGGCATATATCCAGAGGGAACTTTAATTCGAAAAGATATATACACCCTAATGTTCATAGCAGCACTATTTACAATAGCCAAGACCTGGAAACAACCTAAATGTCCATTGACAGAGGACTAGATAAAGAAGTTGTGGTATATTTATATGAGGGAATAGTACTCAGCCACAGAAAATAATAAAATAATGCCATTTGCAGCAACATGGATGGACCTGGAGATTGTCATTCTAAGTGATGTAAGCCAGAAAGAGAAAGAAAAATACCATACCACTTATATGTGGAATCTAAAAATAAAGACAAATGAACTTACTTACAAAACAGAAAAAGACTTACAGACAGAAAACAAACTTATAGTTATCAGGGGGGATGTGGGTGGGAAGGGATAAATTGGGAATTTGAGATTTGCAGATACTAACTATGATATATAAGATACATACACAAGTTTCTTCTATATAGCACAGGGAACTATATTCAATATCTTGTAGTAATCTATAAGGAAAAAGAATATGAAAACGAATATATGTATGTTCATGTATGACTGAATGATTGTTCTGTACACCAGAAATTGACACAACATTGTAAACTGACTATACTTCATTAAAAAAAATTATTTTTAGAAAATCAATTGACAAGCATTTTCTATGTTCCCAAAGCATAGCAAACGTCCACTGTTTACAATATAAATCATATAAATCAGATAATCAATGATGATCATGTGGCTATATTAATGGGGAAACTGGATAAAGAGACAGCGTTGACCCCCAAAAGGGCAAGAAAAACAAGTGAAGGCTGCTGGTAAAGCGCCAAGAGGAAGCGTCTCCATATGCCGGTTTGCGCAGTTTCAAAAGATTTTTTGTTCTTTTAAAGTAGCTTCAGGATAAATAACTTGTAGCAGCTGGTCATCAAATTCACGCACACTCATGGGAGGCCTACCTCGCTAAAACTGACTATGCATAATTTATCCATGGGCTCTCGAGGGAGAATTGGATTGGTTTGTTGCTCCTTCTCAGTGTCTCCCTCCTGTCCCTCAACAGTAACGGGATGAAGCAGACGGATGCCCTGAATGGTGTCTGGTTACAGCCATAGGTGCTGCATTTGGGAGCACCCCAGCTTTCTGAGACAGAGTTAGCTGATAGGATTGCCGGAGTGTAATCCAATGCAGTCATTGCAGAGGGAGCCTTGTATCACATTACCTTTGAAAATATTTTCATCTAGAAACACCATACACTGGATACAAAATCCATGGCTACCTGGCCTGTGGGTGTGGCCTACAACTTACTATTCGGAGCCCTCTCCTATTTGTTTTCATGGGTATACAGAAATCTTGAGCTAGGAATACAGTGAGAGAATTTGAAAATTAAAACAGAGTCAAGCTAAGTATTTTTGAATGCTCTTAAAAGACCAGAAAAGAAAAAAGAAAAAGACTAGTTTAGATCACATCAGAAGTTTCCTTTGTAGTCTGCAAAGCTGATTGCTTACAGCTGAAGGAACCCAGAGGAAGCAGGCACACCACGATTCTGAAGCTCAGGGTTTTTTTTTCTATCATTCAATTGCACCCAACTCCCAACTATTGAAAAAAAAGAAAAAGAAAGATGATTTAGAATGAAAGGGTTGCTCATCTGTATTACAAGTCCCTTCAGTGGTTCACTCCAGGATGTCCGGGACCCCAGGATGGAGGTGAGTCTCTATTGCTACTGCCACTGTTGACCTCTTGGTGTGGACTGCGGCATGTGCTGGCTGAAGACAGAGCATATTGCTTTATGCAGAACAACATCTCAGTGGATCATGTACTTAAAGCTCCTAACTGTAACCTAGTTACATTCTTTTTAAGAGAAAGTATTATTATTTTTCTGTTTTTAAGGGGGGAAGGTATATAGGTTTATTTCCTTATTTATTTTAATGGAGGTAATGGGGATTGAACCTAGGACTTTTGCATTGCTAAGCACACACACTACCACTGAGCTATACCCTCCCCTGCTCTAGTTACATTCTTAATGACACATGTAAAGGAGTAAGAAGAATTTGGATTGTTGAATCATTGCCTCCAATAGTCAACTCCTAGTTTCATTATAGTCAGTAGGGTTATCTTAGAAGAGTGGGGTTCAGGATCTAAATGCTAAGTGTTAAGTTCTCTAGTGGAAGGAGGCAAGGAAGTGTTGGTAGAAAAAACGCTTGCTTTCTCCTCTACCTCTGGGCCATATACATTCTGTCTGGAGGCTAGCAGAGGTCTCAACATAGAATAGAGGGCATTGAGGGTGAGGTTACAAGACTGTCTCAGGCACACAGCCCCACAGTTTTCCTTTGAAGATGGAAACAATCCTCTGATGTATAACATGACATATAACGTTTGTACTAACACTAAATGGGCCTGGTGAATAGAACAAACATCACCTACCAGCCAGAAACAATGATTCACTGATCATCTTTGATCTCTAACCACTAAGAAGTTTTGGTGTTTCCATCTGTAGACATTCTTCATCAATTCCATCAGCTCCCCAGTCATCCCAGCCACGTTTATCTTCTTCTCTTAAACTAGGCAAATTAGGGAGGTTAAGCCAGCACTTCTGCACCAAAATCAGACTTCATAAGAAGGTAAACCTGCAGGAAGAGCCGTCAGTGTAGTGAGCACTGTGTTGTTCATCCCTCTTCGGGGTCCAGACTAAACTGTTTCCACAGGGCGAGAGCACTATGATGTGCTGGCCTCATTTGCTCCAAGGGTTCACTCGCAGGGTGATTTGTGAGCTATTGCTGAGCACACAATGGTCAGTACAGCTGCATAAGCAGTCATGGCCCCATATATATTCACCTGAACTCAGTAAACCAAATTGGGTTCTCTAGAAGGGTTCTGTTGGAATCTCTTCGGATGCACCTTTGGATTGCAAGACTGAGCTGAGTATTGATGTGGGAAGATGCTCCAGTTCTTTCCAGCTACTTGTAAGGGGCCCATTACAATTCTAAGGATGTAGGTTCCTTTGATAGAAATTTTTTTTTTAATATTTTGCAAGCACACACAAAAATAACAATAATAACGACAGAAGCTGTTTTCCTGTTTATAATGACTGAGTTCTTCAGTCTTCTAGCTTGTCTTGGTGATTGCTCATTTTCTTCTTTTTCTTAAGAGTCATAGCAAAAACTAAATTTTATCAGTTTAAATGGAATGATATCTTAGAAACTAGGATCTGGCTAACAAAAGGTCTTTTCTTCCTTAGCGAGAAGGGCTTGGAGCTCAGCAGTGAGCACCTCAAGATACAAAGAAGGTGAGGATGAGTCTAGAGCTGTAACTTGGGTCATTAAAAGTCCTGCAAAACTAGAATTCACCTTTCTCTTCTCTTTTCTCTGTAGGCATTTAAAGGTGATTTTTTCCGTACAAAATTAGACAACTTTTTAATATTGAAATATATCTGACATATAACAATGTATAATTTCAAGGTATAATGTTAACTTGGTACATTTATATATTGTAATACAATTACCATTGTAGTGATACTTAGACCTCTCTCATGTTACATAATTATTTTTTAAGTGGTTGGAAAAATTAAGTTCTAATCTATCAACAAGTTTGATGATTATAATATAATATTGCAGTCTATATTCATTGTACTGTGCATTAGATCTCTAGGACTAATTTACTGTTCATTGCAAATTTATACCCTTAAACAATATCTGTCTTATCACCCTGCCCCTTCCCTTCCCTGGTAACTGCCATTCTATGCTCTGTTTTTATGAGTCTGGCCTTTTTAGATTCCACATATAAGTTATATCATACAATACTGTCTTTCTGACATTTCTCTTAGCACAATGTGCTCAAGGTCCATTAATTATCATGAATGGAAGGATGTCCTTCTTTTTCATTATATATAAGACCTCTTCTTTATCCATTCATCCACTGATGGGCACTTAGGTTATTTCCATATCTTGCCTATTGTTAATGATGTTGCAATAAACATGGGAGTGCAGGTATCTCTTTGATATCCTATTTTCATTTCCTTTGGGTGTGTACCCAGAAGTAGAATTGCTGGATCATATGGTAGATCTATTTTTAATTTCCTGAGGAACTTTCATATTGTTTTCCATAGTGGCTGAACCAATTTACATTTCCAATGACACTGTACAAAGGTTCCCTTTCCTCCACATCCTTGTCAACACATGTTATCTCTTTTCTTCTTGATGACAGCCATTCTGACAGGTGTTAGGCTGTATCTCATTGTGGTTTTGCTTTGTATTTCCCTGATGATTAGCAATATTGAGCATCTTTTCATGTACTTGTTGGACATTTGGATGTCTTAGATAATGTTTTATCTAAAATTATTGATAATTTTCACCATCAAACAATAAATTCATTTACAGGTAGATTTTTAAAGCAGTTTTAAGGCTCCTATAGAGATCATGTTTCATATATGCCATTTCTCCCTTTATCTGTAAATATCCCACAGATAAAAGAGTACCTAGCCTTCCGTACCTGGGCATTCTTCAGTACTCCAACACCGAGATTGGTTTTGTTTTTCATTTTTAAACTACCATTATGGAATGCTCGCTCTATACAAAGCAGTCTGCCGAGAGCTTTACATACTTTATCTCACGTTCATCTAGTAATTCTGTGAACTTGGTATTATTATGATTCGCATTTTTCAGAAGAGGAAACTAAGACTCAGAAAAGTTAAGTAAGTTGCCTGATGGCATATAATGAATGAGGTGGAGAAGCTGAAATTCAAATTCAGGTCTCCCAATTCCCGTTTCCTCACTGTGCTTTTTACTTTCCTGGGAAGCGTTTGCCTCGTTCTTCAACTTTGGTTGGAGTAGCCTGTAATTCTGTTCCTACACCTCACTTTACAGTTGATACTAGACTGTTCAAGTAATTCTGATTGTTAAGCAATGAAAATTCTTCTTCCTCTTCTCCTCTTCCACCATCTTCTTCTCTCTCTCTCTCTCTCACTTTATTTATTTTTTTATTTTTTAAAATGTCAAAATAAGCTTATTTGGATTTGGGATACCAGGGAACTATCTCTGAGAATTAAAATCTCAGAAACATTCACATTTATTTTGATTTATTTTTTCCTGTAAAATTGAGTTTGGTGAAAGACAGTATTTGTGCATTTTGTATGTATATATTTGTTTTTAAGTTTATTTATTTATTTATTTAAATTGAGGTATAGTCAGTTACAATGTGTCAATTTCTGGTGTACAGCATAATAGTTCAGTCATACATATATTTGCTTTCGTATTCTTTTTCATTATAGGTTACCACATGATATTGATTATAGTTCCCTGTGCTATACAGAAGAAATTGTTTTTTATTCTCTCTCTCACTTTAAACAAAATATTTTTTATCTGAGTTCTCTAACATTGGTACATATCTACAAATTCAAATTTTTGTACAATGTTTTATAGACATCTTTACCACATTTAGTTTTTATTCCTTTCTTGGAGAATTTAGCTCATGTAGTTTTGGTCAAACATATTACTTTAGCTTTATAGGTTATATAATAAATCATAAGTTCATGGACTCATAAAAACTTAGATGGGGGAGAGGACCTCAGAGGGCTGCTCGTCCAGCCCTGTCACTATGTAGACAAGGGAGGCCGGCTGGTGATTGCGGGTCCCGTGGTTGAGTCAGAGCCTTAGTTACTCCACCTAGCACCGAAGGTAATTTTACTAGTTCTAAGAAGTTGTCCTGAAACCTTATCAATCAAGAAGAGAGATATAAATGGATGTTTTCAACTTTATTTAAAAGAATAAAAGACATACCAAGTGGCAGCTGGTTTTGCTCTGACCATTTTCAGGAGTCTCCCCAAGACACACTGATACCCCCAGATGGAGAGAGCTTGGCAGGACTGCTCAGAACAAGACAGCTTCTTGAACTAGGTCCTGCCTGGGGTCTAATCAGAAGAGGGATGCTCGGTGACAGACTGGCCTCCAGTTGTTCAGAGGGCCTTTTGTTCCTTGGTCCTATTTCTGTCAGTCCATCTCCGCCTTTCTCTAGCTTACAAGGGAAAATCAGGAGAATGGAACCAGGACATCTGGAGGGACAGATGAAAAATCACCAGAACAGAGAAGGTGGGTGATTATGTTTGAGCTGAGCCAGCTTTCAGAGTCACATAACTTAGAGGTCCATCAGTGATGTGTGGACAGGTGGCAGCCACAGTGCTTTAAAAAAATCAATCTTTTACATCCATCCCAAGCTCCTATTTGGGGAGAACAAATTTCAAATAGCATTTCATAAGAGAAGTTGATAAATATTTGGTCATTAACTAGAGACCAATGGCTCCCTCAAAATGTAACGGATGAAAAATTTAGCACCCCCCCCCGCTTTTATTCCTTGTTTATACACCACTGATTATGTTAATATAGTATTTAAAATGGGTTGCTCTTGGCTGAGTTTCCCGCCTTCAGGATTATAACCGCATTTTCTCTAGATGAAAAGCTTCCATTTGGTTCTGACGTAACAACAGGACAAGCACAGTTTCATAGTTTCCTACATGACATACATTATCTTTAACAACGAGGCTCTTTCCATTTTGCACAGGCTAGGACACACAATGAAGACAATCAATGAAAACCAGAAGATCTATCGTGACCATTAAGAACATCAGGACCAGGCAGCAAGGGATAAAGGTCAGGCAGCACATACATGGATGAGGCCGATTTCTCAGAAGATACAACTTCTAAACAAGAGGCGGATTTGCCTTATGATGTGGATTTCTCCCAAATTGAGATATACAGTGATTATAAGTTTAGCTCAAAAAATGACATCCCTCATATCTCAAATCAAATTAATTTAGCAGCAGATGACCCACAAGAAAAGGCTACACATAGAGAGACCTGCAGGAAGGCAGACATGGCCACAACGCTGGATAAAACGACTGAAAATCCTGTCAACACAAAATGTGTTAAAGAGGAACCATGCCCCATGAATCTTCATGGTCCAGCTAATGAAGGAGACCCTTCAAAGTCCAACATTTCTGATATTTTACTCCATCATCTTTGCAAAGAGGAATTCTCAAGAGGTCAAGGCATTAATTGTGAAACTCTCCCAGAGATCTCTCCTGCTGACAGTTTTGATGAGGCTATTAAAAATACTGTTTTGCAGCACGTTAAGAATTCTTGGCCAACAGAACAATCCCCAGAACTCAGTGACCAACTTGATCCCAAAAGGGATGGTGAAAACAGCAATTACCCTATTTGTTCTCCAACCACGGCAGAAGAAAACACTTCTGATTTAGAAGAGCCAGTGACTGATGGAGAAGGCAGCCATCAAGAAAATTCAAATTTTCTAACTAAAATCAAGAGTCCAAGTGATAAACAAAAAAGTTGCCAAGGGCAGACACCCCCAAAACAGCAGGGTGGAAAGGCAAGTTCAGGCAACAGGTTCAAATATGGCCAAGATCAAGTTCATTACTGGTTCTCTGATTACTGGTTCTCTAAGGTTGCTCCCAAAGTGAAAATTCCTAAAAATAACATCATTGGTAAACCACCTACAGCAGATAAACAAGCCTGTTTTTCTCCTACATTGAGAGATAAGTCAGCTATCGTGCAAGGTATTTCAGAACGCACATCTAGGTCAAATTATGTTGAAAAACAAGAGGAGAAATGGAAAACTACTGAACCTTCACAACAGATAGAGGTGAGTGAAAGAAGTCTCCAGGAAATATATAATCAGGGCCATTGCTCATTTGTATCAGGGTGGGTCTTTGGAAGGTACATGGAACTGAGTTCTGGGTCTGTGGTTCTGGGTTCTGCACCAGTACCTTGACCTCTTAGAAGCTCAGTGGGTATTGTCACAAGAAGAATCAGGGGCTGGACTAACAACAACACGTAATAGAATAAAAGCCAAACATTTTAACCTGGAATTTGAGTTTCCCCATTTTTTAATGTCATCCTAGCCTTCTAAACTGAGCTCCCCTCCCCCAGGAGTCATCCTCGGATACCTGGCTGGCTCTGCCCTCTCTGAGCTCCTGCCTTACATGGAACATCTCATCTCTGAGCATGAGGACCTGCTCATTTTCATTGCTTCCTTCAATTCCTTGTTGGCCACAGGACTTTTCAGAATCTCCACCCCCACCACTCAATCACAGGCTTTCCCACCCTTGTTTGTTTAGGATTCTGTCAGAGTGTTTATCTCAGCCTGTTTTGGACCATAATAATTTGGAAACATTTGTTTCTTCCTCTAGACTTGAAGACTCCAGAGGCAGCAAACTTGTCTTCATTTTTCTAAGTTCCTAATTGCCTAAGTTTCCCCAGAGGCCTGGCCCTGTGTTTGCATATATTATGCCCTTGGTTATGAATGCTAAATTGAATTGAATTAAGATCTTTAATAACATATTTCAATATTGTTCTATTGGCAACTATTTAGTACAAGATTTTGTTAATGTTTAATTTATACTATTTCCCCTTTCCTCATCTTCCCATCCTTCCAGCTCCCCTTCCTAACACACTCAGGCTCAGGATCTCATTGACTGTTGGAGGTTCAATAGTTAGGTAAGTTTACACTAATGAGAGAGTCAATAGTTTAGTTCTCTGGCACTTTGCCAGGACTGTGTGATCTTTCTTTTAAGAGTCATATGAAGGGCACCCTGACTGAACACTCTGCCTTTTTCCATTTCCACCCCTTCATGCTTCATCTGCCTTCTCTTTCAACCGAATGTTCTGGGGAGTTTGAGCAGAACCACCTCACCCCTACCTCCACCCCCCCACCCTACCCCCCCACATACCTGGAGCCAGCAGCCCACCTGGCCTTGACTGGAATGCTTCTCTCAGTCTTGGGGAAATATGCACCCCTGTGACATTGGGAAGACCCCGAGTTCCTCACTCTGCTTGCAGGAGAACACCCCTGGGTGGGCACAGTCCTCAGTGCCCTGTGGTTAGTAGGGGCAGAATGGATGTCAAGTTCATCCATCTCTAGCAATGGGAGTCTGAAGTCAGGTGTCTGATTCTCTCTGGCCCTGTCAGTTCAGGTTGGAGAACTGGACCCTGTTGGTTCCATGTCCATCACGTAACTGAGATATTTACAACAATCATTGTCTAGTTTGGCCACTATAACAGCTCTCTAGCGTGTTTCTGAGCTATGTGTGTTGGGAACAATGGGCAGACCCTCCAGGTAAATCACTCTGGAATTTGAACTCTTGTCCAATTAGCCTGTGGTGAGAAAAGGGCATGTCCTGTGTAAACAATCACTATCTTGACACATTTTGGAACTTAATGCATACTGTTTTCTATTATTCTCTGGAGTGTGGCTACCATTGTGTTCAGTGTTAGCGACGGCACCAGCAACAGAGTTGGTGATGAGACCAGCAATGGTTCCTGCCCTTGTGGAGCTTATGGTCTAGTTTTAGGAGACATGTCTGAGTATTCCACATAATAATATCAAACATGATAGTAGTAACAGCTAACATGTATTGAATGATTACCACATACCAGATATTATGGTAACACTTAACGTGATGGGGTTGGTTCTATTACCACCCCCATCTCACTGCTGAGGAACTTGAGGTTCACAGTGATGAAGAAATTGCTCTGGGTCACCCAGCAGGTAAGTGTCAGGGTGCAATTCACCCTTGGCATCAGGGCGTCAGCTCTTGACACAACACTGGTTACCTCCACAATGACCAGAACATGTTGGGTCATTCTGAATAATGGCATCACTGGTGATTCTCAACAGTAATGTTTTCTTATCCTTTAATTGTGCAGATGGAGCCCACAATACATATCCACCAAGAACATCTTGCAGGTACTAGTATTTTTAAACCTCTTCGATTTAAATATATATTTTGGGGGGTGCGAAGGAATAAATTGGGAGTTCGAGATTTGCAGATACTGACTGGTATATATAAAATAGATAAACAAGTTTATACTGTATAGCACAGGGAACTATATTTGATATCTTGTAGTAGCTTATGGTGAAAAAGAATATGAAAACAAATACATGTAATGACTGAAGCACTGTGCTGGACACCAGAAACTGACACAATGTTGTAAACTGACTATATTTCAAAAAAAAGTAAAAAAAAAGATATATTTTTTGAAAAAAATTATTTTGATAGCAAACGGTGGTGATTGCCACAGATTTCTGTTTTCAGTTCTTAATAAAACCACAATGATAGTCAAAACTTACTCTTTCTTATACAGGAGTAGAATCTGAGACAGATGTCTCTAAGTTGCCATCTACTTCTCAGAAAGACCCTCCAAGTTCTTCTTACATATTTCAAAAGATATCCCAAGGGAAACAGATGTGTCAGAAGTTAAAAGAGCAGACCGATCAACTGAAGACTAAAGTAATATTTTTAAAGCTTATTATGAACAATAGAAATAACCAAATTCAAACAGGACACCGAGCCATTAATGAAGTATTGCTTTTTTTTCCACTGCAGGTAAAAGAATTTTCCAAAAGCATAGCACAGGACTCTCCCTATCATTTGCAAGACAGGAGGCTGGTAATAAATGTTATCCGGTTTTTAAAAACTTCATTAGGGAATTTGATGTGGGAAAATACAAATGACTTAACAGCATCTTGTTTTCTCTACATTGGTGGGAGTGGAAATGCTCTGGCAAGAAATGTTTTGCTGAAGATTAAGCTATCTTTGTGTTACAGGGACTAAGAGAGCTTAGAATTCTATTTCTATATGCATATAGCCCTTTGTCCTTCTCAAGGAATATATTATTTATGGCTATTATTCCTTAACAGTCATCCCATAATAAGTCTGAGACCATGGTAGGTTCAAGAGAATAACATGTCATAAAGGTCAAGCACATCCAGATTTGATGGGTCCTAGGGGATACAGGCTATAAAAATTGCCAGTATCTGAAGATCCTGAAGCTATGCTTTTAAGACCAAAGTCTTTGACTTTTACATTCTTGCTTGCTGTTGCCTTTAATCAAATCACTAATTTATGTTGTAACCACAGACTTGTTCCTCAGTGCCAGGGTCATGGGAAGTGGGAGTGAAGCATGGCAATGGGACAAAGATCTGAGACTGCTAGGGGAAAAAAAAGCTGAAGAGTAGTTTAGGCCATTGGATCAGCAACAAGACAGGTGGCCAGAAGTCCTGATGTAAAGGACAAGAGAAGAGCTCAGGGCAGGCTGTGCTTCAGAAATCAGGCAGCATAGACCAAAACTAGGAGGGCCCAAATGTTAAGAGGCATACTTCATTATTTATTCTTTTATCATAGTAATCAAATAACTCATATATTCATTCAACAAACATCTATGGGGGTACTTCCTATGACCCAGACTCTATACCTGGCAGTAGAAATTTGGAGATAAAGAAACAATTTCTTTTTCAAGTGGCTTACAGTCTCCTAGGAACAACAGATTGGCAAATAGACAAGTAACATACAGCTTGAGGAAGGTTACATATGGTGCTCATGGCAGCCTTGAAGGGGCTCACCCTTGCCAGTTAGAGGGCACTTTGGAAGGCTTCCTGGAAGTGACCTCTGAGCTAGGCACTGTAGGAAGAATATTAGTGAGCTTGGCAGAGTAGGGGCAAAGGTGTTCCAGGAAAAGGAATCAGCAGGTGCAATGGCCCAGGGACAAGAAAGTGCTGAGGGCGTGAGGAACTGTATGACTCTGTAATTGACCAGATGGAGCTCAGGGGGGAGGGAGGAGACTAGAGAGGTAGATAAGGACCACATCCTGAAAAGCCTTTACCCCATGCTGAGGAGCTTAGATTAATTTCATTCTGAGATGGAGTGAAGGGGCAACAGTAGAGGATTTAAAGCTGAGAACAGCAGGCACCATGGGGGCAAGATGATAGGGACAGAGATTGGCTAGAAAGTCATAATCTAGGCAACAAGTTATGAGGTCCTAAACCAAGGCTGGCAATGAGGATGGCGAGGGGGCCAAGTCTAAGAATTTAAGGAAGTGGTGGCAGATTGATTGCGGTAAACAAAGGAAGGGAGGAGGTTTGGATGAGTTCCAGATTTCTAGCTTGGGTAACAAAGGTCAAGAATAAAAGTGGAGGATCCAGTTCTGAATGGGTGTGGGAGGAAGGCAGGAGGCAAGATGTCAAGTTCAGTTTGGGACATTTTGAGGTACCTGTAGGACATCCGATTGGAGAGGTCCAGTAGAGCAATGGATCTGAACCTCGGAGGAGTTGTCTGGGTCAGAAATGTAGATGTGGGTATAGTTGTAGGCTGAAGCTGTGAGGTATAGAAGGCTGCCTAGGCAAACATGCAGAGGAAGCAGTGAAGAAATCCAAGGATAGAACATGAGAAACAGCAACCAGGGGCAGGTAAAAAAAAAGAGGGGTCCACAAAGGAGACTGATGGGGAGGGATGCAAAAGGCCAAGGCAGACCTGGAAGGGGCTGAACTATAGAAGCCAAGAGGAAAGAGGGTTTTGAGAAGAGGGGAGGGGGCCCCACCATCAAATGTTCAAGCAAGGAAGGAAAGCAAGGTGTGCACTGGGCTTGGCAACCAAGAAGTCATGAGGGACCTTGGCAACACTGATTTCAATGAAGTGGTGGATCTATGGACACCAGATTGTGGGAGTTAACGAGTGAATGATAAAGGAGATCTCCAAAACCCCAGGCTTTCAAGAAACTGGGAGAACATAGAATTGTAAAGGGTCAGGCAAAGCAGAGGAAATTGCTTCAAGGCATTAACCTTCTGAGGCCTCAATTCAGGAAGTTTCTTCCTGTGTTAGAGGGTGTGTGAGGATTCATGTTGGGACTGAGAGGAGAGTAAAGGTGACTCCTGACAGTGTCAGCCTTGGTCTGAGAGATCCAGGCCCATTTGCTTCCCTGGTGTAGGAAAGCCAGATGGGGCTAAAACTAACCTTCTCAGCACAAGCAGCACAACATCGTAGAAAGCGTTTGGCTTTTGGAGCAGACATCCTGGTTCTATGTATTGGTTGTACGATCTTAGACATGTAGCATGTGTTCCCATATCAGAGTTAAGAGAGTTAAATGAGCTACATTTATGGCAAGAAAACTACACCCTAACTTCTTCCGAGCTATAACACAATTAAAATTCCAAGAGCCTAAATTATAATTCATAACTGGCTTTCTTCACTTTCCTCTTCCCTGTAAACTCCTAGTCCCTCCTCGTGGCTTTAACCACCATTTTCATGCTCCCAATTCCTGAATCACTTCTCACCTATGGCTCCAAATGTGTGTGCTGATCTTCATCTGGATTCCCCACTCTCACTGAACGTTCTGCCTTGTCCAACAGTGACACTGTCATTCAAACCTGCTGGCCTTTCCAGATTCCTCGTTTTTGTTGAGGGGTTCACATTCTTCCCGCCTCCCAAGATGGAAACCTGAGCACTGTCTGCGAGACTTATGGTATCAGT
Source organism: Camelus bactrianus (assembly GCF_048773025.1). Taxonomy (NCBI): domain Eukaryota; kingdom Metazoa; phylum Chordata; class Mammalia; order Artiodactyla; family Camelidae; genus Camelus; species Camelus bactrianus. The sequence goes on along the minus strand of NC_133547.1, from coordinate 39,252,602 downwards.
CAGGGTCCTGGCAGGAACAAGATGGCTTCCTCAAGTGGAGTAAGGGAGAGTTTCGTAAGGCGTTATTTTACAACAGTGCAGGCAAGGTTAAGGGAAACCAAGCAGGGACAGAAGCATCTCATGGAAGGACCGCGGGGTAGAGGCACAGAAGAAGGGCAGATAACGGAGCACAAGGAGGGTAGCGGTAGTGGTGACAGTAGCTGCCAAGTCCTGCAGCTTTTCGCAGTGCAGCACAGACAATCCATGATGATACAGGCAGGAGGACATCAGGGAGATAAAGACCCCTACCTGGTACTTCTTCACTTCCTCTCTCCCGCTGCTGCCTTCCATTGGCTGAAACCAACCAAAGCACAGGAGCCTGTGTTGATACGGTCCATCGAAGGCCAGCCTCCTGGCTGGGGCACAGGGAAAGACGGAGGGTGGCTCTGAGGGGGAAATGGAAAACATCTATCACACTTGCCACTTTTTTATACCCTGTAGCCAATATACTTCTAAACTTGTGTACTTATTTTAATAAGAGTAAGAATTAATTACAATGACGATGACAGCTACCACGTGTTGAGTATGTACTATGCTCCTGACACAGCATTGTCTCATTTAATTTTCACAATATGAGGTGATGGCTACTATTATATCAAATGAGAAAGCTGAGGCTCAGAGTTCAAGTTGACTAAAATCGTAAATCAGTAGGTAACAGTCTGGACTTGAACCCTGGTGTGTCTGATCCTGTAACTCCATGATGCTACATTCTTGCCCTTGGCAATATCTCTGCAGTTCATCCTTTCCTCTCCATTTTCACAGCTACTGTCTGGTCCAAGCCCTCCTGAGCATCCTTAGGCCTGACTTAAGTCTCACTTCTTCCATTGAGCCATAGCAAAGTACTCCATTCCATGGTCTCTTTTCCCAACTGGAATAAAATCCCCGAGATCAGGGGCTGTGCCTGATACAACTCTGTCAAACATGGGCGGGGCTCAGGGAACGTTTAGCGACTAGGGCAGTGGAATTGTAGCCTCTACATCAAGATTGGATCCTGACCTGTACAGTTTAAACATTCATCTGCATGAGGCTGCATCTGGAAAACCCATTTGAAGCTCTTGGCTAAACTTCCTGATGTTCCTTCCATATCTCACCCTCTAAGTGCCATGGATTCAATCCCAGGTCCTCTAACTTCAGTTCTTTTTTAAGATCCATGTGGTTTGTAACAATTTCTAGAGCTCTAATTTCCTCCTTTATAAAACTAGGATAATAAAATCTCCTTTACCATATTTACAACACTGATGTGTGGATTAAATAAGATAGTGAAGGGGAAAGTACTCTATAAGCAAAAAATCATTCTGCAAATACATAGGATTATTAATGTCCCAATAACGAAATTCAGAGGCATCCGAGTGAGTTCTAGGAGAGAAATCAGAAATAACTGTACTTTTCAACTGTGTGCCACAAGGGTGTCGTGAATGTTGTGATGGCTCTCAGGCTGGCTGTATTTTAAATGGACGGTGGCTTCGTTCTGACACTACTGTATGAAATACCCTCATTGTGTTTTGGGGAAAAACAACTACACACACAGGCTTACACGTGAATGATTCCAGTACTTCACTGCTACAGGTCTTGGAGAAACTGCAGGGACATCTTGAGCTGCTGGAGCAGGAGTTTCTGGCCAACAAGGAGAAGCACCAGACTTTGAAGCAGCAAGTCCATGAACATGAATCCCCAGCAGTTGATGACTTTGACCCACAAAGGTCAGGCTTAAGCTGCGTGAGGTGGAAGGGTCAGAGGTGACCTCGTTCGGGTGGGATTCTGAGGTGGCTGCTGGCTTAGTGCTTGGAGAGACACTGGTCTTGGGTCAGCAAAAACTGTGCCACTATTGGACAAGTGTCATCCCATGCAACAGGCAGGATGGAATTCCTGCTATGTGTAAGGTCCTGTGCTGGGTACTGACCCAGATGGAGTGCCCCATGTGAACAACTGTCTCCTGGATGAGAGACATTGTGCTGCCATCTTGCTTTTTGTTGCATGTCATTACAGTTGAGGCCCAGAAGAGCACAAGAAAACCCTAGAAAGACTCATGCTAACCCCAGAAGTCCCTCCCCTCTCCAAGCTCCTCCTGTCCTTGTCCTCTCCTTCACCCCCCTCCTGCCTTTATTTCCCCACCTGATTTTTCTCTTCTGTCTCTTGTTTTTTCCTCTTTTCCCTCCACCTACAGACAATGGGCAGGGAAGAACCTTTGTTAGGTTGTTAATATTGGGGTGAGGACTCTCAAATCCTGATACAGGCAGAATGTTAAGCTTGGAGTCAAATGATTCCTGAATTAATTCACATCAGAAATGTGAGGGCACACTCATATTGAAGTTTCCAGCTGGCCATTTTGACGGCACCATGCTCCTCTCCAACCCAAATAATTTTAAGATGTGTTCCAGGACTCAAGGCTAGGATTATTTCCATATAATTTCCTGGTATGAATTAAAAGAACCCATTTAATAGGCTTAATATTTGTAAGCTCAGCTCTTTCTATTCATAGCCTTTTAACATGAATTCATTCTTGATACTAAAATATTTTAATGGTTTCTATTTTGACACTAGCGTCCTGAGCTATTTTTCCCAAAGTACAACTTCACTTTTTCAAAATGAATGAAATCTCTGTCTATTGTTATTTCAATACTGAGTAATTAGACAGCAAATTGCGGTGTGGTTTTAATATTGATTTCTTTTCCCCCAAAGGCTTCTTTTTCTCTTGGAAAAAATGATCACCACATGTTTTCACTATTTGTTTAAAAACTAATAGAGTAAGGATATTTATTTTCCAAGAAATCCCACTTCTTTTGGCAGTCGTTTTAAAGACAGCCCTCTGTGCATGTTAAGACCAAAATTATGCAATGCCTTATTTATAACCTAATTACACCCACACTGTGCCTGGCCCCAGCATAAATCAAAAGAGTTTCAACTGCAATTAGATCCCATATACAGGAGAAGCTTTCAACACTGGGGCAAGGGAAGGACTCAGCCTCTCCCAAAACTCACCTCAGAGCCACCTCAGAGCAAGCAGAAGGTGCCCAAGTCCTCCTGTCCTCAAATGGGCAAAATGTGGCAATGAACAGAACCCAGTCCAACCCTTGAGGTCTCAGTATGTTGAGAACCTTCTAAATGATGAGTTCAAGGGCCACTGTCAATGACTATCTGTAAAGGAAAGAATTCTGCAAATTAATTGACTAATTGCTTAAGTCAGCTATTGTGCTCTTATTAAAACCTTCTTATTGCCTTTGAAAGGTAATATTCAAAAATTTTTGTTTGGATTTCATGCCTTTTGTTTGTCAGAATGTAGTCTGATAGTCATTCAGTTCCTTCACACACTAAAACCAGAAGCCAAAGAGTCAGCAAATGGGGTTCTACCTCCATCAGTCCGTTCTCCCTGATACCATCAGCATTCAATCTTATCTTCTCAGAAAAGATCACAAATTCCCTCAAAAAAAAAGTCTTTTCTCCACCTCTGGATCTGCCTGTTTCCCCTCCTCTTTCTTCCTTCACTCACTTTCCAGCCTCTCCAGCCTTGGTCCTTGAGCCTATCTCCTCCTCGCGCCATCATTTCACTTCCTTTAAATTTTCAGTCTCTCTTTATCACCTACTGATTTCTCTTCTGCCTGCTAGGTTAGAACACATTTTTCTATATTTTATTTGATTATCAGTATAGTTTCTCATGCTTAGATCTTTGTCCCACCAGTCATTGAATAGGGCAGCCTTTCCCCACTGGTTGAAAAGCCACTTTTACTGCAAACAAAACCCCCATGTGAACGTGGGACTGATTCTATTCTCCCCATAGACCTATGTTTCTATTTCTACACTAATCACATAGTTCTAAATTACTATAGGTTAGTGTATATTTTAAAATGTGTTTTCTTTTTTAAACTTTCTTTAGCCATTCTTGCATACTCTTCTTACTAATGAAATTTATAAATCAGCACACCAAATTTCTTTAATAAAATTCCATTCGAATTTTGTTTAGGATTGTGTTGAATTTACAGATTAGTCTGAGAAGAGTCAAAATCTTTGCAATGAGTATTCCCGTGCCATTCCTATGAAAACATCCCCAGCATGTTTTCTTTGTGTTGATTTTATATGTTTTGTTAAATTTGCTCTTAGCTATTCTATACTTTTTCTGTGTATTGTGAATAGATGTTTTCCCTAATCCATATACAGGAAATAAAGAGAATTGTATTTAACTTGTACAGGGCTACCTAATGCAATTCTGTTCTTAGTGTTTCATTGATTTTCAGTTGATTGTCAGCTTTTAAACATGACAATCACAGCTTCTGAAAATAATGACATGTCCCCTCAACTTCCCTCTATCCCCTAAATATTTATACTTTATATCTTTCTTCCCTCCAACTCTTACATATCACATTTCTTTTTATTGATTTATTTCATTTGCTAGTTTTTCTAAAATAATATTGAATAACACTAGTGAAAGCAATCATTCTTGCCATGTTTCTAATGGTAATGGGAATTCTTCCAAGGATGGTGACTGCTATAGGTTCAAGTAGATAAGCTTATCAATAAAGTTTCCTTCTATTCCTGGTTTACTAGAGTTAGATTTTTTTTTAATTTAGTAAAATTTAATCAAATGAGATTCATAAATCTCTTCAATGTCCTTTAATCTATTAATATAATAAAATATATTAATAAATATCCTAACGTTTATCTATAGGATGAGATGGGAAATTTTCCCTTTTCTTTTTATGTTCCAGAAGAGTTACTTAAAGTCTTTGTTGAACTGATCCACAATCCCACTTAGATTTGGTGCCTTGTGAGGGGCAAAACTACGAAACTCCTAAAAGATAACACAGGGGAATACCTAGATGACCTTGGTTACGGTGATGATTTTTGAGATACAACACCAAAGGCACAATCCATGAAAGAAGTAACTGGTAAGCTAGACTTCATTAAAACAAAAAACTTCTGCTCTGTGAAAGACAATGTAAAGAGAATGAGAAAACAAGACACTGGGAGAAAATATTGGCAAAACACACTTCTGATAAAGGACTGTTAGCCAAATATACAAAGCACACTTAAAACTCAACATTAAGAAACAAACAACCAATTAAAAAATGTGCTAAAGATTTTAACAGACACTTCACCAAAGAAAATATATGCATGGTGAATAACCATATGAAAAGATGCTCCACAACATATATCATCAGGGAAATGCAAAATTGAAACAACAATGAGATATTACTACACACCTATTAGAATGGCTAAAATCTGAAACACTGACAACAATAAATGCTGGTGAGAATGTAGAGCAATAGGAACTCTCTTTTATTGCTGGTAGAAATGCAAAGTGTTGCAGCCACTTTGGAAGACAGTTTGGCAGTTTCTTTCAAAACTAAATACCCTCTTGCTATATGATCCAGCAGTCAGGCTCCTTGGTATTCACTCAAAGGAGATGAAAACTTATGTCCACACAAAAACATGCACATGGATGTTTCAAGCAGCTATATTCAGAATTGTCAAAACTTGGAAGCAACGAAGATGTCATTCAGTAGGTGAATTGATAAACAAATGGTTGTACATCCAGACAATGGATTATTTGCGCTAAAAAGAAATGAGCTATCAAGTCATGAAAAAACATGAAGGAAATTTAAATGCATATTACTAAAAGAGAAGCCAATCTGTAAAGGCTACATATTGCATGACTCCAGTTATGTGACATTCTGGAAAAGGCAAAACTATGGCAACAATAAGATCAGTGGTTGCTATGGGTTAGAGCAGGGGGATGGTTAAACAGGTGGATTACAAAGGATTTTTAGGGCAGTGAAAATACTCTGTATGACATCATAAAGATGGATACATGTCATTTTATATTTGTTCAAACCTTTAGAATGTACAACGCCAAGAGTGAATCCCAATGTAAACTATAAGACTTTGGGTGATTATGATGTGTCAATGTAGGTTCATCAATTGTAACAAATGTACCACTCTGGTGGGGATGTTGATAATGGGGAATCTATGCATGTGTGGAGGCAGAGGGTATATGGAAAATCTCTGTATATTCCCCTCAATTTTGCCAACAAGCTAAAACTGCTCAAAAAATGGTGTATACAATAAGTTATACCATTCACATTCTCTAATCATTGGAATTAATAACAAAAAGATAAACTAATGGGAAAATTTTAACACCCACCTAAATAATTATAATGTTAAATAGGAAATAAAAATGGAGATTAGGAATAATATACAAGTCAATAATAAATGAGAAAACAACATGAAAACTAATGTAATGCAGCTAAAGCAGTACTCTGAGGAAAATTTCTAGTTTGAAAATGCATTTATTAGGGGGGAAGTTCAAAATCAATAAACTAAGTACTCAAAACAGGAAGGCAAAAAATTATAACAAAATAAACCTTTAAAAGGAAGAGATTCATAAAAGGTAGGAGAAATAAGTGAAATTTAAAAGAATTTGATCAATAAAACATTTTCTTTGAATATATCTATAAAGTAAACCAATGGAAAGTCTGATTGAAAAGCATAAATAACATTAAGAATGAGAAAGGAAAAATACCAGAAGAAAAATTTAAAATCAAATGGGACTGAACAACTTCATATCAACCTGGTTTAAAAATCTAGCTGAAATGGACAAGTCTAGGAAAATAAACATTACTAAAATCTGCCCAAGAGGAGGTAGGACATCTGAAAAGACTAATAATCAGAGAAAAATAGAAAAGATTGTAAAAAAAAATCAAACCCCAAAAATGTACCAAATCCAAGTGAGATTATGGGTGAATTTAACAATGACTTTAAGTAACTCTTCTAGAACATAAAAAGGGAAAATTTCCCAACTCATTCTAAAGATAAACATAATCCTTCTCTTCCTGGTCTATGATCCATTCTGAGTTGACTTTTGTGAAAAGTGTAAGGTCTGTGTCTAGATTTATTTTCTTGCATGTCGACGTCCAGTTTTTCCAGCACCATTTGTTGAAAAGATTATCTTTACTCCATTGTATTGCCTTTACTCCTTTGTCAAACATCAATTGACTGTTTTAATGTGGGTCTATTTCTGGGCACTCTAGTCTATTCTGTTGATCTATTTGTCTAGGCTTCCACCAGTACCACACTGCTTTGATTACTGTAGCTTTACAGTAAGTCTTGAAGGTAGGTAGTGTCAGTCCTCCAACTTTGTTCTTATTTTTCAATATTGTGGCTATTCTGAGTCTTTTGTCTCTCCACACAAACTTTAGATTCAGTTTGTCAATATCCACAAAAGAACTTGCTGGGATTTTGACTGGGATTGCACGGAATCTATAGATCAAATTGGGAAGAACAGGTATCTTGACAATATTGAGTCTGCCTATCCATAAACATGGACTCTCTCTCCATATATTTAGTTTCTTGATTTCACTCATCAGAGTTTTGTAGTTTTCTTCATATATATCTTGTGTATATTTTATTAGATTTATACCTAAGTATTTAATTTTTTTGGATCTTAATGTAAATAGTACTGTTTTTAACTTCAAATTTCACTTGTTCATTAAAGGTATATAGGAAAGTGATCAACTTTCATATATTAACCTTGTACCCTGCAACCTCACTATAACTGACTATTAGTTCCAGGAGGTTTTTTTGTTGATTTCGTTGGATTTTCTACACAGCTGATTATGTCATCTGTGGACAGTTCTGTTTCTTCCTTTCCAATGTGTATACATTTTGTTTCCTTTCCCTGTCTTACTGCATTAGCTAGAACTTCAGTACAATGTTGAACAGGAGTGGTGAGAAGAAACAATCTTTCTTTGTTCCTGACCTTAGTGGGAAAGCAGTGGTATAATTTTTAATGTTTTGGAATTTGGGGGGATTTTTCTTTATGATGTAATATGAGATAAATTTTTATAAATTTAATAGATTTGAGGAAAATTAATTATTTGGGGCAAAATATATATTTATATATGCATGTATACACATATACATTTATACATATATGTATATATGTACATATACCTATGGATCAAGCTTTTCATTAAATTATTCAGATTTTTCATGTTCTTCCTCTTTTTCAATTGATATAAATCATTACTTTCGTAGAATCATAGATCTTAGAACTGTAAGGGACCTCAAATTAGTCAGATACAGATAAGCAAAGTATTGTTATTCCATATTATAGTTGAGATACTGGAAGCACAAAAAGATTATGCCCAAGGATGCATAACTAATGAATAACAAAATGAAAATTAGAAATGTACAAGAAGACAAATTTAATTAGTACTGCTGTACAGTATATATGAAAGTTGTTAAGAGAGTAAATCCTGAGTTCTCATCACAATGAAAAAAGATTTTTCTATTTATTTAATATTATATCTATATGAGATGATGGATGTTCTCTAAACTTACTGCAGACATCATTTCATAATGTATGTAAGTCGAATCATTATGCTGAACACCTTAAACTTGTCCAGTGCTGTATGTCAATTATACGCAGTAAAACTGGAAGAAAAAAAATGAGAATTAGAGCCCAGGACTTTGGAGTGAAACTTTAAACTGAATGCTTGTCAGGGTGAGAGTCCGTTATCCTTCGGGTCTCAGGACAGACCACATTAATAATGTAAATCAATGCCATCTATATTCAAGAACTGCTGTTACTAATTAGAATGTTGACTGCCTACCCAAAAAGATGCCTGTTTGTCTATATTTACCTAGAAAAGTAGAAGGTGAAATCTTCAAGTTGGAGATGCTACTTGAAGATTTTAAAGAGAAAATTAATAAAGGCAAACATACTTCAGCTATTTCTCTTCCCATGAATTCTCCAATCAACCTGGACGACTTGTCACCCACATCCCCTCCGCCCTCAAATGAGGTAAGACAGCAGCCTACAGCCTAATTTCATGCCAGGAAAAATGGTTCTTATGTATTTATAGAATCCTAATTCATGGAATCACTGAATTTTACCCTAATATTTAATGGAAATTTAACTTTCCAAAGGCCTGTGAATCATATTACTTACAGTGGAACAAGCTTTTAAAAATTAGAAGCTATTACGAGTATTGGTTTAGGATCTTATTGCTTTAGGATGTAACGATGCAGTTTAGACTGATGAACTGCTGAAGAGTTATTTCTTCTGGATGAATAGGAACATTTTTTAGCCCCTGCCTGCATGGAAGAAATCATTTTTCTTCTTAATAGTTCTACACTCCCTCTGCTACAACAGAATAACATGCTGAGCGAAAGAACTATTTCCCCTGAGCCCATTTCTGCCATTTTTCTTTCTCTCAAGTTAAATTCTTTTGGATTGCTTACGTATGCAAGACTAGGAATTCCAATCAAACACCACTGTCTTTCTATACTTTTTGTAATCTCAAGTATCAGAACATTTCACACTAAAATTCTGACACACGGAATCATCTGGATAATTGCTTTAAGCTGACTGTTCTGTTTCAGACAGTATTTGAAGACAATCTGTGGTGTTTATTCAAAACTTGAATAGGTTTTTGTCCACGTTAAGGACACAATGTTGAAGATTGTATAAATGTTAGCCCTTCCAAAGAAGTATGTTTGCCTCCTCAAAACCCTTTCCTGCCTGGCAAAATCCCATTCATTCAAGGCCCATCTTCAGAGTGAGGCCACTTATGTAACCTTGACACACAGCCCTCCACCCCAGGCAGAACTCTTCGCCCCAGCCCGTGTCCTGGCACCTGTCTCATTTATCCTTGTGCTTTGGTATGCATCTTTGTGTCCCGAACATCTGACTGAATGTCCAGAATGGAGTGCATGCTCACTAGAGTAAACTCTGGGAACAAACAATCTCCAAGGTTTCCAGCATGTAATCCCTCTAGCCCTGAACCAAAGTGAGCTTCAAGGTGGTTGAGGGAGCCTACTGAGTTAGCCCAGCCCCTGCCCAGCACGTCCTCAGGTCTGAGTTCGCTCTTCTTTGCTTGGTCCCAAGTTTACAGCAACTGTTGTGAAATGATGAGAACTCTATAACTTCGGGAGAAACCACCCTGAAAGGGAATCTACTGCTAGTATTAGCCACTCATCCAGCACATATTTATTGCTAAATGCTAGGCACTTTTCTCAGTATTTGAGATACAACATAAACACGGCAGAGACATCACCTGCCCTCAAGATGCTTACATTTCTGTGAGAGACACACACAATGAACAAATAAAATTAACATGGAATTACAGAATGTTAAAAGTGCTACGTAGGTGCAAGTAATTATACATTCCTTATGGCTCTGAAGCCAGACTGCCTGGCTCTGTCACTAATACTGGCTCTGTCACTAATCAGCTTTGTGACCTTAAGAAAGTTATGTAACGTCTCTGTGCCTCAGTTTCCTCCTGTGTAAAGTGAGGATAATAATACCTGCCTAAGCTTCCAACTCCTCTTCAGCAAAAAGTCTTTGTAAACTGTAAAGGTCTGAACCAACAGAACCTTACTGTTGACTCATAATTTTGTCATTATCATTTTAGATTTAGGGGTTTTTAATTCCAGTATTTCCGATTCATTTATAATGAAATATCTCAAAGTGTGGTCCCCAGATCAGCAGCTTCACCCGGCAGCTTCTTAGTAATTTTTACGATATTGTTATGGCATTTGAATGAATTAATATAAGTAAGGTACTTAAAACAGGACCCGGCTAAAGGAGGCACATTACCTGGGTGTTAGGTGCCATGACTATTAGGTGAGGGGAATCGGACCAAAAGGAACTCACTGCCGGAGGGTAGGGTCACTAGGGAGAGATTGTCAGGAAGGTCTGTCACAGGTGAAATCTGAAATGAGTACTGGGGGATGAGAAAAAGGCAGGGAGGTGAGGAGTCCGGGAAAAGGGATTCCAGGCAGAATGTGATGATGCCCCGGGGATGGGTGTGGGGATGCGGAACTGACTTTGAGTCACCTTCCGTGGGGCTGCAGCCCTAACAGCAAGTCCCTCTATGTGGCTGCCCAGATTTCCAAGGAGCGCCCCGGCGCCCATGTGGGCGAAAGGGGTCCGAGCGCCCCCCGCAGGAGGTCCCCTCCTCTTCCAAGCTCAGGGAGCTGGCCAAGTAGCCCCCGCAAAGAGGGCAGTGACGGGCCCCTACTGAGGGTCCGAGAAGGGAGAAGCGGACTTAGACCGCGGGCTGCACGGCCCAGAGTCCTCTGCGCAGAGACTCCCCGGAGAGGGAAGGGGGGAAAAGGGTGAGTGGTCACTTGATGTCACCACCACACTCTACCTCAGGCTACTACTTCCCACTGTCCCAGGAGTGCCGAAATTAAATTCCCCATGACTCTTCACCAGATTACAGAAAAGCCAAATAATCCCCCAAAGTGGGGCTCCTAGATAGCTCCATAACTGACTAAAATTCAAACAGCTTTCCTTTTTTTAAACGAGACTAACCTGATCAAATGGCCACGAGTTTGCCTTCTGCTTCCAGGGTGATATCCTGCAGTCAGGTCCTGGCTCCACTCAGTTCATCGCCTTGGCTCTTTCACCACAACCAGCGTTGCTGAATGTGACTCTGAAACTGGCATCATTCAGATCACTTGGCTCTTATACTCCTGGGCGCCCTGGGTGTCCATGCTGGTGGGAGCTGCCCGAATTGCTAACACTTCCCCCTCCTTCAGCACTCAGGAGAAACTCGCCTGAGGCCCCTGTTCTAGATCAGGGCTTCTCCAACTGCAGTGTGTTGAGGACTCATCTGCGGATCTTACTGAAACGCAGGCTTTGATTTAGTAGATCTGGGGCAAGCCTGCAATTCTGCATTTCTCACAAGCTCCCAGGTGAGGCCAATACTGCTGGTCTGGGGACCACACTTTGAGATGATCTCAATATGAAAGAATTGGAAATACTAGGATTAAAACTCCCTGGCTCTAAAGTCATAATGACAAAATTACAACAAGCAGCAGACAATAATAATTCTGTTGGTTTAGAGCTTTACAGTTTGCAAAGACTTTTTGCAGAAGAGTTGAAAGCTTAGAAAGGTGAGGAAATTTGCCCAGCACAGATGAGAGAAAACACTGGATCCCAGGTCTCCCAACTCCGGTGGAGGGCACCCTCCTACATTCTGTAAATGTAAATCTGCCTTAACTGTGAAATGCTTACCCCCGTAGGGCTAACAGTGATAAAAGAAGACATGGAGTGGGGGTGGGATGCAGGGGAGGGGATTGGCGTAAAAAAAAAAAATCCATTATTTTTTAAGTTATAAAAGCGATACAGGTTTATTGCAAAAAAAATCAGAAAATAGAGTAAAGTATAAAGAGGATTATTTCACTGAGAGAAAAATCGTTGCTAATATTTTAGTGTACATCTGTCCATGTACCCTCCAAAATGTTAGTCTTTTTTCTCTAATACACATACACATTTTTGCAAAAATGGGATCATACATGAATTGTGATATGTTTTCTTCATTTAACATTATATTGTGGGCCTCTCAATAGCCAGAGAATAAACCTACAGCTTCATTTTTAAGGACTGCATTATATTTCATTATATGGGGTGTACCCTGATTCATTTAACCAACCCCTTATTGATGGACATTTAGTTTTTTCCAGTTCTTTGATATTATAAATACTGCTTCAGTAAAATCACTTATATGCAAACCTTTGGCCATAGTTATTTCCTTTGAATAAAAGCCTAGGAGTGTAGTTAACAGTTTAAAAGGTACATAGTGAAAATTCTGATAAACAGACCTTTAGCAAGGTGGTGCCCGGTTACACGCCCACAGCAGTGCGTGGGAACAGTGGTGCCTCCTACCTGAGCCAAACCCAAATGTTTTCTTTCTCTTTCCAACCTTTGCTATGGTGATAAGTGAAAACTGATACTCATAGTCTTAATCTGTATTTCTTTTACTATTTGTGAAATTTATCCATTTTTGTATGTTTCTTGGCCATTTCTACCACCTCTTTGACAACATCAATATTTTAACTAATGTTTGCAAAACTGAAACCACAATTTTTTTTAAGAAAGGCAGACAATTTGGAAAATACTAAGAGCAAACAACATTTAGTACTGAGATTTTTATCCACAAAGGTGCTCTGACAAGTGGAGCAGTGGAACTGTGGTTAAGAACACAAGCATACGGGTACAGGTTCAAATGCCAGCTCTGCCACTCACTCTGTGTGACCTTGCCCATCTGCTTAAATTCTCCAAGCCCCAGATCACTCCTCATTAAAATGTGCCAGGATGGCGGGAAGGGATAAAAGACACGATATGGGTGGTGCCTGGCAGAATGAGCAATCAACAAATGGTTGTTTTTACTAATAAGAACACACTGAAACCCTCCAAAATGTTAAAGGACAAAAGATAAGAACTAGAAGTCACAAGTAAGAAATACAACCAACAAATGAGCATATGTGAAAATGTTTATCTCCTTTAATAACACAGGAAATGCTAATAACACAAGGTACCACCCCTTCTTTTTAAATTAACAAGAACGTTTTCAAGGGGTAATTCCTGATGCAGAGGAAGGTGTGGTCAAATTGAGCCGCCCACGGTCAAATGTTGTGGGCGGCTGTGTAATTCCTACAGCTTTGACAGAAAGCAATTCAGCAACATGCATCGTCACACAGACACGTTTGCAACCTCTGACCCACACATTTCCTAAGGAAGTAATTCAAAATATAGAAAAAGCTATCTGTACAACGATGCTCGTGCCAGCACTGTTTATAATGGTGAGAAAAGTACATCTATTTTCGGTTTATATAAAGGGTAAAAACACAGTTAAGGTGGTATATCAGACCTTTCCGTTCAGTAGTGTGATCTGTGTGTGTGTATTACACAGGGACATATAAACCATACTTTGGGCCTCTAGATAGTCTCTAAACCTTGTTTTCGTTCCTAGTTCAATACACTGCATTGGAAAAGCTTTCAGAGCTCTGCTAGGCAGTGGTCAGATTGACGGATTTAAAAATCATCTTCCTAAATCTGTTGTGGTGCTTGGGGTAATTTGAAACTAAAGGAAAGGGGAAAAAAAGGGGGGTAAACTATTCTGTCATCTGTAAACTAGATTTATAAATGTCTGGAGAAGGAGAAACGTCAAGGCAAGGGTGGAAGCGTTCCTTCTCTAAGCCCCAGGGCATCACCACACAGACCCCCAAGCGAGAAACCAGCGCGGAGGGGACCTGACACGCGGGTTCTGCAGGGCCAGTGTGGCTAGCTGGGCTGTGCCTGAGCAGCCAAGGGATGAGTCACTTCCTCAGTCACATCGCATCTATGTGTGCTCTGTGGTGCAGGAGGACCCCAACAACGCCCCGGGAAGGCAGGACCGTGCAGAGACAACCAGTGCGAGCTGTGCCTTCTGCCTCCAGGTCCTTGAATGGTGAGGGCTTCTTGCTGCTAAATTCCCAGTGTGGGTGGGAGCCGGTCCTGGGATAATAACGCTGGTGAGAGTGGGCATCAACTGACTGGACAGGTGCCAGCAGCCACTGGGGAAGTTACAGAATCACAGGCCTCAGGGCTGGACACACAGCCCAGACCCCCTCCCAACTGACATCCCTCTAGCAGTGAGTCTCAACTGGAGAGCATCAACCTTACCAGGGGGACTTTCAAATAATGCTCATGCCTCAGCCCCACCCGCTGCATCAGCCTCGCCACGGGAGGAGCCCTGGTAGGAATATTTCTTTTAAATCTCCCTGGAGGATTCTGATAGCCCCTCATGGTTAAGAATCAGGGCTACAGCATATGGAAGGTGGTTTGGCCTGTAGGCTCCCTTCGACCATTGCCCAGATGGGAGATTATTATACACCACTGTATACCGCCATCACTACGCTCTCCTCATGATGAGTGAAAATCTTCCCTGTTGGTTCCCACCTCTGCCCCCTAGTCCCACCAGAAATAAGCCTAATCCCACGTCTTAGGGTTTACTTCTCCCCCTTCCTAAGCAGGAAATCTTCCAGAGGTGACAAGCTGTAAATCAGGTAAAAAGCGGTAGGTGTAAGATCCTAAGGAGAATCCTTACTGGTTTTGAAACACTGTTGGCCCACGTGGAGTGAGAATCACTTATTTGAAGCTTCTGTCCATCAGCAAGGGGTTCCTCCTCCAAGGTGAGGCGGCACTGTGGACTGGGGCCAAAGCTTGGTTAATTTACCTTAGAAAGGTCAAGCGTCAAGGAGGGAGGAGGTGTTTAGTCACCACCATTACATGTAACAATGGACTCTAATAGAGGCAGATGACAAGGGCCAAAGGACTGAAGTTTCCTGTTAGAAAGCATTCCAGCACGGGAATGGGCACTTGTCTTGAGGGTTCTACTGAGTTTCTGCCCCACAAAAGGGAAACAGCACAGTGTTTGTGGTAAAAATCACCATGTGTCACCTGGTGTGGACCATTAACCTGGTGACAGTTTAAACCAACATGTCAATTTTGACTCCCTTTTCAATACAAGGGGCACTAAGGATGCCTAGTCCCCGAGTCATCCCAGACCCACTATTTTTATTTATTGAATTAAAATCTAGGTTTTGATTTTTTTTTAGGTGTAATGAAAATAGTTTGACATTTAAAAAACGTTTTGTGGGGTGGGGAATATAGCTCAGAGGAAGAACACCTGCTTGGTGTGCAAGAGGGTCTGGGTTCAATCCCCAGCACCTCTGTTAAGTGGGAAAAAAAAGGTTTTTTTTGATTAAGCATTCAAGATACTTCTCTTCTAAATTCCCAGTCTAGACTCCACAGAACCATTTAAGTACCAAGACAGGGACCAATGTTCCCGACTACATTTTCTCTTTTTATGATGGACAAGATGGAAGGAGAAACACAACCAAGTGTAAAATCAGATCCAACAGTGAATCTACTTGCTGAGGTGTGATGTGGAGAAAGACATGATTTATAAGTGGAAGCCTTGGTAAAGCACGTCATCTCTGAGGAACTAACTGAACAGTGGGCTATATATCCTCTTAACTCTTTTAGATTAGATTCCTCTCAGAGGGGACATATTCTTTATGAAGCTTGCTGATGTATATACTGTTGGAAGGATACTTAAATACGTGCAGATAAATATCGTGTATGCTACATGTAAAATGCTTAGCCCTGTGTTGTATCAGTTGCGGAATTTTGGATTTAAGAGTTCACTTCAGCTACTTTGTCTTGTTGAAAAACTCTTCTCAAGTAGAATCGCCTTTAGCTGCTTGGCAAGGTTTCAGTGCACAAAGAAGTTTAAAAGAGGCAGAAAAACAAAGTCATGTGTTGGACTCAACTCACTTGAGTGCGATCAAAGTTATCCCCTTTGGAGAGCAGATGTTCAAATGCCCCAGAGGAGGAGGGTGGAGACAGAAAATGAGGTGTGAGAACATATGTGACTCAGGAGGAGAGCATGTTTTTCCAAAAGGAGGGAAAGGGCCTGGCTTCTCAGCCCCCAACCTCGGTGCCTCTGTCCGCAGGCAGCATGCCTGGGCACAGCGGGAAGGGCACGCATTTGCAAGCAGCACTGCAGGCTCATACCCCATCTCCGGGAATCAGAATCATTCCTGACTCACCAGTTACGTCCGAGGATGTCTTGGGCAGGCACCCTTCACGCTAAGAATGAGCAACTTTCCCTAGAGGCTATTACTGTATCTCAGGGGCTGAGCCAGAGCTTTCTTAAGAATTGTTATTAATTAGAATTCCTTTGGAGATGTTAGAATTTCTGTGAAGGAGGGAGGCTGAAGCTACAGGCAGGTCGGTGGAAGCGTCCTGGTAAATGACAATTTCCGATGCCCCCTGGTGGCCGCGCACAGCTAAAATTAACCCCACATGCTCTCACAGCCTTGAGCCTCATCGACACCAAACAAAATCCACCTTGTTGGACCTTTTGGATTGCTCAGCTTGTACGATGGAGCCAAAGTCACGCGATCTGGTGCTGACATGTAGCACGGCTTCTTCCCCTGATAAGAACTGATTCTGAGACGTGAATATGATGAAAACTCCAAATTTTATAATTCCATACTTCAAATTTCTGTACTGTGTATGTGTATATTATGATTAGATATTATCCTCAGGGAAGCAGGACAGACTCACCTTTAACGTCTGGTATTCACGTTCTTACCGGGCCAAAGTGTGCCGGGCGCACTTTCTCCTGGGGAAGCTCTCAGGCAGGCAGAGGGACCACTGGGCTGAGATGATACACACTCCTACATCTGTCCAGGCTCTGACGTAAGACGTTTCACATTTCAGTTTTACCAATACTCTCACTATCTCTATAAGCAGTGTTCTCAAAGTTTATGGGACCTTCTGCACCTTTTTTAGGAAGCAAAAAGTGAAGAAAAAAGGCCATAGAGGAATCAACTGTGGAAGGTTTCCCACTGCCATTCAAGACAAGGCAGTGCACCCAGACTCGGTTCTCGGTAAGTTGAGGGGTCTGGGAGTATGGGTGTCCAGACTTCAAGGTCCCTCTCCTTGGGGTCTACTCACTGTGGGCAGCCCATGTGCCACCCACCACCTAGACTAGGGTGTTGCATGTTGTATTTTTTTCCCAAAATGTAAAGAATTAATAATGAGTAGATTCAGATGAGATGTGGTCAAAGAGGGTGAAAGTGCCCACATATGTTTCTGGCTGCAGCTGCAGGGCTCCATGCTCAGTCATTAGGCGGCCCCAGTTCTGCAGGGCATCCTTCCAGCATGATCCATAATCTGCACCTGGGGAGCTCACAGGCCACAGGAGAGGTGCTGCTGACTTGTCCATTCATATTTCATAGAAGCAAAGAAAGTCAGAGCAGGAAGGAGACCCAGAGAGCACCAGTGCACAGAATTCAATGAGTTTTAGTCATAGGAGCTGTTCTTCAAAGATAGTTTAAAGCAGAAAAATATCCCCTGGCAGGGCCGCCCTAAGTGAGGAAGAGGTGGGGCCAAGGCCTGCCTGCTTAGGCAGCTCCTGAGCAAGAAAATCACCACCTGAGCCTAATCTACCCAGTTTAGAGAGCTAACCAGGCTCACTTACGTTCACACAGCCTGTTAGCCAAGAGCATTTCTTTCAACTCAGCATTCTTCCTGTTATGTCACGTTATGTTCTATTTCTCCTCTGTAGACAAAACACTTTCTAATAAAAATAATAGGTTTCATCTACTGAAGACTTACTGTATACCAGACACTGTAACAGAGTAGAGATTTTCAAAGTGGGGCAAAGAGCCCCTGGGGGGTTCCTGAGACCCTTTGAGAGCAGCTATGAGGTCCTCTCTTTTTTGTGCAAGAACAATATTGCAGCAGATTGAATGCAGACATGGCTATGGAATCCAGCTGCCTTCTGTTAAGCCAGACATTCTAGATACCTGCCAACAGCAGCATGTACGTCAGTGAATTTAGACCACGCCCTCATTCCATTCACAAAAATAAAACTCAAAATGGCTTAAAGACTTAAAACATAAGAAGACACGATAAACCTCCTAGAAGAAAACATAGGCAAACATTCTCTGACATAAATCTTAGCAATGTTCTCCTAGGGTAGTCTACCCAGGCAATAGAAATAAAAGCAAAAATAAACAAATGGGACCTAATTAAACTTACAAGCTTTTGCACAGCAAAGGAAACCATAAGCAAAACAAAACGACAACCTATGGAATGGGAGAAAATATTTGCAAATGATGTGATTGACAAAGGTTTGATTTCCAGAATATATAAACAGCTCATAGAACTTAATAACAGAAAAAAACCCAACAACTCAATCTAAAAACGGGCAAAAGACCTAAACAAGCAATTCTTCAATGAAGACATACAAATAGCCAATATGCACATGAAAAAATGCTCAATATCACTAATTATCAGAGAAATGCAAATCAAAACTACAATGAGGTATCACCTCACACAGTCAGAATGGTCATCATTCAGAAGTCCACAAACAATAAATGCTGGAGAGGGTGTGGAGAAAAGGGAACCCTCCTACACTGCTGGTGCAAATGTAGTCTGGTGCAGCCATTATGGAAAACAGTATGGAGAGTCCTCAAAAAACTAAAAATAGACTTGTCATACCATCCAGCAATCCCACTCCTGGGCATATATCCAGAGGGAACTCAAATTCGAAAAGACACATGCACCCCAGTGTTCATAGCAGCACTATATACAATAGCTAAGATATGGAAGCAACCTAAATGTCCATTGACAGATAACTGGATAAAGAAGTTGTGGTAGATTTATACAATGGAATACTACCTAGCCATAAAAAAGAGTAAAATGATGCCATTTGCAGCAACATGGATGGGCCTGGAGAATGTCATTCTAAGTGAAGTAAGCCAGAGAAAGAAAAATACCATATGATAGCACTCATATGTGGAATCTAAGAAAAGAAAAAAAGACACTAATGAACTCATCTACAAAACAAACACAGACTTGCAGACATAGTAAACAATCTTATGGTTCCCAGGGGAAAGGAGGAAAGGATAAATTTTGGAGTTCAAGATTTGCAATTATTAACTAATACATAGAAAAATAGATAAAAACCAAGTTTCTTCTGTATAGCACAGGGAACTATATTCAGTATCTTGTAATAACCTTTAATGAAAAAGAATATGAAAATGAATATATGTATATATATGCATGACTGGGACATTATGCTGTACACCAGAAATTGACACATTGTAACTGACTATATTTCAATAAAAATAAAATAAATAGCTACTTTTCAAGACATAACAAACACTGCCACTCTTCTCATTAATTCTTTTTAATTTTTAAAAATAGCTACCTTTCCTTAAAATGTTATTTTATGAACATGAACGGATTATTGTTTTTAAGTGCCATAATAAAAATTTTTAAAAATACCTCAGTTTAATTCTAAAACAAGAAGCCTTGGGACTGCCCATTCAGTCTTAGTTAGAGCTGAATGATTCTACACAGCAAAAATGACCTGAAATTTATAAAGAAATTCCTCTCTACCAATCTGTGTTCAGCTGACTGAATGTTGTATGATAGCTCTTCTCCACTGCCAGGGGTGGGGGTGGATTTTTACCACAGGTATGAAAAATGCCATATATTATGATATACAGTAGACAAAAACTGTAATAAGCAAAAGCTTTTTAGGGCCCTCACATTTACAAATGTATAAAGGTTCTGAAATCAAAAATTTGAGAACTGTTGACATAAATATATGTCATAGTGTATGACAAAGTATGTATCTTAACTATCACAATACCACTAGAAGGTAGGAATTATCTTTATTTTATAGATAAGGAAATGGAGAAATTAAGTGACTTGCCAGGATCAAAGAGCTGGTGTATTATCTATTGCTGTATAATGATGTATCCCAGACCTTAATGGCTCAAAACAACAAACATGTACTATGTCACAGTTTCTACGGCTCAGGAATTTGGGACCCCTTTAGCTGGGTGGTTCAGGTTTGACGTCGCTCAAAGGCGGCAGTCAAGATGTTGGCCAATACTGTCATCATCTGAAGGCTTGACTGGGGCTAGAGAATCTGCTTCCAAGACGCTTCACTCACATGGCCATTGGCAGGAGGTCTCAGTTCCTCACCACGGGGGCCTCTCCAGTAGGCTGCTTGAGTGTCATTACGACTTGGCAACCAGCTTCCCTCAAGCAAGTGATCCAAGAGGAAGACTGAGATAGAAGCTTCAATGTTTTTTATGACCTAGTTTTGGAAGTTACACACCATCATTACTACTTTGTTCTATTTGTTAGAAGCAAATCACTAAATCCAGTTCACACTCAAGGAGAGGAATTAGGCACTATCCTTTGAAGAACATGTCAAATAATGTGTGGGCACGTTGTCAACCATCCCAGCTAGTAAGTGGCAGTGCCAGGCTGCAAACTCAGGCCTAGCTGAACCCATGCTCTTTCCCTTGTACAACACAACCTTCCCAGGATGTATACCTCCTTCTTCCTCTATTTATAATTTCCTTGGGTTCTGGATTGAGAAGACATTCAAAGACTATAAACTGAAGTTTGGGAAAGAAAAAACCTTCCTAGAGCTCATTTCATTTGTGTTTTACACTCTGGAAGATGATGTTACAAATGAGTAATCATGAGTGCTGCAGGGCAGGTAGCTTTGTCCCCCAGCTTTGTCTCTCTTGGAGCTGAGACCATGCTTGGACATCAAGCATGACATGCTCACCTGCCAGGCCCAGGTTCCCACACTATGCCCTACCTGGAGAGCTCCACTGCCCGTAGCCTGCCAAGCCAGACCCAGACCTGCACCGGACACACATCCTCTCTACTACTAGCCTCTCTGTGACACTGATGAGGGCAAAGCTATGATTCAGTTTCCCACGTGGGCTTATGAATGTGACGTAGAGGAAAACCATCTTTCCAATTGCCTGGATGACAAAATGCAAGCTCCTGGACACCTCAGGTTCTAAGAAAAGAATGTGAATGTATCAGGGCAAATCTGGAAAACTGTAGTGCATTTGCTCTACAAACGCAAGGCTGTCTGATAATTCAGTGGGCCAAATTCTCACAGATCATCCATTCAGAAGAACTTTCCTAAACACCTGCATGTGCTAAGCAAACCTTGAGACTTTCACATCCTGTTACTTATCAAAACATCTCTCAGTTGTCATAAGGGGATCCCAAATGTCACCCCTAGGCTGGCAACCCTCCTTGTTAAGTTTCCCACTGGGGGAAAATTAAACACTGGTGCCCAATGCAAACCCTGCATAGTAAGAGCTCTACTTCCAGAGCACATTTTACGATTATAATAATAAAAAAAAGCCGTCACACTTCCTTTGTGTAACTTGGGCTTTTTCAGGTTCTGATACAGGACACAGCTGCTCTTCTGCTTCCGGGACTGGACTGCATACTAGTAGATGTGAGAAATGTGGCACTAAGATTCCTAACTCCCGGAGAGTCCGTGGTAAAGAACCATCTAGAGGTGAGAGTGATGGGCCACCTCAGGGAGAAGGCTTAAGTGGGGACAGCTGTTACTCCCAGGCAATGAGCTGTATTTTTAATTTTTTCTTTTTAGAATTTCATTATAGATACAACACCCCAGGACAGAACTACTTTAATCATAGCAAAAGAAGTGCCTTTGCCCAGCTCCGCTTTTTAAATGAAAATAAGAATTCTTCACCTTGTAAGTACATCTCCTGCACAACCCCATCTTTGTAAACAACCTAGGCTCCCCGCGTGGGAGACCTACGTCACACCGCCCACTGCCTCCTTCTGGGGAGCCCCTGCCCTCTCCAGTCTGCTGCCAGGTCTCCAGCACTCACCTGCCACTTTCACGTCCAGCCTGGACGGCAAGACGCTGGGCTGGGGCTGGGAGATGTGCAAGCCTGGCAGGAAAGGACTCTGACAGTTACGAAGAGCCATACCAGTGTAAGTCGGTAACAGATCATAAATATTTGCCGAACAAATGGCTGACTCAGTAATGACCACTATTACCATTATTATTCAGGAGTGGCAAAAGCTTTAAATACATCCCCACTAACAAGTCATCCTGTGAAGAAATAGACTATTTTTACACTCCTTAAACATTATATCGCTAATTTCAGTGTAGAACTTTGCCTTCTTTGGGAAAAACTAAAATCCCACAAACATTTATTTATAAAGATGACTAAGACATGGCTCCTTCCTCCCAAGGAGTTTACAACCTATTGAGAGAAAGAAACTTATACCCAAATAAGGAAAGTTCCTGGCGAAATGTGGTTAAGTGCAAAAAGCATAGACTAAGGTGCTAAGGGAAAACAAAGGAAGGAAACACCTTGTTTTGCTTCAGAATGACAGCCATGTCTGGTTCCCTGACATTCTTTCATTGTGGGCAAGTTCACACCTTCAGAGCTCTTTCTCTTCATCACTGGGGTCAGGGCACCAGAGAGAATATTTCTGATCTTTCACAATTGCCAGTGTCCAAGATTAAGAATGGCATTTACTTGACTGACCTCATCTGTGCCTCCCCTACACACCCCGAGCTATCAAGTCTTCCAGCTGGATGTATTCTCTCGAGGTGACACTCCCTAAGACTCCACAGAATTAACGGCCGATTTCTTCACTGTCTTCTTGGTTTGGGGGTCTACGGCCCATGAGACCTCTTATTCTATTATACAAACAAGGAAAGCAACTGAGTCATTTGAAATGTGACCTTGAACTCTGTTAGTAAACATTAAGTGGCCGAGAGGGTAGAAGTCCCAAGGAGGCATCTTTGTACAATGTTTAAAAAGAACCTCCAGCAACTGGAATATATGGAAAATGGAGTGGGCTGCTGCAGGAGGTCGTGAGCCCCACCTGTAGACCGGGGTCAATGTACTTTGTCAGGATGTTGTAAATCTGTAGACTGGATTAGAACTGGACCAGATGACCCTATGGCCCTTTCCAACTCTGAGTTTCTATGTTTCAGGTAAAATGCACAACTATATTTGGGGTCGACCAAGGTATTAAGACTGAGCTCATTAGTGCCTCTGTTCATCATAACTTGAGTCTGGGTGCAGAAACCTGGACTTTCTGGCTTCTGCCCTGCCTTCCACGTCTGAGGGATAATCTCTCCCTGTTCCCTTGTCAAATGGGATCCTCATGTGGGGGAGTGAAGCCAAGCTACTAGAGACCAGAGGATATGACAGGAGACCTGGAAGGAGACAGAGGAGATGACAGAGGAGAGAGGAGAAGAGAGGCAAGAGAGGGGGAGAAGGGAGCCTCAGCGACCGAGAAGGCAGATTGTTGGCCACTGACTTTCCTCCCTCCCTTCCCCTGGCGTTCTTGTCTTCCATGGTGACTCTCCTACATTTATCTTCTCTGTTTAGTCTCTATTTTCTAGCATTGTCTCAGTAACATAATTTAGTTTCTGACTCCTAGAATCCTTGCTCCTAAACTGGAGAGGACTTCAGAAATCCATTCAGCCCAAGCTTTAGGAAAATATCATCCCTCCATCTGTCAGATGAAGAAGCTGAGCCCATAGACATGCCCAGGTCACACAACTAGCATCCATGGAACCTAGACCCCTGGTCTCTGGTCTGCCAATTAAGCTCTTTTTAAATATTGAATTCCTTTTCTTGAATTCGGAATACTTGATGGCCATTTTCCATGTTCCCTGATTTTATTACGTACTAAAATTTTATGAACTATTTCACTGATACAGAAAAGTTCAGGAAATGATACCCATATATCCACCATTTGAGGATCATTTTTGATGCTCCGAATTTAATCATAGCTAACATTTTTTTTCAGCTCATTCAAAACCAAAATGGATCTGTTCCCAGAGAGCGAATTCAAAATCCTCTAATGATGAATGTGAATCCATACAAGGGAAGTAAGTATGATGAAAAATGACTACCCATGGGTTGGGTGCATGCAATGTGCTTAGTGCATTAAATTACCTGCCCAAAATCACCTAGAGCATAAGTAGTAGAGCCAGGATTCAAACCTAAGTCTGGCTAATAGTTCAGTCATTCAGTTATTCACTCAAAAAATATTTGAGCGTCAGTAACAGGACACTGGTGCAGAGGACACAGTGACAAATTCAACTACTCTCCCTGCCCTTGTGGAACTTACTTTTCTTGGTAGAGGAAAAGGAGGCATACAGAGTACTATGACCTAATCTGGGGGCTCAGGGAAGCTGAGTTCCAAAGG
This sequence comes from Camelus bactrianus, assembly GCF_048773025.1. Classification (NCBI taxonomy): domain Eukaryota; kingdom Metazoa; phylum Chordata; class Mammalia; order Artiodactyla; family Camelidae; genus Camelus; species Camelus bactrianus. Next base: position 39,228,178 of record NC_133547.1, on the reverse strand, counting down.
ACAAGTATGAATGAACTAGCAAGGGGATGGAGGAGGAAAAGTGAAGAAGATGCCAGTCTGAGAGAGCCTCCTGGTGTGGAAAAGCCCTTGGCAAGTTCAGTACTGATGCAGCTGGAGCCTGAAAGAGGGAGAGGAAGTGGGGCAAGATGGGCTGGTGAGGGAAGGCTGGTGGGATGGGCAGGGCCAGACTCTGCAGGGGCCTGTCAGCCTCAGGAAGGATTTCAGACTCTTAGATATAACGGGAAGCCAATGAGGCTTTTAACCAGAGTGTTTTTTTTTTAAAAGTTTTCCAGTGTTTTAAAAAAATCACTCTAACTAGTAAGGGAGAGGGAATGGATTAGAGTCAAGGATTGGAGCACAGAGGCCAAGTAAGAGGCTAATGCAATAATCCGGGTGGGATGATGGCAGCTTGGCCAAGGGTGGTAGAAAAGGAAAGAGAGAAGACTAGTATCCAAGAGCTACTTAGGAGGCAGAATCGATAGTTTAGCAGAGTGGCTAGAGTTCAGGCTGTGCAGTCACACTCAGTCTGAACCCCATCACCCGTTACCACAGTGTGGTAGTTTTTATAAATGTGGTCACTGGGGAGTTCTTGGCTTTGCATTCTGGTTGTGTGTCCTTCAGCAGAAAGTATGCAAATTCCTTGCCCCCAACACACACACACACACAGCCACTAATGAACCACAGAGCTGAGGAAGTGCTGAAGGCACTTCATACAAGTATCAATGTGCTTCTGCCTTCTAGGAAAAATCATAAGGCTTTCATGACCTACAGTTCAGACTCTGCTACACCCTCACCTCATTCCCACTCCTGCAGGACTTCTGGAAGCACATCCTTAAGCAACATTAGCGGTATTGAAGAAACAGAATCTGAGGTGAGGACTTAGGAAAAAAACATTCTAGAATTCCTGCAGCTTGTAAGTTTGGTCCTGATGACTACAAAACTGATGGCTTTTAAATTATTACAGTATGGGAGCATCAGAAAATGCTCTGCTAGAACAACTTGTGCTCAGCACTAATACAGAGACACAGAGCCTGGGCAGCCACATGGTTGTGTTATTCCTATACTGGTTCCAGGGGAAATTTCCTGGGGAAAAGGTTTTGTGGGTGGTGCCTCAGCTACAGGATTCCCCTGGCACGAAGGCTTGTGGCGCACAAGTCTGTCCCAGTGCCACTGGGGTTAGAGCTGCCAGTTTCCTAAAAATTTCGATCAGGTCACTTTCAAATGCTGCCACATGCACGCACTGCATCCCTGTGTGCTTTCTCGGTCGTTACGGCCCCTAAGTCCCCTTCAGTGCTCCCCCCTCACCCTCAAAGAGCCTTTCTTCTTTCTCACAGACCTCTTTTTCCACTGCAGGGAAACAGCCCAGCAGGTTGCTGACCTCACCCTCTGATTCATGCTCATCAGTCACGTGTTGGTCTTTTTTCTGTCCCTTTTCCTAAAAAATATATTCCATCTCAGATGGGTTTCCTAGGAAACCAACCCTCAAAAACAGAAATAGACTGGGTGGGAAACAGAATACTCCAAAAATTCCACTCTGCAGTGTTTAATAATGAGAGAACCCAATTAACTGGAGCAGTAGTAAATAATGTAACTAAAATATGTGGACTTTTCCTTTGCAGACTTTAAACTCGTCTTTGGATCACGCCCTAAGAACAGCAACTATTTTGAAACAAACTACTGATCAAATGATTAGAACTATTGCAGAAGATCTTGCCAAAGCACAGAGATGGAGGAATCGACTGAAATACTAGTTGGACTCAAGGCAACCAAGAATTAAAAAAAAAAAAAATGCAGAGAAAAGTTGGTCTTCTCCAAAAAAGTATTTTACATATTACACAACTTAGGAAGATGACCTTCCAAAGAAAACACCAAAACTCCAAGAAATGGGTGACTCAAAGTGTTTAAATGAAAAAAAAAAAAAAAAAAAAAGGACCTCTGATTCAAAAATCAAAATCAACAGGCATTTGTTTAAAAGTAAATCTATGTTATCCCTAATTCACAATAAAAGAAATCAAAACAGTAACATATACTTTTATCTATGAGTATGGCAAAAACAAAAATTTGAAAAACCCAGGCAGTGTCTATGAGGGTGAGGGAGACAAGTACCCGCACATACTGTCGGTGGAGGTATAAACTGGTGCAAACTTTGTGGAAGGCAAACTGATCATCACTGTCAAATTCTACAAATCCTAAAAGTGCTTACCTTCTGAGAAGCAATTCCACTACTAGGACTTTGTAAGTAACTCACACAGTATCCCACAGCATGCCTACAAGGATGGGAAAGGCCCCCTAGTGGAACTAATCTAATACCTTATGTGATGATTCATAAACGATGACAGTCATACAACTGATATTCTGCAGCCGCCTTAAAGAATGAGGTGTATAACCTGTAAGACAGTGGAAAAAAGCAAGATGCCTAATAATATACATAGTGTGACCTCATTTGTTTTTCAAAGACCACACACATTTTTCTGGAAAGATACACAAAAATACTCAGTGGACCTCTAGGAAATGGAATTGGGGGTTCTGTGGGGAAGAGAAGAACTTTACTTTTCATTTCCACTCCGTACTGTATGAAATTCTTATGATACACTTTTAAATTATTTACTTAAAGATCTCTTTAAGTCAGAAATATGGAAAAACAACAGTCCCAGATTAATGAAACTTGAAGCCAAAATGAAGACAATTCATTAAAACTGCGTGCCAGGGATTAAGTCCATCTGCAGCACTTCATGTAGGGCCGGAGCAAGGTTCTGACTGCTGCTTTAAGACTGACATATATGTAACGTCCTTAATTGACAGGGTAGCAGATTATTGGTTCTTTCCCCCTTTCCTGGGACTCCATTCACTCCAAATTCAACAAATGTTTCCCAACCCCCAGAGCTTTGCTTAGTGGTGGGGAGAGTTGACTCCATTCCCACTTTGAAGATTTCTGTGGTGACCAAAGCAGCTGCTATTTGTCTAGCTGGCTGGGGAATGAGCTATTTTTAACTCTGGGGCTTGGAAATTGGTTTAGGGTGCCTGGGAAGAGAAAAAGCAGAGGCCAGTCCGAAGATCCCTCTGATTTCATGGTGAAATTTATGTTGTGGCCCTCTGAGAAAGTGAAGACTGGTAGCAGTATTTTGAGAAAAAAGGAAGCCTAAACTGTACGTGCCAAGAGGCTTTTAGATGCATCACGTACCTAAATTTAATCACAACATAACCTGTTTTGGGTGCCAAGCATCACTATCCTGTGCTCAAGTTTCAAATTACATACTTCTCTGGCCTGAGGTGCTCTTACACGATTCATTAGCTTGTGAACCTTTTTGGGGTTCAGCCTTCTTTGAGAATTTGATGAAAAGTTATGGAGTCTCCCTCCCCCACGCTCCACTCGCCCATGGGAAAGTGGTATGTGAACGCAGTTTTGCACACAATTTTTAAAAGTTCATGGATACCTGAAACAAGTCCATGAAACCCAAGTTAGAAAAGACTACCAGAAATGAATGTTCCTAGTCCCACAAATTAACCTTTATAGAAACTCACTATTGTAATCATTTTTGATTTAAAAATATGGCCCATCTCTGCTTTATTAAACCATATTCTAAACATAATTTTACATTTCCTTGATGATTAAAGATCATTACAAACAATCACTGCAACATGCTTAATCAAAGAGACAGGAATAGGGCCATGTCCTTAAGGAATTCTGGAAAAGTGCTAGACTCTGATTTATAAGGATCATTTTATATTTACCGACTCCGCAGCCTTGGCAGCCACTGCTTTGTGTCAAGAGATAGACCTCTCTTCTAATTCTCCTGCAGCAGTAAGTCAGAAGAACAGGCTTGTTAAGTAAAAGTAATTTTATCTCTAATGCTGAGTCCAGGGGCTGAGCACTGCTGAGGGCAGTCACACAGCAACGAAACACGTGCAGTTTGCCTGGTGCAGAGGCCCCTCCATGCTCACTTCCAACGTGCAGCTGTGCTCCTGTGCTGAAGGCTGCCAGGAGCAAGACAGCAGGAGGGGGAATGCTGTTAGAAGGCTTCTGCCAGCTCAGTTAACTATTAGATTTTAAAAATGAAAATTCATCTTTTTATCACTCCTTTCAGTTGCAATCTTATTGTTAATGAATTATTTAAAATAGACCTAATTCATGCTAAATATAAACATACACTTATTTATATTTAATACCCAAAATGTTGTTTTGGTAGAACTTTTACTGTGGGAGGAAGACATTTCTTGCTCCCTTGATTTTAAAAGAAAGCTTCCTGAATCCTGATGGGATTCACAAAGGGTACAAATACCTACAGCAAAACTGAGTTATGGAAGCATCACAAATTATAAAATAAACCACTGGGATCTGGGCTCAAACCCAAGAATTCTTGTGTCTTTGTGAACTGATGTCATGAATTTTTGTGTATTGTCAACTGCTGATATTTTTATTATTTAATTTTCATGAATATGGCTGAACAATATGAATCCACTATGCTTTATAAACCAAGCACATTTCAACAGGAAGCAAAAACATGCTTCCGAGATAGTAAGTAAATGGTTTTAGTTAGTCGCTACAACAAAAAAAGTCTTTTTCAGGGTCTTAATATCAGAATCTATACTTGCTGGGGTGGGGAATCAGCTTATACTAGAAATTTATGTGAGATGACCTCTTATGTCTTCAAATCCAGCAAGAGACGTAGGAAACAAAGGGTCTCTCCAGTTCTAAGCCTAAGACATAATGTGAAATGTAGGCCTCAAAAGATCTCCTGTCAGTGTGACAGGGCAGAGTGAGCACTGAGGTGTGAAGCAACTGAAGGAAGGGACCAATGTTTGCTGTCATCACACTCAGTTCCATGTGTCACAGGGCATTGGGTTAGTATGAATCTCTGTTCCACACATGTACTAACCCTGGACAGTGAGTCACCAAGGTATTCAAGGATCTCAGATAAAATGCAGACACCAAAAAATTAACCCTCTCACTGGCAATGCTCAGTATGCAAAGAGTTGTTTATTAACGTCAAACCTTTCCTCTCCACATATACAGGTCATCCAGGTTAAAAATATAAACTCTTTGTGCCTTAGTTTCCTCAACTTTAAAATAGAGATGATAATAATAGTCTGTCTCCTCACAGGACTAAATGAGAAGACTGAATGAGGTAATACAAGCACTTAAAAACAGTGACTCACATATGAAGCACTACATATGCATTTGCATATTATTATTTTATCATTCTTAGTAAAATAGCAAGTTCTGAAATTATATATCAAAATAGTAACTTTTATATATATATATTAAAAAAACATGTTTGAAAAATAGAAGATCCAATTCACATGGAACTATGAAAAATAAGGTATTACGGCAATATGCAGTACCTATATAAAGAAAATAAAGGTTCTGAAGGTCACACTTTCCCTAAGTTAATGTATAAATTCACTGCAAACCTAGTGAAAATACCAAAATAACTTTCGGTATTAACAAAACAGCACTAAAGTTCATTTAAAAAATGTAGCAGCCAGAGAATTTCTTTAAAATAGCAGTAATTTAGGTATGGGTGGAATTGAGATTACAACCATCACATACTAAAACATACCATGAATTAAAATAGAAAGGGAAAAAGAAATATAAACTATAAGTCAATAAAACAGAATCCAGAAACAGACCAAAATACAAATATAAACTTAATCTATGATAAAGGTAGTATCTCAGCTTAGTTGGGGAAAGAGGGATCACCCAGCAAAATCTGATACAGTATCTGGCTGTTGAGAAAGAAAGATGGATCCCTGTTAAAGGCTGACTGATACAGTATTTAACAGGGATCCATCCTGTTAAACTGAAGGAATAGAAACTGATGGAATAGAACCTCCTTCTAGATATTTCAAGCAGAAAGTGTTTCAATATAGAGAATTAAGTCCTTAAAAAATCATGAAAAAAGCTGTAGGGGCCAAACTTTTAGAACCAAGGTCATATCACCATCTGATCCAGGGAACAGAAGGCTAGAGCTGCTGTTGCCACCAGCACTGCCTCAAACCCAGACACCAAAACGTGGAGTCTGGTTGCCACATACAACTCCTGTCGGCAGGAACCTGCTTGTCCACTGGCGCAGCCACTGCAGGTGGCCTCTGCCTCCTTTCTACCCTCTGAACCTTGACCAAGTACAAATCGTTGGCAGAATCTAACCTTTTCAGAACACTTCTTACCTCTGAGTCTGCAAAACTTTCTTTTTAGCCTTTCATCCCCTGTGGTATGGAATGGGGAGGCATGGGACATGATGCCAAGAGCTAAGAGACAAAATCTAGCATACATTCTCACACTACAATTAATTCCAGATGCCTGAAAGAGTTACCTGGAAAAAATACAATAAACCTATCAAAATGTTCTAGAAGAGCAATGGGTGAATTTACAATCTTGGGTGCAAAGATATTTCTAAGCACAACATATATTTGGAAGCTGTAAAAGAAAAGTGATGGACTTACCTTCATAAAAGTCAAAAATGGTGATATCTATCAGCATTTTAAATGCACAAATATTCTGACAGCTATGTCACTGCTAGAAATTTATAGAAATATTTGTGTAAATTTGCAAAAGCATGTATCCCAACAATGTAGCATTATTTATAAGAACAAAATTCTGAAGATGAGTGATATATAAAATTAGGGTCCATGGTCTGACAGAACATGACGAGGCTGGGTTAAAGGAGATATCTGAAATGAAGATATTCCCTTTGAGTAACACATGGGCACATAAGTCCTCATATTATCCAGGCTTATACAAAGATTTTTTTTTTTAAGTCAAAATGAGTTATCTTGGTGGGAGGATTATGGTGCATTCTTTTTCTTCTTTTTAACTCTCTGATTTAGAACTTTAAAACTTCCCAACTTCCCTTCCTCCCCACAAAAGAACAAAGATAATTTTTGTAACTATGTATTTATTTTCTCTTAGAATGTCCATGATTATTTTTTGTTTTCTACTTTAACCATACATGATTTCAAAATTATATATAAAACTATGCTCTTTAGATGTATCTAGCAAGACAGTATACACTGTGAAATCACTCTATTTCTATTAATAACTGAATTATTTTACAAATAAAAGAAATTATGAATTCTTTTGAAAGAAAAACTGTACTTGTAGGAAATCATTCTATAATACATACACGTTTACAGTTTTTACTTTTATAACCTTTTTCATTTAAAATCATTCTTTCCCAAAAAACTATACTTCAGCATAAGACAGATAAGTATCTAACAAGTAATTAGTATATACATAAGTGGCTGTGAAAAATTACCCACAACTCTAATATATTCTGTTCCAAAGCTGAAAATATTTCCTTTTAGAAAGCATTTTAACATTTCTTCTTATCATCTACAAAGCAGCAACAATATTTAAGTTAAAATTGGTAAATCCAATGATATATAATCATAAACAATCCCTTAAGAAATATATTTGAAAAGTTATTATTCCTTAAAATATTTACATTGTTTAAATTACATGATAGCAACAATGTCTCAATCTATTTTAGTTGAAGAAATTAATACGAATCTCCAAATCCCTCCCTCCACCAAAATGCTATTCATCTTTAATAAAGGAGACTTTATCCTTAGGTTTATTCAGCATCTTTATATCATCCAACAGCTTTTTGGGTGTTAAAATATGCGTGGAACCTGGTAGAGGAAAAAATAAGTTTTCAGAGGCCAGCAGTTAAATCAATTTTCCTCGGCTAACTATATTGTCCCATCCTTCATTACATATGCAAAGCGCAGTAGTCTGGGGCAACTTAAAATTTCTACAGGACTCCTCCCTACAACCTGCTTATACTACAGTATTTCAAGCTTTCTTCTTCATTGTGTGTGCTCAGTAACCCTTTAGAAACACTCCCCATTCCTCATGCTGTGTCCACTTTGTGCTATATATTGATATACTAATGAGTAAAACTGGAGGTTAGTCTGTCCTCCTTACAGAACAGGACCAGTCACTGTAACTTTGGTCCCAGAGAACTATTAAGCAGTGCTGCAGATCAAGGCTTGGTGTACAAATGCTGCATCTCTGTGGGTCAGAAAAGTTTAGGTATCAGTGGCCTTGACTGAAATTCTTAAAACTAAATTTCATATAGGCCTTGCCAATGTCAGGTCCATAGCCACAAAAAATTTCCAAGTATTTCTGTAGTAGAAGTGCATTTATGTTTTAAAAATTATTTAATGATGAGAGCATGAAAAGGACAGAATGTAATATTTTAAAGGATATATTTAAAGAATATTATATTTCTGAAGCTCACTCTCTGAAAATCAGAATTTGAATAGAAAAAAATCATCATAAAGGTCAACCAGGAGAAAAACTCTGGTACGTCAGATAAAATACACTATGATTTCAAAAAGGTTTTTTTGCAGTCAACAATTTAGTCCTAAACGTAAATTACAAGATAAAGTTTTGCATATATATTACTGCATTTAGAGTTTGTTTAAAAAAACAGAAAAGAGAAAAATACAAGTCTTACCAATAATAACTTCACAGGATTTATATGCCTGAGAAACTTCATAAGCACAACGCATTTCAGAGTATGTAATTCCTCCAATTACAAAAACAATCAGCTTAGACCCATTTTTTCGATCCTCTAAATAATTAGCTCTGGGTTTCTGGCGAGCACTAAAAAATAAACACCAAAATATTAAAAATATTTCCAAAGCCATATTGCTTTTAAAAGAGCCTAACACACTGCTTTTAAAGAGTCTCTTTAAAGAACTTACCTCAAGCAAACTCAAATCTGGCAGCAACTGCACTGATGTAAGGAAAAGACTTAACCATGGTATGATTGGAGCACCAAGAATTAGGCAGGACAGTCCCACTTCAAGTTTAATTTTCATCTTATAGAGATTTTGGACAAATCGCTTGTAATCTAGCTCAGCTTTTTATCTATAAACTAGAGCTCACTTTTACTTATAAAATGGAGCTAATGCCCTGCCTTATTTATTTCAGATAAAGACATAATAAATGTGAAAAGTCTATCACTTCTTGAAATTAAAAATGGGGGGAGGAAAGTGGCACTGAAACAACATGGTTTTAAAGACATTAAGGGGGTTGGTGGAGGCACAGTTACTAATTTGGAGCTGATGTGATACCGGGACACCCCTTGCTGGAACTCAGTAAAGTATGATGCCAGGAGATATTGAAGACACATCTGCACTCCCATGTTCACTGCAGCATTATTCACAGTAGTCAAGGGTATGGAAACAACCTACACGTCTGTCAATGAACAGATGGATGAAAAAACAGTGTATACATACAATGGAATATTATTCAGCCTTAAAAAAGGAAATTCTTCCATTTGTAACATGAATGAACCTGGAGGGCATTATGCTAAGTGAAGTAAGTCAGACTGAGAAAGACAAGTACTGCATGATCTCACTTACACATGAAATCTAAAATAGTCAAATTTATAGATGCAGAGAATAGAATGTTGGTTGCCAGGGAATAAGGGGAGAGAGAAATGAGGCAATTTTGGTCAAAGGACACAAAGTTTCAATTATGCAAGATGAGTAAGTTCTGGAGATCTAATGTACAGCATGGTGACTGTGGTTAACAAAACTGTACTGTATACTTGAAATTTGCTAAGAGGATAGATCTTAAATTGTCTTCTTGACACAAAAAAGAATAATAGAGAAAAGAAAGGAAGACAGAAAAAAAGGAAGAAAATGGTAACTATGTGGAGGTGATGGGTATATAATTAGTTTGTGGTGATCATTTCACAATGTATACGTATCAAAACATCAAGCTGTACACCCTGAACATGTGCAATATTATGAAGTCAATTAGACTTCAATAATGCCTTTAAAAATGAGAGTGACTTGCATTTCAACTCTGTTTCTGCTTCTTTCAGCAAGTTACTTAACCTCTGTCTAAACCTCCAGGGTTATTTTCAAGATTAAAAGAAATAATGTTCAGAATATACTAAGTATGGAATCTGGTACCAGGAAAGCAGTAGGTAAATAGAAGCCATTACTTCTACCACATCCCCTCCTTAGGCTGCTCTAGATCTGCACTAAGAGGGCAGCCACTAGCACATGAGGCTATTTAAATTTAAATGAACTAAAATTAACAATCCAATTCCTCAGTCACACTAACCACATACCAAATGCTCAACAGCTACATGTGGCTAGTAACCATATAGGACAGGGCAGATATGGGATATTTCCAGCATTCCAAGAAAGTTCTGTTGGGTAGCACTGCTCTAGATCATAGAAATCACTTTTTCTGTTCCTGTAACCCACCGGTAAAAATTTTGAGGTTTTATTTGAAAAGTAAATATTTTAACATAAACACTTATGTACATCTATTTAAAATATATGTTCATTTATAAATTATATATGTGTACTAGTATATACTAATAAAACTTAATTTTTCCCTTTTCTAGTGTAAAAATTAAAATCTGATATTTCATCTCATTACCCACTTCAGAAACCATAATCCAGACGACCTCTAAGACCCTGCAATATAGGACATCATGGTAAATATTAAATAATGTTCTCAGTCTACGCTTTCGGATGATAATTTCCATCTGCTATCTTAAGGAATGAGAAGGGAGATAGAAAAAGTAGAGACTTAGTAACTAGTTTTGAAAGATGAAACAGAACAAGCTACATTCTTGGTTCCCAAACAAAATAAGTCAAAGACATACTACAAGTGCAACTTTGGTTTAAAAACTTTCAAAGAGAGCAAAATAAAGTAAGAAAGCAAAAGAAAAGGCAGTAATACTGCTTAAAACAATTATGTGGTTCTAACAATTTCTAAACTTCTGAACAGCAATTTTAGGACAACAGGATTACATTTAATTTGTTTCACGTACATGTGTAAGACTGTACTAGTGTTTTACACTTTGAAAGACACATAAATAATGATTAAATCTCTGTATCCTGAAAATCTCACTCTACAAAGCACCTAGAAGCACTGGTTAAAATAAGAGCAAACATCTTTTTAAAAGTGTAGCTGAAAGTAAACAAGAGCAATCTCCAAAGGTCAGCAGCAGTAAAAAGGAAACTAAAAATTAGAGTGGTAAACTGAGGGGAAGCTTCGTCTGCCTTATGGAGTGTTAGTCTCGTTTTAGCAAACAAGGGGCCTGGGTATTTCCCTGTTTAATAAACATAGGAGACAAAGCCTTGGGTATCGTACAGGGTACAGATGGGGAGTTGACATCCCTGTATAAGGTCAGGACACCCTCAAAAGCAAGGGGAGATGATGAAGATGCTTCTTTGATAATTCAACACAGGCCAGTCTTGTGAGAGAGTTCTAATTGATACTATTTCACATGGTCTGGGGAACCCCAACTGAGAAATTAACACATAAAAGAAAAAAATCTCTAATCCTGACAGAAGCAAATGCAGAACATCTCTGGAGGTCCCCATTCTCAACCCTAGCTACTGAAATAAGCTCAGAATCCAAAATTATGAAACACATGAGGAAATAAGCAATCATAAATGTCTGCAGAAATGAAGAGCAGTCAAATTAGACCCCAAAGAATGTCAGATGTTGGATTTATTAAAAAACAGACTAAAATTAAGTATGCTTAAAATAATAAATGATAATAAAGTAGAACAGAAAGCATGACAAAATAAGAACAAAAAAGTCCAAGCGTATAAAATAAAGTCAGTGAACACAGAAACTAAAAAAAAAAAAAAAAAAAAAAAAAGGAAAGCTTACTCAGCAGATTAGGCACAAATTTAAGAGAGAACTAAAGAATTGAAAACTAAATACAAAGAAAAATATCCAGAATGAAATACAAGTAAAAGAAATGTTAAGGCTTGAGAGATTAAAGGGCATGAAGATAAAATGTTATGTCCCAACAAATCCAAAATTGTAAAAGTGGCAATATTCGAAGAATTTATGGAAGATATGAAACCTCAACTTTTGGGAAACACACTGAATCCCAAGAAAAAGAATAAAAATAAATCCTGAGGTAGAGAGAGCGTAAGAAATGTACAGAATACCAACGGCCAAAAGCAATCAGAGAGAAAAGACAAATTATCTACAAAAGTATGACAAAACTGACAGAAAACACTCCACTCCCATACACACATCTTCACAGGAGCTAAAATAGAAACCAAGAAACAGCAGAATAACATCTCAAAGCATTAAATGAAAATTACCCCGAGCCTAGACATTCAAAGCTATCATGTAAGAACAGCAACATGATGAACGTATTTTCAGACAAAAACCATACAGACCCTACCACCAAATGGACCCATAGTGAAGAAACGTCTAAGGATTTATTTCAGAAAAGAAAGTGACTGAGCCCAAAAAAGGCGATGCAAGCAGAAGTGATACACAATGTAACTGGTTAACATGTACATACAACTAAAAATAATAATAATGATCATCATTAATTTGGGAAGTGAAACAGATATAAGGCTGAAAACAATCAAGAATTAAGGTAACATTTAAGGGGTGTGTGGTTGGAATTAAGTCGTTCTAAGGTTCTGTACTGTTCATGAGGAGGGGAAAGATACTAACTCATCTCAGACTTTGTTGAGTCAAGAAGTGTACTAAAATTCTAAGGATAATTGCTACAAAAGTATAAATAGGCTATATCAATTCCAAACTAGGAGAAAAGGGAAAAATAAAACTAAAGAAAGAGTCCTCAGTCCAAGAGATGCACCCTAGAGAAATACTCAAACATACGTAAATGTACAAGAATGCTCACTGCACACTGTTTGTAATGAGGCCAGTTTTGTCACAGCCTAAATTTCCATTGTATGGAAAATTCATGAATAAACTGTGATATTCATGTAAGAATGTACCAACCAGCAGTGAAAATTTACACATGTACCAATCTGGGATAAATTTCACAAACATAACGTTGAGGGAAATTAAAAAAGCAAGTTGCAGGAGGACATACATAATATGACACCATTTATATTAAGATTAAAAACACAATCATAGAGAACTTGTGGTTATGGTGGAATCAGTCAGTCAGAAGATTCCCCTCCAAGAAAACAAGTATAAACCTGGGTGAAACTGTAGGGGAAAAACCATGTCAGGTCACTTGGAAATCAACCATGGGTAAACAACAAATTGAGAAGCATTTACTCTTTTTTTTGGAGGCAGGGGGAGGTAATTAGGTTTTTATTTATTTATTTTAGTGGAGGTACTGGGGACTGAACTCAGGATCTCTCTACCACTGAGCTATTCCCTCCCCAGCAGAAGTATTTACTCTTAAATATATGCTAATATATCAGTAAGAATGGTCCAGGTGACTATGTAACCTTCTAGCCTGAGGCTGCCCCCAACCCCCACTGTTCCTCAAACTCAGTCAGTAAAAATTATCACTTTATACTGACTTGAGAAAACCACCACCTTCACTGCCTGAGGTGGAAGACTTGATTCAAGGCAGGGAGCAAAGGGAGTGCAAACTCCTGAAGCTTTGCTGGTTAAAAATGGTGGACCCAGTTTAGTGCAGGAAGACCTGCAGCTCTGGCAGCACAACATCTTGGTCCTAGTATGGGATAGGCTGCACATGAGCCAGAATTTTAAAGGGGAAATCCTGAAAGTAAGAAAGCCAAAGAAGACAAAGACAAGCTCTCCCCACAACTTGAGCTGACTGCCAAATTATGCATGTGCCAGGGGAAGCCACAGAAAGGCCAAAAAAAAAAAAAAGAGAGAGGAAAAGAAGAGAAAGGGGCTGGGAGAGGACTCAAGAACTGACTGTGACTTGTAATGCATTTCTTAACCCACATGCAGCTTGAGCAGAAGGTGGAAGGTTTACAGGCTTGAGCTGTCTAAACACAACCTCTGCCCAGATAACTGGCTGGCCTCTACACAGACACAGGGCAACCACTAAGAGCCAAGCTGAAAAATTAAAGTTAAAATTAAAAATTTCTGCAATGACATTAGTGGCTACACTGCAAGGGAGAACGATCCCACAGCTTAAGTCCATACAAGTTACTAAAACAAAATACAGTTTTGCATTGTTATAATACAGTATGTAAAAGACCCAATTTTCAACCAAAAATTAGTAGATATGTAAGAAAACAGTAAAGTGTGATTCACACTTTGGAAAATAAGCAGTCAACAGAAACTGACCCTGAGTAAATCCAGATGTTGGATTTAGCAAACTTCAAAAAAGCTATTATAAACATGATCAAATAATTAAAGAAAACTATATTAACAATAAGCTAACCAATGGGGAATGTCAAAAGAGAAATGGAAACTAAAAAAAAACCAAATAGAAATTCAAAATGTGAAAAGTACAATAACTGAAATGAAAAAATCACGAGATGGGCTCAACAGCGGATTTGAAATGTCAGAAGAAAGAATCAAAAAACTGAAGATGGATCAATGGATATCAGTATATCTGAAGAACAGAAATAAAAGAGGTAGAAGAAAGGTAAACAGAGCCTCAGTGACCCAAGAGACAATGTCAAATGCTCCAGTATATGTTTAATGGAGTTTCAAAAGGAGAAGAGGGAGATAGAAATGCGTGTAAAATTTTTTTTGAAGAAATAACTGAAAACTTTCCAAAATTTGATGAAAAGTATGAACTTGCAGATCCAAGAAACTCAACTCCAGGTAAAATATACACAAAAAGAACTCCATCTACACACATCATAGTTAAACTGCTAAAAGCCAAAGATCATGAGAAAAAATCCTGCAAAACACAACTCTATACATTGTTTAGAGTACAAATATATGCAGAAAATATATAATAAAGATATAAAGGTGAATGATAAACACCAAATTCAGGATAGTGAAGAAAGGGTGAATAATAAAAATCATAGTGATATACATAGGAAGCTTGAATTGTATTTATAATGATTCATTTGTTAAGCTGGGCACTAAGTATAGGGCATGCCTTATAATACTCTCTACAGCTTCCTGAATGTTTCAAATATTTTATCACCAAAAAATCATCAAAAAGGATTATGTACTCTGCTTATGTGAAGGAAAAAAAATGAAGGGAGAAACTCTTTTCTAGTTTCATAAAAATATTTTTTTACAATAAAGAACATTTTCATATTGCTTATCTGGACTCATTTAAAACAGGTTATAGTTAAAGAAAAACTGTCTTTTAAGTGACTATATGCTTCGAGGAGAGTTGTCAATATAGAAATGCCTGTGTACCATTTCAATGATTAGTCTGTAATATACTGAAAATTTCACTGACTGATTCATAGGTTTTACCTGACAGCTCCTGAGCCGTTCCACACTGCTGGACACTGGGAACAATATGGCCATTCTTTTGAATCTAATCTATTATCAATGGCATCCTAGGGAAGAAAAGAGTTAAAACCATCAAGAAAATATTGTACATTTCAGGATTTTTGTTTTGTTTGTTTTACAGAAAACTCAACCCTTATGTTTACAATTAAGGAACGTAAGGATATATAAATATTTAATAAAGTAAGGTTAGCCCTCTCTTTGAAATTCACAAATCTTACCTACTACAAAATTAATGCAATCATTTACTTATTAAACAAATATTTACTGCATGCCTACATTCCTTCACTGGAGAGTTCCCACATTGGTATGAGAATTCCAGGTACTTTATCAGGACCTTTACCTCTACAGAGTGCTAGGGGTTTCTAAATACCATCTTAGTCCTGACAGACCTCGCAGGATACCAGGTCCAGGCCTTGCCCGTCACAGCAGTGGTTCTAAAACAGATGTGCACCCTGGCCTACTCATACTGAAGACAAGCCAATGAGATAAGAGAAGTTTTCCTTTTTATTTCATTTAAAAATTTTTCCTTCTTCTTAGGCTTAATATGTTATGAGGTATTTATGTGTGTGTGTGTGTGTGTGTATATACACATATAGTATATACAATGTTTAATGAGTACAGCATTTATATAGTTTATAAATAGTCACATACTATAGGCTTATGATCACATTCATTATGGTTAAGTGTGCATGATCAGAAAAGTTTGGAAAGCACTGCTTTACAGCATGGTAATACAAGTGGTATCAATAAGTAAAAATGGGCACAAGGTATTCAGCAGTCCGAGAATATTTCAGTAAGACTGCAAGATGCAAAGAAACCAATTTTCAGGAGAAACTCTGAAAGTCTTAGATTGCTACTGAACTAAAGGTGGATTTTCCGAATTTAACATGCAAATCCTTATAAAAGGGTTTGAGAAAGCCCATTCCTATTTTAAAAGTACTAGCAAAGAAGGAGGGAGGGTATAGCTCACTGGTAGAATGCATGCTTTGCATGCAGGAAGTTCTGGGTTCAATCCCCAGCACCCCCATTTAAAAATAAATAAATAAACCTAATTACCCCCAAAATTAAAAAAAAAAATACTAGCAGAGAAAAACTACTTAGTTCTACATCCTTGTTATGGGTAAGGGGAAAAAAAATCTCATGTTGCAGGAAAGAAGTCTAAATTCTTTAAACTTTTCATCTATGATTAAGCACGTGTGAATGACATAAAATCAGTCAAGCAAAACAGAAAAATCATAGGAATAAACTGTACACAATTAGTTTCCAAAAGAAAGTAGAAATTAAAGTTTAAGTCAAAGGAAAATTAGAATAAATAGAACTATCTGATTATGACTGAAGATTCAGTGCCGTGACTTTATTGAGCTCATAATATGATTTTTATTAGTTCATTTTCTAACTTCCTATAATTGAGTATTGTTTTCTAAAAGCAACAGTACTAAAAACATTAACCATGTGTTGACTATAATAGCAAACTATAGCGAGGTTTACATTTTAATCACAAACACATTTTTAAGAATACAGGAGTATGACTTTCTAGTAGTGGTCATAAGCAAATGTCATTTTGTTGAATGCAGTTTTTTTTTCATAAAGCATGTGTGTTCTTATTTTTTAAATTTATTTTGAGACGGTCAGTGGTGTGAGTTTGCAGTCTTAAAGAAGAGAAACTTTAAGATTCCTCTCCTCCCTTGACACAAGATATGGCCTTCTTCTGTGAACCCTCCCAGAATTACAAAAAAAAAATTCCTGACCCATAGATATTGAACATTGACTGACAGATAAATATACAAAAAGTAAAAGATATTCTACAGAAGGGCACTTCGGATATAAGCAAAATTTAATGAATTTTACCTCCAAAATATCTTTGATAAAAGGTGTCCATCGGGAGAGTTGAAAGGTTTCTTCTGCAGATCGATCCTTTCTTAATGGTTTGCCTTGTTGAGACTAATGTAATTAGAGGAAAAAAATTAAAAATCAGTAATTTTATTTAGTGGTACTCTCTTACTAAGTTTTCTAACAAAGATATTTAATTTTTCACAAATACTATGTTGCATTTGACTTGAAGAGTGGAAATGCCTACTCAAGAAATCTGAATTCAGGTGTGGTCACATAACTTCACAGAACTTTGCACATTAATGATAAAATTTATGATAGTATCAGAATATACATTTACTCCCAAACGCTTGTATAAAACTTGATGGGATGGAGTGAGCTTCTAACTAGAGTTCTTTCAAATATTGCTATAAATGAATCATAAAAAGAAAAGCAAAAATAGCAAATTGTAACAGCAGCTGTAAGATACAAATTCACTAGAAAAATGTACTTGTCCAAATTACTCAGATATGGAGAAGAAAATAACATTATTTTACTTACCAAATCTACAGAGTAAAATTAAGAAGACTGTCCACATAGATTTCCACATAAGAAAACACTCAATGCAAACAACCACACATGCATATATATAAGTATATACAGAATGTGAGATTTCTTACTGGAGGGACAATGGGAACACCCAGGTAACTCCAGTTACGAATCATGTCGCTCTCATTTTCTAACTTTACATTCTGGATCAACCTGTCCAAGTTTTCTTCTGTAGTTCCTTAGATAAGTAAAAATATGAGTACACAGTTACATAACTGCTACCACAATCATTTCTAGGTTTTAGGTAGTACCCATGAATAAGGCTTTTTTTTTTTCTTTTTTAAGTAAACATTTAAATTATACACTCTTAAGCCTTCACCCAATTTCACATTTTTCTTCTATCCATCTTAACCAAGTTTATATTTCTTTTAAATATATATTCTTATTCAAGTATAGTCAGTTTACATATCTTTGTTGTTGTTGTTGGGGGGAGGTAATTAGTTTAACTTATTTATGTATTTTTAGAAGAAGTACTAGGGATGCTATCACTGGAGCTGTACCCTCCCCCAGTTTACATATCTTGACCAATGACTTTTGAAATTTCCAAAATTCTCTTAGGATAAGTAGTAAACCACTTAGTATAAAATGATTTTAGAGCTAAGTACTTTAATATATTCATGAAAATAAACAGTCTCCATTACCATTAATACTGAAAATATAAAGTAGGATCGCTCTTATTTTATCATAATTATCATGATTTTTGTTGAGGAGAACTGGAAGGAGTACTCGCATAGAATCTTTGACTTTCTGTCCTTCTGCATCAGTTCCAAGTGCCAGGTCCTTAATGAAAATGAAATATAGTCAGGAGTCCATAATCCAAATTCATTTTTCAGTTAAAAATATCTATTACTAAATCTTGCCAAATTTTAATGGAACATTGGTGACTTTTCACAAGAAAATGTGAGCAACACTTATAAACATTATTGCACAAAATGTAAAAAAAGACAAAAAATAATTCAAATAAGAAAATCATTAATCTATACCTGTGCTAAAAGGTAGACACGAGCCACATGTGGCTACTGAGCACCTGAAATGTGTCTAGTCTGAATTAAGATGAGTTAAAAAACCAGATTTTGAGGATTTACGCATAAAAAAAGTAAAATATTTCAGTAATTTAAAAATATTGATTACATAATATGATAACATTTTGGATATACTGGGTTAAATCAAATATATTATTAAAATTAACTACACTCATTTCTTTTTACCTTTTTGTTTCTTTTTCTTATGTTTCAGTCTTATTTTTTTATTCAAGTATAGTTGATTTACAATGTTATGTTTCAGGTGTACAAAACAGTGATTCAATATTTTTATAGCTCATACTTCATTTAAAGTTACTATAAAATATTGGCCATATTCTCTGCACTGTACAATATACCTTTGTATCTTACGTATTTTATACATAGTAGTTTGTCTTTTTACCCTTTTAATGTGACTTCTAGAATATTTAAAATTCCATATGACTTGCATTCTATGTCTATTAGACAGCAGTGATCTAAACAGTTTTGGCATTATAGAGGAGCCTGTAGTTAAATGTGCGTACACAGTACTCTGCAGGATGCTACGTTAAATGCCGTACCCATTGAAAAAGACCTGCCAACAATGCTACCCTGAAATAATGCTCCAAACACTTAAATCATCCCATTAAACCAAAAATGCATAATCACAGATTAGGAGGGACTGCTTTCTATGATACTGTACAGCTACTTGTTAATGTTGGTAGGGAATGATGTATTAAATACCGAGTGGGTGAGTCTCCTTTCAGTGCACTGTACTGAGCAAAAAGTTAGGTTTTACTTTACAGAGTTCATTCTGAAAATCTATCATGAATATAGGTATTTCTGACACTGCACATACCTGTTCAGTTTTGCAGAGCTTTTCTATATTAGGCTTGAACTTACTCATGCAATCTTCTGCTAAGTTAAGATGAACAACTTGCTGAAAAACAGAAGAAATCAATTATTTAAAACATTTTAATATCTCTCTGTGCAACTCATAACACTAAACTTTTGAGATGGGCCTGAAGGAAAGCATGGGCCTAAGTGGAAGGAGATACCATGTAAATTAAGGGAAACAGCTCAAGAAAGGAAAAAAAAAAGTGAAAATTACCATGATCTACAGGGGATAATCAACAGACTGAAAAAAATAGAATGGGAGGGTTGAATTTGTGTTGGTTTTACAAGTAGTGAAAATAAGGTAAAAAAAAAACAGTGAAGTCCTTAAAGTCAAGCAGAAAAAGTCTGAATTTATATTCCTGATTATAGATTAGGGAGCGAAATGATAAAAAAATATGTAGACTATTCTGATAATGACTTGTAAGAAGGACTGGAACAGCAAAAAAAAAAAAAAAAAAAAAAGTTTACCTGCCCACAGAGCTTAATTGCTCTTAAATCTACTAATATGTAACTATTAAGAACCGAGCAGAATAACAACCACTGGTCAATCCAATGCTGAATTTTCTTATTAAGTTGATAAATACTAAACTCTCTCTGTTTGGCTGGCCAAGACAAAGATATAAAAAAGTGTAAGCTGGATTTGAATAAATCTAGAGTATATGCAGAGAGAATACTACTGGGAAGCTTATACATTGGGGTATTTCTCAGGCCTAGAGTAAGGTTTTAGGGTACAACTAACAGCAAGTATTCCATGACACCCACTGCTAAACCTGACTACAGAACTAGATGGACTAACAAACATGGTAAGGTGTGTCTCACATACAATACTGCTTACCTTAGTAATCTGTTTACGGAAATGGGGCATCTTTTTCATCAGTTGGGTAAGGGCACTAAGTGATATCTAGGAAAAATCAAACATTTTAAAGCAAACTTACGATTCAGTTATCCTATTTAACAACTTTAAAATCCTACAGTTTTAAGTATGTATTAATTTAGTAAATATTTGGCAATTTTCTTAAGAAAACAAGTTCAAGAGATTTCCAGTTTCAGCCATGATAAAGTAGTTAATATCAAAATTGCTCTCCCTCCATAAACAAAAATAAAATTGGACAAAATAAATAAGAGCCACATTCAGGCAATGGATAAAAAAATAGCTCAAAGCTAGGATACTTGAGTAAAGGAAAGCACAGAAGGTGACCCCTGCACTCACCCTGGCTTTTCCCTGAAACATTTTCCAAAGCACAGCAAAAGGAAGTAGAGTTCGAGCAGAAAGCAAGTCTCTCTGGGCAGAGGAAAAAGATCAGAGTTTGGGGCTACTGAGGTAGGGTTTGGGGGCCACGGTTCTAGAGAGAAAAGAGCCAGTCACAACATAACTCAAAGATATGTAGAGGGGCTGCCTTAGGATCCCTGGCCAAATCCTAAGTGGCACATGTAAAGGGTATAACTCTTAACGGCCTAGCAGAGACCAACTGCTAGGTGGCTAAATGCCAGACAGAGATTTCAGAGGTGTCCTAATGCTAAGACAATACTGGTGTTCTCTGATCCAGACAAAGCAGAGAGTCCTAAGTGATCATCCCACACATTCAGTCCTAAAAGGGTTACATCTTTGGACTAAATCCAAAAGTGAAATACACTCACCATATCAAAAGCCTGACATAAAGTCTCAACATAAGCAAGGTGATTCATCAGCAAATTAACTACCTGTCAAAACACAACTTGATACTCTTTGTAGAGAGAACATAATACAGACCTTCTGCAATACAGCATCCAAAATGTCTAACATACAGTGATATATTACTGGACATGCAAAACAGAAAAAAGTTATTGATACTCAAGTGATAAAAGTCAATAAAAGTAGACCCAAGATAATCCAGTTGTTGGAGTTAGCAGACAGGGGAGAAGATGAACTAAATGGATAAAAAGATGGAATATTTCAATAGAGAATTAAACTTTATTAAAAAAAAAACCTCAATGGATATCCTAATACTAAATGTAATCTCTGAAATTAAAAACACAATGAATGACTCTCATATATTGCTAGTGAGACTCTAAAATGGTACAGCAACTTAGGAAAACAGTTTGGAAGTATCCAATAAAGTTAAACATACATTTACCATATGACCCAGCAATTCCACTCTTAATTATTTATCCAAGTGAATTAAAATATCTGTTCACACAAAACCTTAAGGTTCATAGTGGCTTTATTTGTAATTGCCAACAACTTGGAAAAAACCCATTATGTCCCGCAACTTGTGAATAGATAAAATGTAGTACGGCCACACAGTGGAATACTGCTCAGCAATAAAAGTGTCGAGGCTACTGTTACACGTCATGTGAATGAATGTCAAGTGCATTACACTGAATGAAAAAGCTATACTCTTCATTCCATTTAGACGACATTCTGGAAAAGGCAAGACCATGGGATTACAAAAAAGATCAGTGTTTGTCAGGGGATCAGAGTTAAGCAGAGTGGTTGTCTACAAAGTGGCATAGGGAAATCGGGGTGGGAAGGTTAATGGAACTGTTCTATATCTTGGCTGTGCTTATATGAGAGTGTACATTTGTCAAAACTCATAGAATCATATACTATAAAGGGGGAACTTTACATTCTAATTCAGATTAAAAAATAATATGTTGAATGGATTTAACAGCAGACTGGACACAACAGACAGGCAGGGGACTCAAAGTCAGGTTAACAGAAAATATTCAATTAAAGCACAGAGAAGGAAAAAAATGGGAAAAGGAACAGAATGGGAGAGATGTAGAATATGGTCCAAAATCTAAAACAAGCAAATGAAGTCCTAGATGAAGGGAGAGACACCAGGACAAAATCAAGATGTGAGGAAATAATGGGCAAGAATTTTACAAATATTAAAAAAAAAAAAAGGAATTTTATAAATATGATGAAAGTTACAACGTAGAAGAGCTCCATAAATCCAAGGAGGATAAATACCAACACACCATAAGGTACATTATGGTCAAACTGCTAAAAATCAGAGTAAGAAAAAAATCTTTAAAAAGATACATTATCTTCAGAAAAACAAAAATAACATGACAGCTGACTTCTTTAACAGAAATTACGGTAGCCAGAAGGTGATGTACTGAAATCTTTTAAGTTGTTGAAAGGAAAAGAAAAACTGCCAACCTTGAATTCTCTACATCCAGCAAGTGTCTCTGAAAAACTTGTAAAACCCAGATACCCTCAGATAAAAACAAAAGTTGAGACAATGCATCCAGCCCAGATGGAAAAACCGAGGAGCAATAAGGAATAGATAACAATAAATTTCATAAATATGTGGATAAAAGTCTACTGAGAATTTAAAACAAAAATAACATTCTGACTTGATAACACATGTTAAAGTTAAACATATGACAATAGTACAAAAGAAGGGGATAAACAGAGTTAAACTATTACAACATTCTTGAATTGTTCAGAACAAGGCAAAAGATACTTTAAGGCAGACTGTCATAATATAAGGATACATTTTATAATATCCAACATGATGACAATAAAAAGGATAACAAAAGGTAAAACAAAAGTTTATATTGGAGATACAATAGAATTGTTTAAAAAAAAAGACAACATATAAAGAAGGCAGAAAAGGAAAAGGATAAAACAAATAAGGTGGTAACACAAACTCAACTATATCAGTAATTATATGAAGTATCAACGGACTTAAACATTATAACTAAAAGGTAAAGATCATCAGGTTGAATAAATAAAGCTCAACTATAAGATCTTTTTAAGAAGTACTTTTTAAAGATAAAGACACAAATTGTTGAAAGTAAAAGATTAGAAAAGATATATCATGTAAACACTGACCAAAATAAAGCAGGTATGGCGATATTACTACCAGACAAAGCAGACTTTGAGGCAAGAAATACTGCAAATGAAAAAAACTGACATTTTATAATGATAAAAGATAAATTCAACAGAAAGATAACTGTCTTAAAATTATAATGGCTCTAATCAACATGGCTTCATCAGTTGACAAATCTTTGAAAGTTGACAAGATTATTAAAAAGACAGACTAATTCATAATCTATACCATTTTTAGTAACTGACATAAAAAGCAGATTTAAAAAATCAGTAAAGAAATAGAAAATTCGAATAACATGATTAACCAACTTGATTTAATTGACATACACAGAATTTATATTCTTTTCAAGTACATATAGGGTATTTACCACAACAGACATATGCTAGGTCACAAACCAAGTCTAAACAAATTTCAAAGGGTTAAAATCACACAGTGCACATTCTCTGACCACTATATAATTAAATTACAACTCAGTAACAGAAAGGTAAGTAGAAAATTCCCCAAATTTTTGAAATTAAGAAAAAAACCATATTCCTATATAACA
Organism: Camelus bactrianus; assembly: GCF_048773025.1. Taxonomy (NCBI): domain Eukaryota; kingdom Metazoa; phylum Chordata; class Mammalia; order Artiodactyla; family Camelidae; genus Camelus; species Camelus bactrianus. Next base: position 39,204,325 of record NC_133547.1, on the reverse strand, counting down.
CATGAGTCAAAGAAGAAATCACAATGAAAGTTAGAAAATATTTTGAGCTGAATCAAAATAAAAATAGGTTATTCCAAAACTTGGGGGATGCAGCTACAGCAATGTCAAGATGGAAATAAGTAAGTATATATATAGTAGGAGAGAAAAAAGGTTGAAAATCAATGCTCTAAACATCCAACTCATGAAGCTAGGAAAAGAAAAACAAATTAGGCCAAAGAAAGTTGAAGGAAGGAAATAAAAATGAGTAGAAATGAATTCAGTATAAAAGTAATATATAATAGAGAAATCAACAAAGCCAAAAGTTGATTCTTTGAAACATTAATAATACGTATAGGGGATATTAATAGTAGATAGGCTAAAACATATATTGACAACATTAGGATTTAATAAATAGAATGTAACTACAGATTCTGTAGACACTGAAAGGATAATAAGAGGATATTTGAAAATGTAAATGTAATAGACAAATCCCTCAAAAATGCTATATACCAAAACTGATACAAGAAAAAGATTAAAAATTTGAATGGCTCTGTATCTGTTAAAGAATTTATAATAAAAGACTTTCCCATAAACAAAATTCCAAGCCCAGACTGCTTCAGTGGTGAATTCTTTCAAGCAATAATGGAACAAGTAATAGCAATCTTACACAAACACTTTCAGAAAATACAATAAGAGGGAAAGCATTACAACTCATTTAAAGATCAATACAATCTTGCTGACAATCAAAACCTGATAAGAACATTACCAAACGGAAAAAAAAAAAAAAAAAGAATTACTACAGGGAAATATTGCTCATAAACCTGGAAGCAAACACTCTAAGCAAAATATCAGCAAACAGAACCAAGTGATACAGGAAAAGGATAATAAATCACATCCAAGTAGAGCTAATTCCAAGAATGCATGGTTGGTTTAATGTTAGAGGATCAATGAATGCAATTCATCACATCAACAGAATAAAAGAGGGAAAAAAATAATTTCAATAGGTGCTAAGAAAGTATTTGATGAAATCCAACACCCACCGCTGATTTAAAAAACAAAAACGAAAACAAAAACAAACCTGTTGGCAAATATAGAATAGAATGGAATTTCTTAATCTGACAAAGGATCTATCTAAAATAACCTAAAACTGTGAGAATACTCAATGATGACATATCAAACGTGTTTCCCCTAAGGCTGGGAAGAGACAAGGATATCCCCTGTCACCAGTTCTATCCTACATTATACTGCTGGGAGGTATTAACTACTAAGAAAATTAGTTTAAAATGTATAAAAATTCAAAAGGATCAGACTGAATTTTCTTTATTCACAGATATTATTGTATAACTTTCTGGAATGACAAATATGTTCTGTATCTTGATTTAGGTGGTGGTTCTACAACTGTATGTGTGTATATATATACATAAGTATGTGAAGTTATTCAGTATACACTTGAAATTTGTGCACTTAGGTAAATTATATCTCAGGACAAGAAACCTAACATGAATGAATGCATTAATACAATTGGCTAAATGGCTTTTTAATAATAAACTTTAATGAAGCAAGACAGATAAAATGTCTCTAACTGTTGAGGACAGGTAATGAGTACATGTAAGTAAATTTTCTCTACTTTCATGTATGTTAGAAATTTCCCAAAATGGAAAGTTAAATAGATAAAATAAAAGTTACAAACTTTAAAATTCACCTTCATCATTATCCTAAAGTTAAGTAAGACTCTTACCTTTCCTTCTGTTGCTTTCTTTGTTGATGAAATTTCCTTCATAAGCTTGGGAATTTCCCTGTCAAATTGTGAGAGAATTCTTTAAATTTCTAAGGTGTAATTCTTTACAAAAATATTTCAAGATTACAAAATGTACTGTCATGTATTTAGTGTTTAAAAAATTTGGAATAAAAATTAAAATGAGTTCACATACTCTAATACAACAGCAATATGCCGATGTCGAATTCTGACCCAGAGGTCATCATCTTCCTCAAGGACTGCCTCTTTTTCCTTCCCATCTGTTTTATATCTACAGGTAGACAGAAGTATGAAACTCTGGATTATTTCCCCTCCAAAAAGTGAAAGAAACATTTTTATAAACAATAATTTTAAGACATAGCTCAAGAAACTGAAGAGTACATATATTCAATCCACTATTTTAGAGGAGATAATGAATATCTACTCAAAACTAAGCAATACTGTTATCCATACAATAAAAATCAAAGTGCTATGCCTATCAAGACTTCTTTACTTTCAAATGTTGGGTTTAACTGTCATTACCATAGTGTTTTAGCTCAGCAAAATGGTATCTTAGAAACAAAAATTCAATGTTCCACAATCAACTTTAAGAACAGGACTAAATATACTAACAATTCACATTCCAATTGCTCAAAACACTATTTTTATGTGCTAACAACCATCAGCACAACTATCAAACATTCATTGACTGAAGAAAAGAAGCGTCACCTCCAATGTAGCCTATTAAGTATTGAAGGTGTTTCAAGATTGGTACAAAATTCACCAACATATATCATATGTTTCTATATTCTTCCCTAACCCTATAACCACATCTCCTTTAAGAATGGGAAAGGAAATGAGAGAAAAACTGTTATGTAGCCCTAAAAAACTTTGACTGTTTTAACGAGTTCTACTGTAGTGAGCATCAATTGAAGAGATTCATGAAATTATTAAGAATGGGCTTCCTGACTGCTTTGCCAAGTGTAATTTCTTGCTTCTCTTTTTCTGCAGATAGTCTTCCATTTGTGGAACTGGAAGATTCAATCATCCTTGGGACTGTCAACTTCCTTAGCCAAGATGAGAAAGGACAGCATTGAGCTGTCCTAGCTTTGGACAGAAGACAATAAATGTAGATTTCGGTTGTATGAATATAATCATGTCTATAGCTCCCAAAATTTCAGGTCTCACCTATAAAACCATCTACCTATGTGGTCTTGATTACAGATGGTGAAAGGAAGATGACTGTGCTTAATAATAAGACTGCTCTAGGACAAAGGCCCTTTTCTCACTTAAAAGGTCACTCTGTAATTATACAATACCTTTACCTTTTGACTTATAAACAAAGATTAAGGTAGCAGGCCTGACAATATTAAAAGATAATGACAATCCTATTTTAAGAGTACACTTAAAGAGGTCACCAAGATGAAAAACACAATCTAGATGTTTAGAAGTTCCTGCTCTGTATTATTTTCATTAACATTTGTGACAGAGCAAAAAAAAAAAAATTGTGACAGAGCACAAACCACAGGGAGTTCATGCTTCTATCTATCCCTGGACTTTTCTGATCCATAAAAAAAGGAGTATCTCTGATGTTTTTGTTTTTGCTTTTTAAAATAAGTCTCTCTATCACTCTCAAAAAATTAAACCTTGCTTTGTTTGCCAACAAACCCAGGGAGACAAATATTTTAAATACTAGGTTAGAAATGCCTGAAATTTATGTCCATAGTCTGGACCAAATCCTTTAGTGTCCCTCAATTCAAGTTTTTTCTAAATCTCTTGAGTAAAGCAGGTTTAGAGACCTAACGGATAAGACTGGTAAATAACATCCTTTCTGAAAATCCTGAATAAACTGCTTAAAATTACTTTTATGTTAGAAAAATAACCATGCTGATTTCTCCATGTCATCTAACATTAATACAAATAGCAGAGAAAAACTCAAAAGCCAGGATATGACCAGAATGCAAATATAAATACAATACAAAACACAAAATAGCTGAATAATGTTTGGTTTAAGAAAAAATATTAAATATTATAATTAGCACAAGTTTTGGGATCTTTCTAATCTATTAAAATTACTAAATTTAAACATAAAATTTCAAAAAATTAATTTTCATTTTCATACTATGCTCAAGGCAGTAAAAATGCCAATCTGGATTTAGAAATTATGATATCAAATAACACATATATACATACTCACACATACTCATAAATGATACACAAAGGCACAATAAAATGGTTCCTTGATAGAAAAGCTTATTTCATTTTTCATTTAGCTTTCTATTTGATATTATTTTTTAAATTAATATGCTTATATCAGAGTTAAGTCAATAATAGGTACCAAACTGGTAAACTGTGTCTATTCTCAATAGCCATCCTATTGAGTTTCCTAGTCTTCTGATCTTTTAAAATACGTTATATTGACAAGACACACACAGACACTTTTCGATGTATGATTCAGAATAATTACAGCCTAACCAATTTGAATATGGTTTCCACTTCAATAAATATAGTAGTGGGCTTAGTATTTACTGAAAAGTACAAATTCCAACTGTTTAATATGTATCTTTGCTGTAGACATAGTTAAGGAAGCAAATACACCAAAAAAGCTTCAAAGTTGTTAAATTACCCATTAACTAACAAGGTCAGGATACTTTTAATAGATTATGATTATAAGAATAAGAGAAGGATAAAGTCTCCAAATAAAAAAAGGTTACAGGGGCTTTAGATTTCTGGTGGCTACACGAATCATTAAATGCTAATATCCTTTCCTGTTTGTATATGCCCTATATATTCCCTTCAAGTTATACTTGCTTGTATGTATCATTCTCAATCGGCAGCAGATCATATGCCATTGCCTGAAAGGTCAGTTCATGCAGGACAGTAGACACAGGATCAAAGCCACGATCAATTATTATGAGCTGGGAATGAGTTTTACCCTGGAATAACAAGATAAAATTATCTTAAGAAACTTCAGTTTCTTTGTGTGAACACATTTTTACTATCTTAGAAAACAAAAGCAAACTTTTCCTAAGTTCTGCCACATTCTTACAAATGTGAAGTTACATTAAAACAGAAAAATCTGAGTGGCACAACAGAGGGAAAAATACCACTACAAAGCCAAAAGCTTTCATAATTAGATTAAGAGGCTATACTCAATAATACAATATTCTGAAAATTCCTTTTAAAAAAGTAGTATTTGGCTTGCACTAAATCTATTTCCTTAGGAATTCAGCTCCATAAACACTAAAACTGATAAAAATTATGAACAGGTGCTATTACTTGAGCTCTCTATGCTACACACTGTGCTAAGCAAGAAATATCGATATTATTTAATCCTCATAGCAACCCTGTAAGACAGTGACTATTAATGTCATTTGACAATGGGGGGCATTAAGGCTTAAAATCAAGGATCTTCCCCAAATTACAGAGTTAGTATGTGGCAGAATGGTGATTCAAAGCCAGGTCAGCTTCATTCCACAGCCCACACTCTTAACCATTATGCTGTACTGATGCCATCTAAGATAATAAATCACAATGAAAGCTTTGTTATCATTAATTCACAAACAGCACTAATCATTAAACAGCAAGTAAGAGTGCTGGGAAAAATTCTTTTTTTTAATATGGAAATTTTGCTTTTAATAGTTATTTTTTAAATTGGGGCATAGTGGGTTTTTTTTGTTTTGTTTTGTTTTTTTGGGGGAAAAATTCTTAATACCAGATTCTTCCATCCTTCATTTTAAAAAGTAATAAACTCTTCAGATTATCTGAAGGAGTAAGAGACAACTACAACTCATTACACAAACATTTCCTATTTATTTACTTATAGAAGACAGAGGTAAACTACAGATCTTTAAAATTTTTTCAATTTAACCACTCATTTAAATAGACCTTGAGACAGGACAGTATAGTGGTTAGTAGGAGAGCCTCTGGAATCAGGCAGATCTTGGTTTGAGTACAGTCTTGATCAGTTTTTTGCTGTACAACTTTGGACAAATTGCTTTACTTGTTAGTATCTCAGTATTCTCATTTATAAAATATATATATATAGATATAAAATCAGAACCTCTGTCTTATAAGATTATTGTAAAGATTAAATGTAATAATACCATGAAACACTTAGCACAGTGTCTGGCACTTAGCAAGCCCTCAATACATGTAAGTTATGAGTCTTCAGAAATATAAACAGGAAAAGGACAGCACAATATAAGTGTTATATCAGGGTTTAGGATTATGACAATATGTGAGAGGAAGAATCATTCGACTCAAAGAGTGAGGAAAGACCTCAAAAAGGAAGGTGACACTTTCTCAGGTCCTTGAATGAAAAAAGGTATCAAGTATTTGAAGAACGTATAATTTCTGAGGCAGAAAGAATGGAAAGGACAAGTTTGTTGTGGATTTTGTCTTTTTTTCATTGAAGTCATGAAGACCTAACAGGATATTTACTAATACAGTGATGGCTTATCTCTTTACTCAACAAACATTTACTGACTATCTACTATGCTATGTATACTGAACCATTATCTTCATAACTACACCCAGAACAAACAGCTTTCACTAGTCCTCCAAACCAAAAACTAGTTACTTTTAAAGTTTTAAACCAACATTACATTTAAGTTTAAACCCTCCATTCTAGCCAAGTTGTTTGCTTGTGAATTTTGCCTTTTTCTCTAAGCCTCTGCGCAAAGAATCCTGTTGGAAGGATGGTATGGCTCAAGTGGTAGAGCACATGCTTAGCATGCATGAGGTCCTGGGTTCAATCCCCAGTACCTCCTCCAAGAATAAATAAACCTAATTACAAAAGAATTCTGTTATCCAAGTGAAAAACTCCCTCTTCTATCATGTTATATTCATTCTTCAAGTTCAAGGGCCTTTTCCTCTAGGATGCCTTCCAAGACTCCAGTTAGAGTGAGATTAACCCCCAGCCTATGTTCCCATTTCATTCTATGTACTCTCCTCTCATTCCACTTATTACACATCACTGTAATTGGTGGTTTCCTTGCCCATCTCCTTTTTAAACTATCAACAGTTCCTGCTTCTCATTCTTCAGCTACTGTAATATGGCTTCGTAGCCCTCTGACACCACCTCTGTCAGTCTACTCCGGCTCCTCACTCTCCAATCCAAGCCCAAATGCTGGAATTTCCTAGGTTCCAATCCTAGTCTTTGGTTACTTTATATTATCTTGATAAGACACTACTAGCTGTCATTTATTAAACTCCTGTATGTGCCAAATGCATGCTAATTTGCCTAATCTTCATACCAACCAAGCAAGGTACGTATTATCTGATCCATCTTGTAGATGAAAATATAACTCAGAGTAAAAAATATGTCCATAATCATAGAGCTGGCGATAACAGGAATAACTCTATTTATAAGTGTTTACTCAGTGGCAAGCATTGTTCTAAAACCTTTATGTGTATTAATTCATTTAATTCTCTCACTAGTTTAGAAAACATATATTCTCTTATTAATTCCATTTTACAGATAAGAAAACTTAGGCACAGAGAAGCTACATAATTTGTTAACTGACATATCTATGAATTAAATGGCAGAGCCAGGATTTAACCAATACCTTCACCACTAAACCATTCTGTCTATTAAGGTTTCCACTATCACCTACATTAATGAGTCCCAATTCAAAACTGGGAATCTATGTTAACGATTCCCAAATCATAATTGGAAAATTAACAAACAATAGTTTCGTTGGCTTATAAAGAAATAAGACAGACTTTACGAATCACCACTATTTGTCTTTTATACATTACCTTTATTTGGCTCTTTTCATCAATCTTGTAGTAGTTTTCAAGTTTTTTTTCAACAAGCTGGGCAAGCTTACCGGCATTATCTAGAGGTTTACTAGAAATGGAAAAAATGTTCAAACAATTATTTTTCTTTCAAGACACATTTTATAACATTATCAAGTTGAATTCTAAAATTAAACCATAAATTTATTAAATTAAAAGATTTTATAAACATGGAAAAGTTCCGATAATAATACATGAAATATAATGTTATAGCAATTTGTCTGGATTTTATCAATGTAAACCTTATGTGCGCTTCGGATTTTTTTTGCACATGAAGAAAATACTATAAACAAAACTGCCGTTCCTTTATTCCCTTCCCAATTCCTGGTCTTCTCCCCTACTGTAACTGCTGGGTCATACAGTATACATATTTTCAACTTTTCTGGATATTACTGTATTACTCTCCAAATTACTTGACCAATTATCTCTCCCACTAGCAGTATGAGTTTCCCCACACGTTCTCTAACATTTAGTCAATTTTCCAATAGTCTTTTGCATAAAATCTTGTATATAATTGTCTTCTAAAATGATAAAATCATAGTCTAAACTGTAACTTCATGACCAGCGATATTAGTATAACTTCTGAGTATACAAGAAAAACGTTGGAAAAGGCTCTTCAGTTAGTACATCAACCTCAAAAATAGAGGATCTCCTTGTAAGGGCTTCAAAGTATTAAAGGATCTTTAGTTTTTTTTTTACCTCAAAAGTAAATAAAGCAGCAACTATAAAGAATACTTTATTACACATTTTGCTTTAAAATATTTTCAGAAGAAAATAACTTCATGTTAGAATTACACTTGAAAAGTTCATAAGGCATAAAGAATACTCTGCAAAAGAACAGGTAGGATTTTTAAAGCCTGAATTATTATTTAACTATTACAATAACTCAAAACAGGTCCTTAGTAAGCTATTAAATTATAAAACGGTTAGTCATCCCTTGGTATCCACAGGGGACTGGTTCCAGGACCTCTGTTGGATATCAAACTCCGTGGATGCTCAAGTCCCTATATAAAACGGCACAGTATTTTTGTGCAACCTATGCACATCCTCCATGTATTTTAAATCATCTCTAGATTACTTATAACACTAACACAGTGTAAATGCTATGTAAATAGTGATAATAATGTAAACGTTATGTAAGTAGCTGCCTGCGTGTAACAAATCAAGTTTTGCTTTTTGGAACTCCCTGAAATTTTGGTTTTTTAATATTTTTGATCCACAATTGGCTGAATCTGAGGATGCTGAACCTGGGGATACAGACAGCCAACTATATTACTCATTTCCCTGAACAGAGCCAAACACCAGGAGCAGAAGCTTCAACAGATCCTGAACTCTAGCAGAAGATAAACCACTCAGTTCAGAATGCAATTAGCATATCACCTGTAAGAAAAAGAACATTTCTAATACCTGAGGTGTGAGTAAAGGGCTTCTCTGGTAACATCTGAATTAAGGAGACTTACTATTTTTTCTAAGTAATTAATAGTAGATTTTTTAAATGGTTAAGGATAATGTAACTTAAAGTACTACATGAATTTGAAATTAAACAATTCAGCCAAGTAACATGACAAACGTCAATGTTTAAATTAAAGAAGCTTTCAAAAGAGAAACGAGTGAACGTACTTAGTAGCAGTGGTAGTACTACTACCATTTTACTAGTGCCATGCACTATTTTGAGTGCTTTACAGATATTAATTCATTTAATTCTTAAAAAACTTTATAAGGTGGGTACTTTTATCCTCTCATTTCATAGATTAGGAAACTTGAGGGCAGAAGGATCACACAGCTAGTAAAATCCAAGCTGTCTGGCTATACACAACAACATGGATGTCTCTCAGAATATAATGCTGAACAAAGCCAGAAATTAAAAAAAAAATCATGATCCCATTTATACCAAGTTCAAAATCAGGTAAAACTAAAAATGCATTAGAAGTCAGGACAGCAGTTACCTCCGGGGAGGAAATAAGGGGTGGTGACTAGAAGGGATCATGGGGGAGGTCTCTGAGATGCTGTTAATGTTCTGTTTCTTGACCTTGGTAAAGTTAGATGGGTATGTTTAATTTGGAGTTCTCAAGCCATATAAATATAATTTATGCATTTTACAGTAAGCCTTACTTTTAAAAAGAAGCAAATAAAGGCACATGGTACTAAAGTCAAACTTAAACTTTTAAGAAACTCCAAAAATCTATTTATAACCAGTATCCAGATAATATGGTCATTTAATTTGTTGGAAATTTAATAAAACATTAAATGTAGGCACATATTCCCCATATGTCCCAACAAAGGCATTCCTCTAATTATTCCTAAACTTATGAGAAATATACCTGTAAATCATACCATAATTTAAGTTCTGAAACTCAGAAACAGAGGTTATTAGTTACTCTGAAATTTAAGCCTTTAAATCTGCTATATGTAGAGCATAATTTTATGAAGAAAATGAATTCTGCAGACCAACACACATAAGCACAGAGACTGACTTAGTCTGTACCAAAAAGCAAATAGACAGCATAACGTATAACATATAAAGACACCAACGAGTGTCTTACCTTTTATATCTTACTCCGGGATTTTCATCCAGGGTAGCACATACTGTAACTATCTGCTCAGCCATCGCTTCCATAATGACATCTTTTCCATTTGCATTACTAGGGTCTGGACTGTAACAGTAATAGAATGCATCTGGTACATCAAGAGTATATACCTAAGTTAGGCCAAAAAATTCACACTGTCAATCTGGAAATTTGATTTTAAAAATATACCAAGAAAAACACAGCTATTCCTTGGGATACTAAAAAAACAAAAACAAAAACAAAAAAAATTGTACTAACCATGCTGTCCTGAAACAACTGTGTTTTTACCTTAGTCAAATCTCATTTTCTCTGTCATCTTGACTTCATCCTTTCTTTTTCTCACTCTCCTTTCCTGCTTAGTCTACCTCTCTCCTTCAATTCTTGGTTCATATATAGATTGTACTGTTTGCTTTTTTCTACCTGTGCAGCAGATGAAAGAATCTGAGGTAGCCGAACTAAAATAAAACTCTAACACCTGGAACAAAGAAACAGCAAAGCCAAAACTGGTCTATATATCTGACATACATTAAAATCTTAACCCATTAGAGAATAACCTAGAAATTTTCCAAAGCGGATATATAGTTTCAATTCTTTAGCTTACATTCTTAATGCCCTTAAAATAGAGAGGTACTTCCCCAAAAGACACAGCATTGTGACAGACAGAACATTTACTTACATGCATAGGATGAGATTAGAGATTTACTATGACTGTTATTTGAAGGATATAAAAGAAAAAGCTGTGTAATTGGAGTTGAGAGTTCCCTATTAAACTAATTTTTTTAAACAATGACAGTACTTCCCCTTAGCCTAAAATAATGTATTGAATGTAAAAGTATACGGTATGTAATAAACATCATACATTCGCTAATGAATTACAAATAAACTTTCCTACATTTCCTTTCACAAAGTCATTTGTTTCTCTGAATGCAACTGATCACCCACAGCAGAAGCCTAAACATGGACTGAGATTTAGCTGCAGCTATCACTTTTGTCTGTGCTTCCAAGTTTTGGTTGCTATGTTAACTGCCAACAAGCACCCTACAGCTGGACTGTGGCTTCCTCATAGTATACTATTCCACTCCAGAACATAATATCTATTCAAAAATATTTATTGTCCCTCCCTGTGGGGCCTCTCCCTATCGGAGTACCCTTCCCACTCATTGATATCTGACTTGCTATGGTCACTGGATGTGAGTAGACGTGACATGTGCCACTTCCCCACAAAAGCTTTAAAAGTCACCATGCGGCTCCACCATTTCTCTCTTCCCTCTGCTGTGATCTAGACAGGGGCTACTCCTTCAGTCTCAGAATGAAGAGGATGTAGAGCAAAGCCCCAGTCAAACCACAATAGACACTAACATGAATGAGAAATAAACTCTGCTGTTGTAATGCATTGGTATTTGGGGAGTTGTTACCACAGTTATCTAAGCTAGAATCTAGTACTCCAATTAACCAAATAGGATTTGGGAGCTGGTTTTCATTTTACGCTCACATTTCTTCCCTTTCCTTTCTTTCCCTCCTCCTCCCCCCACTTTCCATCACTATCATGTTCCTTTAGACTATTACTAAATGCTTTCTTCATCTTCATGACCCACAATCAGCTCCTTGAATATATCAGCTCCCCACAACTTCCACCTACCTTTCTTGCTAATTCATAGCTAGCTTAGCTATAAACAAACTCCTCTATATTCTTGAATGCTTTCCATCTAACTGCCCTAATGTATACATGAGGGTATTAATTAACTTAAACCCTCTGAAAGGGAAAGAGAGCTTTCTTTAATGCCTCTGACCCACAGATTCAGGAGAAGTCAACCTCCTTCCTTTCCATGTGACTTCTAAATGTGTTCAACGTCCAACTTTTCTTCTTTGGAGAACTATCATATTTGACTTTATCAATCTCTCCTCGATCTCCTGACTTCTCCTTTTCCTTCAGGACTTCAGGACTTTTCTGCAGGAGCCCATTTTCTGTCACTCTTGATAGTACCTGGAGTCTCCTACAACCTGGTCTCAACCTACCTATAAACACAACCTCATCCATCATACTGTCACCCCTTATAATCCATATCCCTGTTGCTCCCTTGCACCTTTCTGCTTCTGTATCTTTGCACTCTCACTTCCTAGAATATTCTTTCCTTCTTCAATACTCCCTTATGAAATTCTATCCATTCTTCAAATGTTTTCTCCTTCTCTCAGAGACAGTTAGTTAATCTCTTGTGGTAGATTACAAGCTGCTTCCTCAAAAACCATTGTTCCCTTACTTTTCAGTAATCATACCAATTGTTTGGGGGAAGCAGCCATATGCCCAGCTAAAAGCTATATTTCTGTTTTCCATGCTCGTAGGTATTGGCATGTGACTGAATTTTGGCTAACAAGTTATAAATGAAAATTATGTACTTCCTTCTTTCTCTCCTTCATCCTGCTTCCTCAAATGAGAATGTAATAATTCCATAGTCATCTTGGATCATGAGGGCCACGCTAGGGGAGACCTGGCCCCTGACAATTGTGTAGGACCAGCATAATAGATATATAGCCCATTTCCTGACTTGTTTTATATTGGCAAGAAATAAATTTCCATCTTGTTTAAGCATGGAAAGTTTAAATTGTCCTGTTACAAGCAGTTGAACCTAATCTTCACTGGTATAGTTTTGAACATGTGCAATACTTTCTCTTATACAGCTGAGACGGAGCATGTATCTTGCTCATCTTTTCACAGCAGACCGCTCTGCATCTGGAAGGCAGGGTCCACTGCACATGATCTTGATAAATGCTCATGTAAGCCTTTGCTCATAGCTCAAGGCGCTTAGTAGTATTTCATTTATATCTTCACTAACAATCAAACAAAAGATCATAATATTTTCACTGTAATTTCTCCATAATAGTTAAATTATTAAGTAAACTATCCTAAGATGTTTATCAAGAAGTAAATTAAAAGAAAAAACTTCTTAGGGAAAAAACACAGCAGACAGTCATGACCTTAATCACAACATTTTGTAAAGACTGGTAAGTAGAAGATCCCCACAAGATTTGTCTATACACGTAAACACAAGTTATTTCCATCAGTCATCAAATTAGCAGATATCCACACAAACCTCCCCCTCAAACACAGCAGTTACTGAATTTTAATGAATTCTGAGGCTAAAACCATATTTATCTTCCATGTGGCAAGATGTTCTGAGCATTTTTGTAATATTTATCACAGTACTATTTATATCCCACATCATTTTAGGAAGTCCATTTTTACCCTACAATAAACTTACATATCATATTAAAAGGAATCAATCTAAAAGAAACCTTTAGAAAACAGTTTAATGTTAAGCAGGCATCTTAAAATTTTGCAAATTTGACTAAGGTCTTTCTTTGTCAAAAACAGCAATAGCTAAAAAGAAAAATTTGTTATTTAGGACCTTTCTATTTCTTAAAATGTTGACCTTATAGTTCCAAAAAACAGTGAACTATTTCAACTCTATGAAATGTTAACACAGAGAACAGAGCTGAACAGTACACCAGGTGTGTGATTAAGGCAAGTTACTTAACCTCTGATTTCCCCATCTTTAAAATGGAGATAGAATTACCATCTATTCATAGGGCTATTGTGAAGATGACGTGAATATTATGGAAAGCATTTAGGAAAGTGTCTGACATACAGAGAGTACTATGTGTTTGCTATTACCACTATTATTTTTAATTGAAGGCTCATTAACTTCTCCAAAGGCAAAATAAATCTACAAAAATCCTTCATTTTATAAATTAAAATAAATGACAGTTTACATAATGTTCCATAAAAAATTTATTAAAGAACTTTGTTTTAATATCATAAATGGTTACAGAACCTAAAAGCATTTATTTCTTTGGAGTCATCCAACAACAATTGGGCTTAAAATCTTTTGATTTCAGTCTGATAGGGCTGTAAACCTTGATACACACAGGACTTAGTGGCAGATGAGAAATTTAAGTTTCACTTTCATTATTAATGTTATACTATAATTTAGTACTCATGTTCCTCCCTTCATCAGAGGAAATGTTTATTTGTGGATTGTTCAAAATTCACCAAATAGATAACATATAAAACATCTTTAGGATATACCTTATTAACAAACAGGCTCATAAAACTGAATTTTAAAATCCATTATGAACCAAAATTAAAAATAAAGAAAGTCTGGGTCTTCTGAGCATGAGCCACCCATTATCCTTGCTTGCCTTTGCAATAAGCCTTTCTCTGCTCAAATATATAAATACATATATACATACATACATACATACATAAATACGTAAATAATAAAAAACAGAAAGTACCTGAGACTCAAGTGGAATGAAGGAAATATTTATTTCTTTACATCTTCTTATTGACTTGGAGCAAGAAGCCTTAATCTTGTTGAAGAGATTATCAGGGCAAACTGAGAGAAGAAAACAAACCAAAACATGTAACTCCATCTAAATTTTCATTCTTTTGAATAAATTATTCCAATATCCAATTCTTTTATATATAATTACTGACTTTCACAAAGTAATTTACTATGAGGACAAAGATAATATATAAATACTGTTCTTCACTTTACAGAGCAGAAGCATTCTAGTCACAAAGGCTGTAATGGATATTTCATTTTCCCCATTCATATCCACCATAACCTAAGATATATTCCCTTAGAAGGCTAGTAACATAGCCAACTAAAATTGTTTGAAATGAAAACAAGCCCAAACTCAGGACTTAATAATCTTTCATAGAACTTTCAGAATTTCTTAAGAGTTTACACTACTTTTCTATATCTGCCACTAAGGGTAACCATACCATATAAATTTATTTTTCCTTGAATTACAGGAAATTTCTCTAATGTCAGGAAATTCTAAATCTCTAAACTAGTAAGTTTAGAGCCCATTTCCTCCCCTCCTCCCACCCCCCTTTCACCTAACTGCTTATAATTTCACTAAATCTAGGCTGGAAAATCAACCAGTGGCTCCTACTGTCTTTTAACATGATGCTCTTTAGCCTCAAGATTCCTTAAATTAAAAGAGGCATCACATTCATTAAATTTTATCAATTCCATAAACATGTATTTCTGAATGATAAAGTTACTTAAATGACAAATACTTATGGTATGGCATTTTTTAGAATGCAAATTACTACTAGACATGAGATAAATAGTAACTGACAGGAAAAATAACATACTACTTCAAATGATGATTCTCTTAACTTAGAGACCAAGACTTGACTTAATAAATGGCATTTTTATTGCTGCAGTATAACTATGTAAGATAAAACCTAAAACAGAATTGTATGTGTCTCTGGACTTTAAGATTCTTTAGTTTAGCTGCTTTCCATCTGAATGTACAGCATAGAAAAAGACACGTGATAGGTTTTCTCCCTTAATATTAGCAAACAGATGGCAGTTTCTCCCAATGGGTCTTATTTTTTATTATATAATCAAATCCCTAGTTGAAACTTTGATTTAAAGAATTCTTCCTGTTATCATCACAGAATTTGAGAGGTAGCCCTCTCTGCCAACTCCCTCACCCTGTATACCAGCAAAAATGATGGTCTTTTGAAACTGTTTGGAATGATTTAATTTTCTATCACCTTAACATGAATTAGGATAGATATAATCTTGCATTTTTAGATTCTTTCTAAATTAGATCAAACAGTAAATAAAAGTCACTCACTAGTATTAGAAGTATTGTAAGAAATACTTCATGATTAATAGGATTTGAAACAATGAAGCAGTAACTTTTGCAAAGCTACTTACAGTCAGTGAAGTATAGATACGCTGCTTTATATCTGTTCTCCGATTTACTTCCAAAATCACGTAAAAAACAGTCTACAGACTTAAAAAAGGTTAGATGTTAATACACATTTTATCAAATACTAATTTAAATATGCTAGCTTTTGAAATAACTAAGATTATTTTATTCTGATAATAAAATAAAACCTTAACTGTCAACAGTTTAATTTATAAAAGTTTGTAGCATTTTAAGATGCTATGTTGTCCAGCCAGTTATAGCTAGAAACGTATTAAGTAGTAAGGTAAAATGTATGAACAGCATGCTCTTTGGAGATAAGGAGATCTCAGAATGGTCAAGTGCCTGGGAAGCTGAAGCAACAAAAAAGACAAGACCACTGGAAGATACAGATCAAGGAATTGAGAAGCCAATGAACGAACTGGAAGTATTACCTATACGGATAATTAAACCATTTGAGACTGACCAGAGAAGTGCTGAAGAGACTGACAGTGAGCTAGGAGCTAAAATTGTCAAGGGGGATTAGAATGAAAGGCCCAAAGATTAGCAGACTTCAAGGAGGAGGAAAACAAGGTAAGAGAGTCTGGTAGCATTTGCCTCAATGCTGGTAGTTTTAAAGACATGATAGTCTAAAAAGCAAAAATGAAGAACAAAGAATCTAATTCTCTCACTTTTGTCCATTCCTTTTTCTCCTCCTGGAACTCTGAGAGCTAGTATATTTTTGTTAGAGCTCAAGAATCCATCTTGCAGGTCTCTTATCTTCCCCACCATGATTTCCATGATTGTTTTTTCGTTTGAGATAATCTAGTTTGATGCTCTAGACTATTAATTCAAATTTCCATAGTGATTAGCCTCTTCTTCAATTAACTATATAACTGAGAAAATACGTTTCTGAGCTTCAGAAAGTTTTTTTATGTGCTATACCAGACTCTTCTTAAATGTACTATTTTTCTGTTCAGGTTATCATCCCTCTCTCCAAGCCCCTATATTTTGCTAGATGTGTGTTTTCTTTATTCTTATAAACCTTCTCTCTCTGGGCACTTGATCCACTTAGATGTGTGGTTGCTTTTCTTTGTCAGCTCACTTCAGGCTTAGGTTTAGTTGTTGGGAGTACCCTATGAGGAGGAAGGCAGAGGTTTCTCCTGTTGAGGGCTGTAGGTGTAAAAGCAAACAAACCATCCAAGTGACCTTTCCCCTAGGGTTCACAAATCTCTTATAGCCAAACTCTTCTTAAATTTTGTCATTTTATGATCCTTGCCTGGGAACTCTCTGAGGCTGGTCTCCAGGTATTCGCCCAGCCCCAGAGGAAGGAAATCTCACACCAGGTTTCTCTACAAGTACCCAAGGAGCCCAAGGCCTCACTTGTACCCAGAAGCCCGTAGTAACCAAGAGGTAACTGATTCAGGACAGGAAGAGAAACTGCAGTTGGTTGTGGTGGAAAAAGGAGTCACATTCAGGTACCATTTTCTCAGAATTGTTTGATCCTTTACTGAATATACAATTTTATATCCTGCTTTTGTCACTTAACATTAAACATAAAAATTCATATTGATCATTAAAATTTCCTGGAAACCTTATTTTCAACGGCCACAAGGTCTTTCATACAATTATTTGTTAATGCTAAGAATTTATTATGACTTATTTATTGCTAGGAATTTAGTTTGAATATTAATTTGATTATTTCTTTACAATAAACTCCAAGATACAGAATGTTTTAAAGTTCTTGACATAGAAAATTACTTCCCAAAAAGGCTGCACTAATCTATACATCCACTAGCAGTATAATTTCTGCTCCATTACCCATTGATAATGGACTGACAGCTAGAATATGATATATTGATAGAAAGATAGATAAATAAATACATAAATAAAGATGCATTTTTTTTAAATCCCTCTGCCAATTTAGTAGGTGAAAAATGGTGCTTTTGACTTTCATTTTTTCTGATCATGAATTTTATTGTATGAAGTTATATTACAGATAAGATATAAAATGTCATTAAAATTCACTAGCAGCCAATATGTACAGACTACATAGTAAATGTCTAGGTTTTTCCCTACTATCTGCTTGAGTTAGAAGAAATGAAACTGGATTGCCAAATGAACATTCTAGGTAGGAAAAAGCCAAAGGATGTGTTGGAAAACACATTCTCTGATATCATACAGAATAAAAGAATCTGCTGCCTTATTTGGCTCTAGAAGTTTGGCTTTAAGTATGAGCTGAATCATGGTTAGATTAGAAACTAAAGAAATTCCTTTACCATAAAATATATATATACCTATATACCTACAAATGT
Organism: Camelus bactrianus; assembly: GCF_048773025.1. Taxonomy (NCBI): domain Eukaryota; kingdom Metazoa; phylum Chordata; class Mammalia; order Artiodactyla; family Camelidae; genus Camelus; species Camelus bactrianus. The sequence goes on along the minus strand of NC_133547.1, from coordinate 39,186,218 downwards.
ATGTATACACATACATATATACATACACTATTGGGAAATCACTATGATAAATGAAAGATTAATCCAAGACTATTTCATTCCCATATATTTCCATCCTCCTAAAAATTACAGTTGAATAGGAATTGTATGAGTAAGAAATTATTCAAAGAAACTCTACCATTTTATACAATTAAATTCTGCTTTCATATATGGGAGAAAGGAATTCTTTCACTTAAACATTCTTAGTGAGCAAAATGAAATGAAACAACATTTCACAGATTTTCCTAAGCAAACTAGTTTATAGCACTATTTTTCTAATAAAGGACATTTTACTACTTTGAATTTTCTATTAGAAAATCATGTCAGTAGTGAAAATATTAAAGAATGTACTTTCCTTTGGGGGGGATGTAATTAGGTTTATTTATTTATTTTTAATGGAGATACTGTGGACTGAACCCAGGACCTCATGCATACTAGGCACTCTACTACTGAGCTATACTCTCCCCACCAAGAATGTACTTTTTAAAGATTCAAAATACTTACTTTTGATGTTGGAGAGATAAAATAAAGGGCTTTCATTTGTCTGACGGGTTCTCGATTCTTACAAATATTCTCCACAACTAACAAAAAAAGTCATTTTATATAATGAAATATTACACACTTGAAATAATTTTTAAATGAACTTTATTATATTTCTTAATATTTTCATGAGAAAAAAGATAAAGTAGTTATTTGATAGTTAGGTCTACTAGCATAAGCAATCAACATTCCATGAAGAAATCAAGAAAATGTATTTAAAATTAAAATATGTATTTCTGTTTAAAAATATTCTACTATAATAGGAAACATGTTATCAGAAACCAGGCTAAGCACTTTACATGAATTATCATAATAACCCTATGTGTATTTTACAAATGAGGAAACTAAGGCTTAAAAAAGTTAAGTAACTTACCCAAGTTACACAGTAAAAAAGAAAAGACAGGATTCCAACTCACATCTGTCCAACTCCAGAGTCCAAGTTTTTAACTTCTATAATAGTCTTTAAATAAATTGCCAATTAACTTGTTCTTTTAAAATCATACAGAAATATTTATAAAGTATTTTTTAAAATGAAACATAATCATAATTTACTCAATTCTATTTTTATTATTGAAATTAAGAAGTTTATAAAATACGTAATATAAAACAAAGTGAATTTAAAGCTAGTAAACTCTGAATTGTCAAATTAACTATTAAGGCTATAGTTTAAAAAACGAATTTAATGTATCATTTTACAAATCAAGAGAACCATCTTTCAAGACTCATGCTGCCAAAGGGCCTAGAAAGAATTAAAAACATTAATCTGACATGCAAGGAAGGCTACTGTTGGACTTCTCTTTTAAATAGGCTGATTCATTTTCATTTTCTCATCCCTAAATTTATACTAGTAAAGTATATGTTTAGCATAGCTTCTGTTAGATAGGATATCAAAAAAGATTTCAAAGGAAATATTTAATTTTACTCTTATCTCCACTCTCAACAATTGTAATTTCACCTTTGTATCTGGGTTAACTTATTTTTATTGCTTAATGTCCAAAATAAAGTCTTACAGTCATTTTATGCTATATAGACTATATATTATGTTTAGCGAATAATGTACATGTTAACAATGTTATAACAATATTGTAATATGCTTTAGAACACAGACTGTGAAAAGATTCTGAAATATTTGGTCATTAATAGCAGAAAATGCCACTTCTTCAATTCACTGAAAAGTGGATATCTATAAATGATTTAAAAAAGAAAGATTTTTTATGATATTCCTATACTAGTGACAAAGGGATAATCTAACTCACAGTCTACTTTTTTTAAGGTTTTTACTTGACTTTAGTGAAGACACCGAGGAAGCATCACACATATACTTTTTCTCATGTTTCTTAAAAGTTACAAGACACCACTGAATATTTTCACAAATGACCCGAATGCGGACAGAAAGTCTGATCACTGAACTGCCAATCCAGGAGAGCTCATGTGGAACTCAAAAGGAATGTAATAAGTTCAAGTTAGTGGATAAGATTATGATTAAACCAGAGCAAACCTAGGTGACTCTGGAGGATACTGAGAACAATCCACAGTAGTGTGTTTTAAAATATACAGTCCTATAAAATGTTTCTCAAAAAAAGCTTTCTGTGGACAAATCAATTCACAGACAAAAGAACAGTATCTTGTGTAATTATTATGGTTAGAGTCACTAAAAAAAAAAAAAAACCCTGAAAAACACAATTACTAATTAAAATTTATTAATACTTCAAACTCTCCCAATCATAATAAAAAAAGGTTTTCATGAGTATTTGGGTTTTTGGGGGGGGATGGGGAGGAGATAATTAGGTTTTTAAATTTATTTATTTTAATGGAGGAACTGGAGATTGAACCCGGGACCTCATGAATGCTAAGAATGCGCTTTACCACCGAGCTATACCCTCTCCCCGTCACAATGAGTATTTGTAATACTTACCAGTTATACCCTCTGCTAGAAGATCTGTCATTTTGCAACATGATGCCAAAAGCTTAGTGGTAAATTCATCTAGAATCATTATCTTAAAATGAATATAAGTTAAGAAAGATGAATATAAATTAAGTATAAGCATGTGACTGCCAAGAATTCACAAAAGACAGGATTTAATTCATTAAACCAATTCAAACTTATAAACCTTTTATAGTATAAAATTAAAATATCAGGGCAGTAAGCAAAATTACCTCAACTCATCATTTAACTTGGATGACCTAGAAATTTATTTTCTCAATATACATACATATATTATTATAGATAAGTAAGTAAATAGACATATTTTCATTTTGAAGCAGAGAACTTATTCATTTTAACTGTATCTTATACTTAACATCAGATTTTCTAAAAATTATAAAATGCCCCTTGTAGAATAATCGTTCTAGGCACCATTCTAAGAATTTTATATGCATTAATTCATTTAATATTTACAACTCTCCTAAGAGGTACTATCATCCCCATTTTATAGACAAGAAAATAGAGGCACAGAGAGGTCAAGAAATTTGCCCAAGAAGCACAGCTAATAAGAAGTGAAGTTAAGATCTGAACACAAGCAGTGTGGTTCTAGATCGTATACTCTTACAGAAGTATAAGTAAAACATATAGAAGTCTTCAATATAAGGCTTCTAGTTTTATGCAAATTCTATGCAAAATGCAAATTCTACCTTCCATTCGCCTTCTTTCTTGCAGTCATCAAACACTGTTGCTTTTATCTCTGCAAGAAAAAAAGAGAATTATTTAGGAATCTAAACAGTCAGAAAAACTACTCAAAATTTCCAAGATGGCTGGGGAAGTATCAGTTGGAAAATCTGTTCAGCTACATAAAAAGCATATATACTTGTTAAACTGTAAGTAAAAACCCAGTTCTCTTTAATACTTAACATATACAGTATATTTCAACTGTAATATATTTTCAAACTTTTGAGAATAAAAATATCATTAAAAAGGCTAATATATTTAAGCATATAAGCATACCTGGAAAATATTTCTGAAAGTATTGTCTGACTTGGTTTTTCCTATTCTACTTAAATCCTAAGTAAACAAGATGAAAACAAAAACCCCATAGGAAAATCCCTAACTAGCCCATTGCTAAATTTCATTTAACAATCAAAACTAGATAAGTAATTTTGTTCCTGATTTACTTACAATTTTCAAAAATATGTGTCACAGCATTAGGATACAAATATTCAGAATTTATTTATAATCAATGAATATTATTAATATGTTCCTTGCAATGATTTCCAAAATTAATTTAAATATATGTCTTAAATTATTAAATAAAATACACAAAGGCAATTCAAATACCATTCTACTTTGTAAGATGAAATTTTCCACACTTAATGTTTTATTTTCAATTAATTTTGAAAACTGTAGTACTATGTAGTATATAATACACAAAATACAATTAAAAAGTAAATTATAGTAACTCTTCTTTCATTAGTTCTTGATAATAAGATATCTACATAATTCATTTAAACCTTTTATTTCTTAATTTATATTTAACCTAATGCTTTTGGAAATTTACCATCAAGTTTCTGTCATCACATTAAAAAATGACATGTTTAAGTAGAGGGTATATTCAATAAGGGTTACTGATACTCATCGTAAGAATTGTGATCTAGGAGGTTTTACTGTAATTAGGAAGGTTTGAAGTGTTAAGCTATATTAGTTAAGGGGCTTGTAAATGTTTGCTGAGAAGATTATGTTATATGAAGTTATTGGCAAAAGCCTGATGTATTTAACCATAATTTAAGCTTAAATCAGTGGTTTCCTCTACAGGGAAAGAGGAAGGATTTTCTCAGATAGAGCTGGACAGTGAAACATTACAGTACTTCCCTTTTTAAGCTTGCTTTATTTCTGTATACCTAAAACAAAGTGAAAATCAGTCATTCTGCTTGTTTTTAACCAGATCTGTACCTTTCTCTAAAGAAATGAAGGCTCATGGAATTTATGCTGGAGCAGACTGAACAGCTCCCTAGGCAGAACTCATTCCAGTCTTTAACACCTTAGAAACTGCACTGTCCTATATGGCAGTGTCACGTGTGGTTACTGAGCTCTTGAAATGTGGCTAGCCTGAACTGGGATGTCCTGGTTTCAAAGACTTAGTACAAAAAGAGAAATTTTACATATCATTATTTTTATGTTGATTACATGTTTAAATGATAACGTTTAGATATATCAGGTTAAACAAAACATATTTTAAAAATTAATTATATCTGCTTCTTTTTGCCTTTTTAAAAATGTGGCTACCAGAAAATTTTAAGTTACATATGTGGTTGGCCTTTTATTTCTACTAGATTAGTGCTACCTTAGAATCTAGGATACCAAGCCAATCAGTGTTAGCATCTCAAAATTAATGATAAAGAGAAAACTAGCTTTGTAGAAAGAGATTAGAACCAACCATGAAAAGTGATGTGGTTACAGGTAAAACATGTTCAGAAGGAGTCAAAGGAAATCACATCAACTAGTATTACAGAACTAAAAAGGCATTTCCTCTAAATATTAATGAAAATCATTTGATCTTATAATATTCTCTAGCACCCTAAATATGGATATATTCCAAGACTCAATTCTCTTACTTTTGCTCTGCTTGCTCTATACCCTTCTTCAAAGATCATATTCATCATCAGAGTTTCATCTACTAGATCAGTCCTTCAACTTCTTCCCCCAACTTTATTGAGATATAATTGACATATAACATTGTGTAACTTTAAGGCATACGTGTTGATTGGATACACATATAATTACCACCTCAGTGTTAGTTAACACCTCCATCACCTCACACAATTACCATTTCTTTTTTTGGGTGAGAACACTTAAGATCTATTCTCTTAGCAACTGTCAATTTTACAGTACAGTATTGTTATCTGTATTACAATGCTGTGCATTAGATCCCCAGAACTTACTCACCTTCTAACTGGAAGTCTGCCCTCTTTGACCAACATCTCCCTATTTCCCCTAACCCTCAGCAGTCCTTCAATTTTCCACAAATCCTCGTCTCTTTCTTCGTTCAATTACACAATACAGGTTTAAGCACCTTCCTACAGCAAATGGAGATTAAATTCCCTAGAAACTGCTCTAGACATCTCCATTTCTATGAGTTCTATTGTCATTTTCTTAGTCATAGTCTCTGGCCATTTCCTCTTCCTCCATTTCCGATCATCCAGCAGGATTGATTGTTCTTTCTGGTGAGAGCCACTGTCACCAGCATTGCCTTGTTTCTCATTATCTCTCACTGAACTACTGCAATAGACTCCTATCTGGATTTCCTGTTTTCCACCTCCAATCCCTTTACCTTTCCCAATCCATTTGTCACACTGCTGTCAGAGTCATCTTCCTGAAGCACAGCCCTTTGTTGTATGAATACCAAACTCAAAATTCTCTCAAATGGTCGCTGTTGCCTGCAGAATAAAGTCTAGACTCTACTATTCAACATCCTCCATTAACTGGTCCTACCTAATTTCTAAATTAATCTTCCACCAGTCCAAATGCTACCTAATTAATGACCTAGTAATACCAATTACCTTATCTTTGCTCCTTCTATTTCTCCGTTATATAAAAGGAAATGTATTTAAAACTATAATGCCAAAGAGGATATGAAAACATTGAAGGGGAAAATGAAAGGAGAACTAACATCATGTGCATCAGCAATGCTGAAGGTGTTCTTGCACCACTATCTTAGATCACAAACTATTAACAAACCTGTTAATAACAATGCAAGAAAAACTGATTTGTCTGGAAAATAGGAAGAATCTTTATAAAGGTAATTGCAAGGGCCTGGGGCAGAGGCAAAATATTCATTACTAGTTGAATAAAACCAGATCGAATTGTGTGTGCATGGGAAAGACCACCTAGGGCCTTCAAAGTTCACTATTTAAAAATTGTATGAAAGTACAACATACGAAAACTGAAGACTACTATAAGACCAACTAGATATATACAAAGGCAAATATTAAAGCAATTATTTCTAGGTAGAAATCAGCAAATTCTATATTTATTTTTCAAGAAAATACTTTACAATTAAAAATCTGAAGAGCTCCTCTCTTAAACAAAAGGGTGTAAAGGTAAAAAGCCACCATTGTAAAATTGTTTGGTGGTAACATAAGTCAGAACAGGAGTCACTCTTGGGGAGAGGGTGGGATTTGGCCTGGGAAGGGCTATGGGGTGCTTAGAAATGTTCCATACCTCAGTCTAGGTGGTAGTTCCATGAATAAAAATTCATCCAGCTATACACTTAGCATTAGTGCACTTTATACTAGTATTATACTTAATGAAAATTTTAAGAACAAGAAAATGACTTCCTTTCAGCACTGTTCTATTATTATTATTATTATTATTATTATTATTATTATTATTATTATTATTATTATTATTATTTTATTTATTTTTTTAATGGAATTACTGGGGATTGAACGCAGGACCTTGTGCATGCTAAGCATATGCTCTACCACTGACCTGTATGCTCCCCCTAGCATTGTTCTAACAGAGTTCTCAAAATGCTGATGACTTCTATTTGAGAAGGTGGGAAAAAAAAATCTTTCGTCTTTAATGGCTCCCCACTGCTAGAGCATGTCTAAACAATTTAGCTCCAACCTACCTTTTAGTCTTCATCCCCACTATTCCTTACAACAAATACTCTATATTCAAACAAAAGGAATTATTCCCTCTTCCATAAACAATCACATACTTTCACACCTTTGGGTCTTGACTCAGATTTCCCTGTCTGACAAAATCCTACTACCTTTCAATGTTACCTACTCTTTGGAGTCTTCCCTGATCCATTCTGAGAGAGGAAATAATTCCTTTTCTTTTCTCCCATGAAACTTCTTCATGCTGCTAACATAGCACTTAGTTCTTATGTACCTGTCTCCTCCCACTGCATTGTGAACTCCAGGAGGTCAAGGAATATGCCCCTAGAATAGTGCACAGCACTGGGTAGATATTCAATAAATATGGATTTAAATGAATACATTACTGTGCACATATCCAAAAAGTAAGAGAAAATTTTGTTCAACATGATAAACTTAAAGAAGTGACCAGAATGAAAAAAGACATAAAACAAAGGTAACTGATTAAAACAAAAAATAAAAATATCTTATACATGCCTATACTACATGAACAATTCTCAAAGAATTTATAAGAAACCTGAGTGGCCATCTCTGGAAAAGGAGTTTGGGATCTGGGTAGGGATGAAGATTAATTTTATTTTACAATCTTTCATCAAATTTTTTTTGCCACATCAAGATATTTAAGAACAATTTAAAATATTAATTACAAAGTTTATGAAGGAGGATGGAAAACATTATGTCAATGTTTAGGGTTTAAAAAGAGGAAGTCATAAAATGAAAAATAAAAAATATATCTGAAGCTATATACGGGTCAGGAGGAAGACGTTAAAAAAAAGGAAGAAGTTTATGATTTAATGTGTAAAGAATTAGTTCAAATAAATACAATCTCATTATTTTTATTTGTAATTTCTCATATGCCATTTTCTCTAACATTTCCTCTAAAATATTTGAGTTACAAACATTAGATTAGACTATTGTTAACAGACAAAAAAAGAAAACAGGCTGTACTGAACAAGGAAAAAAAATGCCATAGGTGGCTTGAACTTGCTTTATGGTTGATTTAATTATTGTTTTGCCATGTGTTTTGAAATAAATTTGATGAAATTTATTTCAAAACTTTTATTTCAAACCTTTTATCAGTGATATTTTTGCCACCACTTCCCAGTAGCAAAAAGTAGGAAATCAGCAATACCAAGCACTAGAAACTTTTGCTGATTTTTAATATGGGAATGAAGTGGGGAGGGTATAGCTTAGTGGTAGAGTGCATGCCTAGCACACACAAGGTCCTTGGTTCAATCCTCAGGACCTCCATTAAAATAAATAAAAACCTAATTACCTTCCCCCCTCAAAAAAAAAAAAAAAAAGAGAATAAATATGGGAATGAATTTTGAAAATAAATGGAGCCATCTGCACTCAAAATATTAAAGTTTTTTTAAGAAAGTGTTTTAATGTAGTCCCTAAAGGCTGATTCCTTCTCATGTTTTAGGTCTCAGCTCAAATGTCACTTCGTCAGAGAAACCTTTCCTGATCACAAACTGAAATAATCATGTTCATTCTTTGTTCACATATTTATTTTCTATTATTCCCCACTTGAATGCAAGCCTCAAGAAGGCTGAGAAATTGTTTGCCTTCTACAGCTGTATTCCCAGAGGAATTCAATAATATTTATTGAATAAGTGGGGGGAAATTACAAAACTGATCTACTGTTTACTTTTAACAAGCATTGTTATCCATTGCATCCTGCTAGGGCCTATTTGGAATTTAAAGCTCTAGAAGACACAGTAGTGGACCTACCTTCAAGAAGCTTATCAAGAGAGTCACATTAGGCAGTAGTGAGACATACCATTTGAGAAAGATAAACTAAATGCCACAGAAATATAAGGGGCTGGATTAAAGTGAGAAGCTGCTCTGGAGGTAGTAGCCCCATGTAAGCTGAAACTTGAAGGCTGGCTAAAATTTGGACAGGGGAAGAATAGGGGTAAGAGGAGCATTCTAGATAGAGGAACTGGCATCGACATGTGTAAACAGAAGATTCTGAGAAGTGTCAACAGACTAGCCAAACATCAATATTATACTAGGGAAAAGTAGATAACAAGGCAGGTTGGAGCCAGGTTATAAGTCTTCAAAAACAGACTAAGTGTTTGAAATGATCTTTAGGCAACAGGATGGGGTCTCTCTCTGCAGGTCTTTTGAGGCAGAAGATTAGCATGATCAGAGCACAGTACTATTACACGAAAACCATTCTGGTGACTATTGGTCAGATAAACTAGAGTGAGAAAGAACAAGGGCTTAGAGGTTCAGTTAGGAGGCTACTGCAACAGACTGGGCAAAAGGTAAGGCCCTGATCCTACGTTTAAACATTACAGAAAGTCACAGACAGGTCACATATTAACTCTGAAGCCAAAATGATCTGAGTATGAACATTAAGTCTATATTTAATAGCTGTATCAGGTTTGAAAAAAATACATTTACTGAGATATAATTACATACCATATAATTCTTCCCAAGTGTACAATTAAATGGCTTTCAGTATATTCAGAGTCGTGCACCTAACCCCATAATCAATTTTAGAACATTCTCATTACTTCAAAAGGAAACCAGTCCCCTTAGCCATCATCCCTACATCTCCCCATCCCCCCTAAACGTAGGCAACCACTAATCTACTTTCTACTAATCTTTATAGATTGGTCTACTCTGGACATTTAATACAAATGCAGTCATAAAATACGTGGTTCTTTATGACTGGCTTCTTTCATTTGGCATAACTTCCAAAGATCATTAATATTACAGCATTATCAATACTTCATTCTTTTTTATTGCCCAATATTCCACTGTATGGACATACCACTTGTTATTTATCCACTCATCAATCCATGGACATTTGGATTATTTTGACTTCTTGGCTATTACGGATAATGCAGTTATGGTAATAGCTGTTATCAGTTTTAACTTCTGTGAAATAGAGATAACCATTCCTACTAAGTTTTATATATGTAAAGAATAGTGTCTGGCACAGAGTCAATGTTCAAGAAATATTAGTTCCCTTCTCCCTACTTTGCAGGTAAATTGAAGGTTGTTATTTAGCTTTGTACCCTGACCTAACAATACTACCTTCAACCTAGCAAAACCTTTTCCCAGCCAAATGTGTGATTCTCCTACCTCTCAGGAGATTCCTTCACCATTTCTTTCAGACTCGGGCATCTTCTGCTAACAGAACTCAGAGGCTCCCACTTCTCTTTCTCTCTGTACACCACTCACTAAAAGCTGAATGAGTAACATCTTTTCTTTGAGCTACCTTACTATTTACATAAAAATTCGAAGAACTATTTGTTTAACCCTTACACCTCCCTTCCATTCAGTGTCCCATCTTCTTTATCTTACACTCCATCTGGATATCCTGGTGCTACCTCAAGTTAGCAGCACAAGCGGGAAATTTTGTTATTTTGAACACTCCCTCTCGCCTAGCTTCCTCGCTCTCAGTAGGGACATTACTATATTAACCCCTTTTCCCCCTAATAAATAGTGATGTTAACCACCATCTTGGAAATTACTTATACAACACAATTCATTACCCATTTCATATAAATTACTTAAATGCCATTGTGATTTTAAAACATTACCGAATCTTAAAAGTGACCCATGTAAATTCTGAAAAACAAAATGCCAACCTTATAATTACCCGATTAAAAAAAATGTTGTCATACCTGTTTTTTTTTCTCCTTTTATTTATACATTTGTTTTTTAGTACCTGATAAGTTAAACACAATAGGAGTTATCAATCTGGAGTTTTAATTTTACACAAGGAACTCTGTAACTCCCAGAATTTTGTCAACTCAGTCACTACTTTTGTTGTGCTCAACAAGCCAGAGCCAGGAACACTAATTAGATGTTACTTCCTTTCCACTAATAGACCATAATTACTTTGAACCAGCAATGCCAAACAATGATGGTTCCTTCTGTTTGGTTGTTTCCTTCCTTCTCTAAGCTGGCAGACCTAGGTGTGGACTGATGCTTATGAAAGTCGTAGATGACATGGCAGAACGGCAGAATATCAGTTATCAGTAAGTAGTACCGTCCTAGCAGAAGGGCGGGGCTGGGCCAGTGTAAAGGAAGAGGTGAAGGTGCAGCTCTGCCTGGAGATGTAATCATTCCGATGGTCCCTTCTTAAGAACTCTTTAGAAAGTAGGCTCTTCTAGAAGGGAAGGGTCTGTTCAACAGGGAGGTTTTGTTTTTGTTTTTGTTTCTGTTTTTAAAGACAGACATTATAAAGAATGGTGGTAAACTTCTCCCTGCTCCTAAAACGATTAAGAATAGGCAGGCTTCAGAAACTCGAGGGTGCGGAGAAGGGGAGGGGCGGCTCAGCGGAACAGCGCTCAGATTGTCTCGAGTGGAGAGACATCACCGACTGGTGGGGCGCCGGCGGGGCCCGGCCGAGGACACGCGCAGGGGCCCCGGGCGGAAAAGCCGGGCCGGGGGCCGCTCGCCCGCGCCCCGCGGCGGCGCGAGGGTGCCGGGCGCCCGCGGGAAGGCCGCGTCCTGCCGCACCCGCCCATCCCTGGCGCCGGCCAGAAGTAGGGCTGGGAAGGAAAAAAGGAAGTTCTAACAGGGACGTGGGAGCAAAGCAACAAGTGCCCGCGGCGGCTCCCGAAGAGCCTGCGGGTCTGGGGCAGGAAAGCAAGGCCCGGCGCCGCGGCCTCCTGGCCTTCCCTCTCTCGGCCCCTGCCCCACCGCACTCACTCTGCCACACGACGCTCTTCAGCCCCCGTTCCGTCACCGGCGGCGCCATCTTCCCAAACACCTCAGAGAAGCCACCGCCTCCCACTCCCAACCTACTTCTGCGGCGAGAGCGGAGCTCGGGCTGGCCCCGCCCCTCGCTGAGGGGAAAGCCCGCCCTCACTCACGGGTCGCGCCCTCCAGCGACGTCACGGGCGCCTGTAAGAGGTGCCCCGCCCATTCGTGGACGGAGGCTGCGCGGTGCGGGTGGAATCTCCGTGGGCAGTTGAGCGCCCCCTAGCGGGAGGATGTCAATCGAATTTCGACGTCCTGTGACGTCGGAAAACGAAACCGTGCCCACGGATTGCGAGTTGATACCACCTAAGAAACTACGAATTCACGTATACTATACATGAAGAAGGGAGGGATCCTTCCCTTTACAAGAGTTCCTCACTTTGTAAAGCGATTTATAACAGACTTCACCCAGTCAACTACTGAATAGAAAATTTACTCTCCAAAAAGTTTATTTTATTCATTTTTCAAAGACATCATAATTGTGTAGAATTATGAGGAGCCATCCAGTGTGTCCAAACTGTGCAGGGCTTTCAGGAAAGTCAAAGAAATGAGAGAGCCACTTCTGAAGAGTTTAAAATCTAATTAAGTAGTTCAGTTTCTGGCACACTGAAGGCAGTCAAAAATTAGTTAAAAAAGCAAATGCCTTGATGATGACAGTATACGTAAATGAACCAATAAAACAATATTTCAACAAACATAAATTCGTGTGGAAGAAGCTATCAATGTTTTAGGATTTAAAAGAAGAGAATTATTGCTGATTCACAAAGGATATGATTGAGCTCAGACTTAGAAAGTTTAGGCAGAGATCAACTTCCTGAGAAGGTTCTTTTAAAACTTGAAATCCGAGTAATCAATCATGAATTAAATCAGTTTAGTTGCTGAGACGCCCCAGCTGGGACATAACCATCACAGAAAGTAGAGTTTCCCAAAGGGATCTGCAAAGAACCAATGCTCTTAATTCATTGGTCACATAGGAAGTGGAAATGGTTAACGGGTAGCAATAACAATGGCTAACATTTACTGAGGGCTTACTATATACCAGGCACTGTACTAAGTGGATTATCTCCTTGATCCTCAGAGCAACCCTTACGGACAAGGAAACTGAGGCTTAGTGAAGTTTAGCAACTTGCTAAGGATGCACAGCTAGTGGTGGAGTAGGAACAAGGATCAGGCTGGAGCTACACAAAAAGCAATAGAGCAGTCTGCAGGAGAATTTGCAATTTTTGCTCTTTAGGAAAGAGGAGAATGAAGAATAAAAGCAGTCATAAAATGAGTTCCAGCAAAACCTATGGCATGAAGGATTATTCCACTCAAGGCTTATATGGGCCAAGCTGGAGCTCTGGCCTCTTTCAAACCTACTTTAAATGGACTTAGCTGCTCAGAATTTTAAACAAATATATACATTATATTCCTCTCCCTTTTCAATTTTAAATCAGATTCTGCTTAGCATAGCAGGGTGAACCCCCAGCCATAAGAAAAAGACATAGTGTAAACTCACCCTTCTAAAATGGAGCTCCTTGCCCTAGAGTCAAACCAAGACAGAGGAGTGAGGTGGGTTGAAGTTCCTCCATTCGCTACCCTTGAGGAAAATAAGCAGGTGCCATGGAAGGACACAGAAGGGCCCTTCTGGGTTGGAAGTTTGATTTGGGTCACATAGAGTATAGCTGTGACTCATGCCCCAGAAGGTGAGATTTCAAGGTGGCACTGTGAAATAACGGAGCAGATGTGGGCATTAGCAGCACACAGACATGGGTCCATGTCAACAAACTCTGGCTCTGCCTATTAGAGTGTGACTTCAGTTTCATTGCATTGATGTGTTGAATATAAACATAATATCTCAAACCTCACAACAGCCCCACAAGATGATAAATCTTTTAGCCATTTTATAGATGTGAAAACTGAGATTCAGAGAAGCTAAGTCATGTAGGACCTCAAGATGGCTCCAAGACCCTATTACCTACCCTCCCCTGTTCTCCTAGTTTCACATTACCTCCCTGAGCTGTCTCTCTAGTCTGTAGTTGGTTTGCCTAAAAAAAACAGAACAAGGAATTTGAATTCCCTGAACATGACACAGCAGAATGGAAAGTAAAATCCACCAACACTGGTCTGAGATGAAAATCTGCTTTGCATAATTTGTAGAGCAGATAAACAGCTCAATAACCGAGGACCAAAAGGGAAAGCTCTTGAGTTAGGGCAGATGGCTTACTCACCATCCTATTCACAGGTCTACTTCACTAATAATTTATTACTTAATCATGAAAACCCAGAGAAATATTTTCCATAAAAATATCATGGATTAGCAGGTCTCATCAATGATAATACTTGGCCCCATGAGAATTTGTATTTCAAAGTCACACTGGTTAGCCGTGTGAATGTGAGTGTGTTCCTTGACCTTTCTGGGTCTCATTTTCCTGACTGTATAAAGGAATAATATCTAGCTCATCAGGTTGCTATGAGAATGGAAGGAGTGTGTAGAAAGCACTTAGAAGCATGCAGTAAGTTACATCCACCTTTTGGTTTTATGTTCACCCACGATGGACCACATTGTCCTCTGTGGAATTCTAACCAAAGCAACCCAGGCTTAGATGCCTAGCTAAGGAGAGGGCCGTTTCATTTTCTGTGTCCTGGTATTTATAGGGTATGGGTGTACTGGTCCCAGCCCCCTAGTGTCCCAGAATCAGGGATTCTGACCTTCCATTTGGCCTTTGCCCTCTGCTCTTTGGCTATTGCAGTCAGTCATGGACACAGCTCTATTCAGAGGTCAACTTGCCAGCAACCAGGCTCAGCCCAAAGTCTTACATAGGCTCTGAACCACAGCCAGAACGCTGCCCCAGTTCATGATAGCCTTCACAAGGCATGGATCCACTCTGAACCCTCCATCGGTAATGTTCTCACCAGTCTTTCCTCATATGCCATGGCTCTCCATCTTCTGTTAAATTGATTAAACAAGGAGGCTATTAGACTAAGGTGGTTCTAATACCTTAGCAACCTTCTTAAGCAAACCAAAACCTAAGCCTGTAAGTGTATCAAGGTTAAGAAATCAAAATCTAAGGACAACCAATCACAAACAGCCAACTACAGTTTCCCAGATAAGGCAAATGCTCAAGCTGTAGCCAATCAAATACTATCCTAGCTTTGCTAACACCTCTTCTTTATATAAGTCCTTCCGTGAGCTCCTGTCAGTGGAGCGCTCCTAACCATTTCTGGTTTGATGCTGCTGAATTCAAATCCATTTTTGCTCAAATAAACTGTTAAAATTTTTAATATGCCTCAGTTTACCTTTTAATACTTCTCAGCTTCCCGTCACTGAAATTTTGCTTCAAGGAAGAACTCAGCAAGGCAAGCTGTTTTTAAGATTCCCAAACCTGGCCACATGTCAGAATCACTTGGTGAGCTTGTTAAAAATATAGATTCCCAGGGCTGGAGGATATAGCTCAGTCGTAGAGTATGTGCTTAGCGGGCACGAGGTCCTAGGTTCAATCCCCAGGACCGCCATCAAAATAAATAAATAAAACTAATTGCCTCCCCCAACAAAAAAAAAAAAAAAAGGAAAAAAAAAAAGATGCCCAGGACTGGTTCCAAAACTACAGTTATAATCTCCAGGGTGGTACCTGGAAATCTGTATGAAGTAATGAGTTCCCCAATTGACGTGGATGCACCTAGCCCAGCTCCTGTTCATTCACTGGTGTTTAGGAACAAAAGTGAACTAAACTCAGCCGTCCTCTGTGCGTGCTGTCTGATGCAGCAAATTCCAGTTTCTGAGATCCATGCCTCTAGTTTGTTTCCTTTTCAAGTACAGATGCTCTAGGGGAATATCTCTTGTCAGTGACACATCATGTATCGCTCATCAGTGTTACACAGAAAGGGAAAGGGACATAGAAAAGGAAGCTTGCTGCTCCCTCCCAGTGTACCTCAAGCCTCACTCCATACTCCAGTTCCCTCCAGGCAGAGTTTTATGGCTGTTCCCAACTATAGACATTCTTGGCTCTTGTGCTTCTGGGGAGTGAACACTTCAATTATGTGTGTGTTACACAGGTCCCACTCACATTATCTTTTAATAAGGTTACTGGCAGTCGGAGGACAAAGATTTTTTTTAGGTGCAACAGATTTATAGGATATATCATTGCCTTTTCTTTCCAAAAATTAAAAGAAGCAGTTACAGTGGGGGTGGGGATGGGTACAGCCAATGAGATTGATGGTCCTCCCCACAAAAGATGCGTAGGTGTCAGTCAGTCGCAGTTTGAGGCTCTGGCCCTGGCTGTCCCTCCATCTGAAGTCTCTGCTCTTTCAAAAGAATGACGGTAATCCTGCTAGCAACAGGCCAGCCGCTCTGCTCTCCCGGACACTCACACAGAGGTCTGCTCCCACGATGCTTTGGCTTGGTGAAGCCCTCAAGCGGCTTGGCTTCCTCCTGACTTGAGATGAGGGTGTTTGTTACGACAGGTGGCCCTGGCAGCTCCTGCTACCGAACTTAAGCAGAAGTTCTGGTGGAGGTTTGTCTTGAGTAAGCACTGCCTGTGTGTGGTGGCTTGATTTTGACCTTTGAAAGTGGAGATTTCCAGCTCTTGGATGGCTAGAGGGCTGCGTGGCAAGTCCTGGGGTGGATGAAACACCTCTGAAGTCTGCAGTACGTCTGGGTGTGAAATTGCAAAAATTTCTGCTAAGCAGATCCTCCACATTTCCAGGACTTTCCCAGTGGGCTGGCTCACTCTGGCAGCCTTCCAGAGGAACTTTTGGTTTCATTTCCCTACTGAGTCCTCTCCACAGCTGATCTTGAGCTCCTGTGCAGGTGAGGACACACCTGAGCTTGCCCTCAGGAAGTGGAGTCAGAGTTGACCTTCTAAAGGCCGAAAGAGCTTGTCCTATCCTAAAGGCTTTTTGTATTCTAATAGACTTTTCCATCTTTAATCACACTAACAATGAGAAGACTCAGCAAAAGCTATGGGAAGAATTTTTTAAAGCAAAGGGAAAAACAACTTTGCCTTTGAATCACACCATTTCAATCTAAACTACTCACTAATCGAGTCTCTGTTTTTATCCGTGGTTTACTATGTCATTCTGCATTTCTCTTCGCTCTGTAAATCACTGAAAAGGCAAGGAAGGGAAGAAGACACAAAATACATGAAATATGCAGACACTTTCTTAAATTAAAAAGCCCTCAAAGGTCTCTGAGATGGAGATTAGCATTTTGATTGGAAATGCTATTTTTGCAGCACGTCACAGCAAGCAAGCAGAAAATTAAGACAATCTGAACTGTTCAAAGGGCAAGAAGAAGCTGACCAGCAGGTTCTGACTAACCAGGGTGATCTCTCTCCCCCAGAGTCTCTTTGAGCTCAGACTGCTGACTCAGAACAAAGAACTTCCCTTTCCAGCCCCAGGCCTTTTATTAATTGAGCTTACTCTGGGCCTGTCATTGTGTCCAATGATTTATATCTCCTTTAAACTTCATACCGTCTTATGAGGAGCTTGTTCCGATTTTCAGATGAGAAAACTTATGCTTAGAGAGAACTGAAGCAACTTGCCTATGAATAAGTGATAGTGGCAGGGTTTGAACCCAGATCTGTCTCTTAAAAAATCCATTCATGCTGTTGAAAAGCTTTAGGATAACCCAAGGGTCAAGCAAGACCAAAAGTCTTAGACCAACAAGATTCCCAAGGCTTCCCTTAGCGGATCTGGAGACCCCATGTCAGCCAGGGATCTAATCTGACTAGTGCTGTGTACAGAGAGGAGGAATGCTGAAACTGGACAGCAATTTAGAATTTTCCCCGTAATATAATGAATTCTATATGATGTAGAAGCCCTGATACTCATTTTTGAGAGTCTTGCAGGATTTCTGTAAGGATCTACTTAAAGAGAGGGGTCAAATCTCAGGCTGAAGACTGAAGCTTGCCAAGGAAGGAAGAAGCAATGATCAGAGCAGCCCAGAGGGACAGAGGAAGGGGAGAGCACTGACCTAGAGCAGTGCTTCTCCAACTCTGAGAGTGTCAGAATCACCTGGGAACCTGACAGGAATACAGAGACCCAAATCTGACCTGCTCAGCAGGTCTGAGCCTCTCCGTCCCTCATTAGCTCTCCAAGACATTCTGATACACACCAAAGTTCGAGAACTACTACCTAGGCAGTGATCCTCAAACTTGAATATGCATGTGAATCACCTGGGGATTTAGTAAATCTGAGTGCGGCCTGAGATTGTACATTCTGAACAAGCTTTCTGGCCATGCTGATGAGTAGCAAGGCCTAAGAGTGATGGTTTTCAAGCATTTTCTTTAAAAAGTATTTCAAATCTTTCTTTAACAGAATCTTAGGGAAGGCCAGGATTAATACACCACTCATCTCCTCCTAGGGGCCCCCAAGACACTTCTACTACCCCTCTACGGATCAGGGGAAACGCTGATTAAAAACAGCTGTAACACTGGAAATGGGTTCCAAGAATGCAGATCTGGGCCCACGCACATTTCACTGAAGACCAGCGCATATGGTCATTAGTACTTTGGGAGTTTTTTAAGTAATTGTCTTATATGAAAGTTTCCTCACAGTTTGTTTTTAATAAGCCAGGTCTGTTTCCCTGTAGTCACTGGAAACAGAAACCCTTTAAAAATTAATAGAGATTATTCTTACTTCAGGCCTGCAGGTGGGGCAAGAATTAGAAAGCATGCGTTGTCATGCTGTGCTCAGAGAAGCAATGGATGGGAGAGGAAACAGAGGACAGGCAGTGAAGAGAGATTCCAGAGCCAGTTCCTGCCAGGGGAAGGCAGTGTTGGAGGGGCGCTGGCCCAGGTGGGGAGGCTGTCTGCTGGGGGTTTACTGGTGGAAGGCTTCATTTCCACCCACACTCTCTGAAGTCAGCCGTGTTTGTGTGTGTGTGCGTGTGTGTGTGTGTGTTGACGTGTCCTGTCTGTACTTCGGGGTTGATAAAATTCTCTGGGGGTCTTCCCAAGGGCCCAGATCAAGCAGGCCTCCTAGAAGACTGTGGCAAAGATTCCCCATGAAGCAGCATGTGCTACTTACTGGGTTGGCAGCTCTGTGTGATCATCTCCACAGCCCCACCCAAGAGTACTCTCCGTGGGGCACCCAGAACAGCCTAGACAGGATGAGCCCTGAGCACACTGGGCAGCAGTGAGGGTCATCTTTATTCTAACTGCCCTTTCAGCACCCCTTTTCCTCTGCTGGCCACACCCACCCATGCAAACTGGAAGCAGACGTCCTAGCTCTCTGCAGGTTGTTAGCAGGTTCTAACACCGGACTACAAAGTGTGATTGGACCAGCAGCGTCAATGTCACAGGCATCACCCGGACCTTGTTAGAAGTGCAGAGTCTCAGACATTCCCTGTTGCTACCAATCAGAACCTGGTTTTAACAAGGCCCCAGATGATTTATATGCAAAACAAGGTTTGAGCTGGTATGGTCTAAAGTAGCCTTGGCTGCACTTTAGAATCACCTAAGGAGCTTTTAAAAACCTGATGCCCAGACTTAGCCCCAGACCAATTAAATCAGACTTTCTGGGGATTGAGCCCAGACATCAATTACTTGTAAGCTCTCAAGGTGACTTATGTAGAGCAGGGCTGGGAACCACTTTGTGAAGTGAGGGATGAAGCAGCTGCCTCTCTCAAATATATTTACATTTTCCTGTGAGACCCTGGAAGACCAAAAAGATTTCAGAATCAGAGGAATTCATCTTTACTGGGGGAATCTGAAGGGAGACATTCTAGTGGGAGAGAAAAAGTTATGGGAGAGGAGAGCAAGGACTCCTCGCATCACAGAAAGCATTTGCCTCTCTGACTAACTGAAGCTTTGATCCTGACTTCATTAAGTCACCCTAAACAGCAACAACAAAAATTCTTTTCTATTTTAGCCATGAGAAAAATGACTTACCCATTCCAAGTGTACTTCCAGAGCAGGTCACTGTAATAAATAAAAACACAAGCATTTAAAATGTATTTACTGACGTATTTCACATAGTGAAAAAATAATTTAAGAAAGAATAAAAGGAAAGTGAATCAAGAATGAATAAGAACCAACATGGGTGATAAGAGGAGGAGATACCTGCTAACAGCAACAAAACTTGGGCAAATCTCTTTTCTGTGCCTCAGTTTATCCATAAAGCGATAATAAGAATGCCAACCTCATAGAGTTGTTATAAGGATCAACTGAGTTAGTACATGCAAAGCCTTTAGAATAGTGTCTGGCACATAGCATTCAATAAATATTAGTCATTATTATCATTTACAGTATTGTCCTAGTTATAACATTAAGGCATTACTGACATTGGGGGGAAAACACTGAGAAGCAAAACCAAAAACTCCTCCAAATGCATGGTTTTTACCAGGGAGACAGAGCAAAGATAGATTCCTTAACTTGAGTCTAGACACCCAACTGCTACTAAAATGAAATACCAACAGACTTGAGCTGGCACCCCACCAAAGGGTTTTAGAGTCCTAACTAAGAAACCATCAGAGGAATGACTCTCTAAGGGTTGAACTGTGACTATGAAGTAGGAGAAAGAACAAAGATTTCCATCACTCACATACTAGCTGTATGATCATAGACAAACACGTAAACTCTTTTATTCATTCTTTTTTAATTTTAAAATATATTGGGCGATAGTTATATGCAAAGTACTGAGAGTCTGAGACATTACCATTTAGCAGAAATAACACACATTCAACTCATAGTGATATGGTGTGAAAGACAAGGGTGATGTGGAGTCAGGAGGGAGGGAGAAGACGAACTCAGCCTATGAGAACTGGAGAAGACGTCACAGAAGATCAGAAGTTCATTTTGGCCCTGAGAAGTCTAAATGCCTGGGTCACCTCCAAGAAGAGATAACAGGTTTGAATATGGACTGAGAGGCTAGAAGATAAGAAGGGATGTAGGTAGAGATTTGGGAGCCTCTGAGCCTGTTTTCTCATTTGTAAAATGGAGATAATAAAATCTGTTGAACCTACCTTGTAGAGTTATTTTGAATATTCAGTGAGTTTTGAATGTGAAAACACTTGATAAATTGTAAAACATTGTGCAAATATAAAGAAGTACAATTATTGAGCTGTGGGCTCTTCTTCCTAAGAGCTCATCCTCACCCCATTAACCTATTCCTGTCCCTTCCCATAGTGTCATCCTTTGGGCCAGCTTGTCCTGTGGACAAGATAATGAAAAGCAAGGAATCAGAGCATGACAGCCAAGGACAGAAAGAACATCCCCTGAAGAGGAACTGGCTTGGTTCCATCACCAGGAGCCATCTAGAACCTTCTCGTCACCTACAGGTAATTAGAAATTTTAGATTCAGTTTACTAGTAAAGATTTCTGGGCTAATATTTATTCCTCTTCCTATGTTCACCTGCAAAGTTCTAAGGCTCATCATCTTTTTAAAATTTTATTTTAGAAATATATGAAAAATACATGACTATGCCCTGGGCAAGGGAGCAGAAGGTGCTGGAACACAGAGCAGGAGAATTGCTAATGTTCTGCCAGCTCTGGTGAGATGGCAGTTGCTGACAGTCATGTTTTGTGATCAGAGACTGTCTGCCCACTCATATTTCCAAACCTAGCTAATGATTTATAAATTTGTGTTTTTCCTGATCCTCCAAACTCTCCCTCAGTCATAAGTCTGAATCTGTGCAGGCTATCAATCATTATCTCTAAGGCTAGGTTAAAAACCTATCCCCATGTCTCAAAGCAGAAAATCATTTAAAATCTGCTTTACTCTTTGAACAGCAAACATCTGGTTCTTTTTCTGAAGGCGAAGAGAGGGAGAGGGATGAGAGGAGTGTCTCCAAATCAAATGACAATAAAGCATCACATTCCAAAGAAGCTTGGGGGTCCCCAGGAGCCAGAATCTGCCAGCAGCATACAGAAACATCATACCCTCTTTGACCTTCTTACATACAGCAAATAAGTGTGATTGCTCTGAGTCTTAATTCACAGATTGAATTGAGGGCTAGTTTTAAATAAAGGGCCATAACTTGCTCTACCTGAATATATTTTTTTTGGACAGAAAGTAAGCTTCAGTCCTGTCTCAGCAACTGGTGAGACCATCACGGTGTATACATCCCCGCAGGGTATCTCGGTGACATCGCAGAAACTGAGGCCAGCGCTTGGGGCACACGTGAAAATGCCTTTGGAACCGTAGAGGTCAATGCTGTAATTGGCAGAGCCCCTGGAGGCCTGCCAGTGGATCCGGATGCCATTCGGGCCCAGCCTGTATAATTTCACCCCCAACGGGCAGCAGGCACCTTGAAGGATAAAACAAACACATCACTGCTCCACCATCACACAAACCGGGCCTCTGTTACTATGGGGAAACAGTATAAGTAGCTACTCTAAGTAATAAATAGAGCAATATTTGAGGGGACACTCGAGTTCTTTCTGTGGTGAGCCACACGATTAGAAAGCCATGTGCGAGGGTGAGGTGGGGCGTGAGTTTTTAATAGAAAACAACGGTGAGGCCAAAAGTCCACAGTTGGCAGATATGTACTGTATATGACTCAGACTTTATGAGTCAAATGCACAGGATCCTTGTCAAGATCCTTCCTAATGCTCTACTTTCAGATGATTTTGGTGGGATTGGATTTAAATATAATGAACTGCATTCAGCTTTAATTGAAAAGAATTATTTTGCTGAACTGAGTACACGTTGCTGGGCCACCCTTCATCCCTGCTAGCTGACTAGGTACTTTTCCTTTTCCCTTTTGTGAATACCTTGAGCAGGCTACACATTAGATGTCAAACAGGGCACCAAATGATAGATTACTCAGTAGCTAAAATAAAGATGTGATTGTATAATAATAAAAAAATTCAGTTACAGATAATCAGGCTCCTTTGATTGGTTGATTGATTTTTATTGGCGGTACTTGGGGTTGAACCCAGAACCTCATGCAAGCTAAGCATATGCTTTACCACTGAGCTATACCCACCCCTCCATTTATTTATTTATTTATTTTTAAATTTTTTAGGTGTGAAGATAAGCAATGGGCCATATTCCCAGAACTGAATAGCAAGGTGAGAACTTAGGCAGCAAATCTAATGAAAGATAATGAGCCAAAAGAAAGTGTAAACCAGCTTACGTATGTGTAGCACATTATAAATGCATTCACATTATGATTATTCTTATTTCTCTTACCAGTGAGGAAGTAGGTCAGGGAAGATAAGACAATGCAGCTTAAGAAGCCATGTATTTAGACTCTAGGTGACACTCACTTTACTACGTTTGAAATGTCAAAGGTATTAGAAAATCATATTTCAACTCTCCCATCCCTGGGGTAGATACAACTAATTGGTCATCGCGCTCTTTCCCATTAAGCCTGAAAGGCATTGTCAGGAGTTTTTTCCGAAATAGTGCTCCAAACAGCCACTGCAGCAGACTAGAATCATACCAGAGAAATCTTATTTGCTAACCCTATACCACTCCCTACTGTCCCCTGCTATTCCCCAGTGGTTTAGTCTTTATGAAGAACAAAATGCAATACTGTCAGTAGACAGTGCTCTTTTAGCCTGTTGAAATAAGAAACCACAGAAGGAGCTGAGTAGTTTAGAAGAGAGAGGTAGTAGCATAACAATAACGAGAAAGAAACAAGTCAAGCCAAGCAGAATGTATGATCTAAATGCTCTCTGAAAACTCTGCCAGACTGAGTTACTCTGCGCAGCAGGTAGCTGTGTCATATAAAAACCCATCCTCCTTTCAGAAAAAGCACACCTGAACCTTGTTACCAGGGAGTTACTGCACCAACTACCAAGCCTCTGAAGCTTTGAGGTTCTAAGCCGAGAGAAAAACTAAACCTTTTAGAAAGTAATCTGAACTTACCATGAAATCCTGGTGGAGAATGCAGCATCTTTTTAAACGAGATGGAAAGGCTATGTCTGGATCTATAACAATCAAAGTCCTTGTGGACACTCTAGAGCAAGAGGTTAGAATTCACTTACTAGAGGAGTAACTTTGGTAGGCACAGTCTGCAGTCAACCCAGTGGCACTAATTGCTTTTAATGCCACTGTGTAATTGATGCCACATGTGATGCATCCCAGGAGGCAGTGGTTTTGATGAGTGTGACACTTAGACTGTCCAGTGTGTGACTCCAGAACTGCCATATAGGTTTGGGCCCCGGTCCCAACAGTCCAGGTCACGTTGATTACTGATTGGGTGACTTGAGATACTGTCAGACCAGCTGGACAGCATGGCACTTAAATGGGGAAAGAGAAAAAATTGAGGATTTATTTCCATTGAGGGTTTTTTTTGTGATAAACAACCAAGTATGGTATCTTGCCTGTGTTTCATTCAATAGCCTAAATTTCTCAGACCTTCAATTGTTAATCAAGATTTCATTTTGCAGACACAAATGAACTTATTTATAAAACAGAAACAGAATCACAGACATAGAAAACAAACTTATGGTTACCGAGGGGGAAGGGAGTGGCAAGGAATAAATTGGGAGTTTGAGATTTGCAGATACTACTGTGTGTAAAATCGGTAAACAAATTTCTTCTGTATAGCACAGGGAACTATTTTCAATATCTTGTAGTAATCTATAATGAAAAAGAATATGAAAAGGAATATATGTGTGTACATGTATGACTGAAATATGCTGTACATCAGAAATTGACACATTATAAACTGACTATACTTCAATTAAAAAACATTCCTTTTGTTAAGCAAAATTTTATTCCCTCTGATACATCATTTAACATCACTATACATAGTGAATAATTTTACCAGGAACGCAGTGCACTAACTCACTATGGGTAACATGAGGTTCTCCCCAATTTTTTTCAGAATAAGAAAGCAATCCTTTGCTGTCCTCCAGCTTTAGTAATTCCAGTTGCGAATTTCAGAGCAATGATTTCATTCACCTCTTCTCCCAATATAATATTTAATCAAATTTGCAATTAAATGTATTTTGCCTTTCTCATGCATTTCATAGTATATATCTGATACAAAAGCTCAAAGTATTCTTAGCTACTTAGGAGTACCACAATCAATTCTGAACTTCTCAGGGACCCATTATACGGGATATGGGATATCTAGAATCTTCTTGTGTATTCAGCATTGTCTCTAGTCTGCTGCTTTTTACATTTCAACTTTTTCAGTCCAAAGTGCCATCTATTATTGTGTATTAGAGAAAATAATGTCTAAGGGCATTAAGTAATTTGCTCAATTTCGTTCCCACACAATGCTATGAAGCAGTAACAGCTTTCTTTTATCAGGCTCCTTACTATGCATCAGGCACTATGCTAAGTGCTTTGCAGCATTAATAACTTAATATTCACAACCACCCGATGAAGCCATTACCCCCTTTTACCAATTAGGAAACTGAAACTCAGAAAGCTTTTCTTAGAGAAAGATTTGAAAGGGCTGAACCAAAGAAACAAAGAATAAACCAGCTTACTTGGTCACTTATTAGTTGTTTTGGTAGACTGTCCCGTGGGGGAAGATGAATTGAATTAAACGTTTCTGCAGAGTGAATGGATTCTTCCTTTGATGTCCGTGTATGAATACATTAGAGCCTTCAGATGATGTTTTTACAGAATCTGTGTTGAAAGTTGTCTAAGACTGGGGCTCTTTGAAAGGTCTCTGAGTTTCATGTATTTCTATCACACTTAGGGTAAATCAAATAAGAAAGCTCGTGTCCTGAAACAATTCCTAGGGCCCGCACGGAAGCCGGGGCTCAGGCCACGGTGGCCGCTTACCGGTTTCCAGCGGCACGCTGTAGCTGGGCGGGCTGCGGCCCGCGCGCGTCTCGGCCACGGCGGAGACGGAGAACACGGAGCCGCAGGGCAGGCCCCCCAGGGCGCAGGACTCCCCGGCGCTGCTGCAGCGGTACAGCCCTGCCCCTCCCTGGGCCGTCACCGTGTACGTAGCGTCATCATTAGTGGGTCGCCAGCGCACGTTAATCGCGGAAAAGGCATCCTTCGAAACATTTTTGATTTCGGGACTGCAAGGAGCTGAGAGATTTTAGATTATGAATTGAATCAAAGTCAAAAATCTCACATGTGCCATTTGGTCTAAAACTGATTTTTTCCCCCCGAAATGAGATCATTATTACTTCCTTTATTGTTATTTTTATTTAATGGAGGTGTGTGGGGTTGAACCCAGGACCTCATGCATGCTAAGCATGCGCTCTTACCACTGAGCTATACCCTCCCCCTACTCCCCATTATTACTTTCTTTATTTTTAAATTTTTTTTAAATTGAAATATATTACTTTCGATTAGACCATGCATGAAGGCCAAATTCATAGAGCCTTTGTGTGGAAACCTTTTTGACATTGACATGTGGTGCTGGGTTCTCCCAGAGTCCGACTAAATGGAAAATGTTAAGGAGCCCTTTGAACTCCAAAAGCAAAAATAATTAAGACAAATATTTGTGGTCTTAACCTTCATGGTGTGAATACAGGCAGGTTCCCCAAAGGTAGGAGGAAGTGGATGGCTGAGATAACCACTCGCAAAACCTTCTACTCTCCCCATGGTCTCCTCTTCTGTTTCCTTTTTGTCCTCTTTCCCCCTTCCACCTTCTCTTCTGCCTCTCCTCAGTAAGACAGAGGATCTCAGGGTCCCTGTACAGGGTGGTTAATGGCAGTTAGCCTTTTTATGGTTCTTGCTGAGTGTCCTTCCCGAGGGACACAACTGTGGTGAGCCGTGGAGATATCGGTGAATGAAGTCTTCACTGCATCATACCTGTGGTTATAAATCGGGAAGTACATGACAGGTTGCTGCCCCGGACCTCGCTGAAGGAATACACTGTGATGTTGTACCCAGTGTCACACTCTAGAGCAGAAAGGGTACAAGCCGGAGCAGTGTCATTGCACTCAACCACGTTGAACCCATCTACAGCCTTGGTTTCATAGAGTTCGGCACCACGGACAGGGGACCACACAATCTCTACTCTGTCGCTGGACACCAACACAGGGTTAATGTCACTTGGACAACAGGGGGCTGAAAGCAGGAGCAGAGAAAATGAAATCAGTACAGGAGCTGTGCGGTCAGAGTGGGCATTGAGTCCTGACCTCCCTGTGCCCAGAGCCTCTGCCCTACCCTCCTAAGTCACTGAAGAATCTCCTACAGATCTGTCCAGCTCTGACCCTGGCCTAACACCCACAACATAGAGGATAAATTCTCTATGCATGATATTCAAGGTTATTAAAAGCCATACCCAGTCGACATGTGCAGCTGTGTCTCCCCCACCCCGTCACAACAGACTCCTCAATTCCCCACCCCACATGTGCT
Organism: Camelus bactrianus; assembly: GCF_048773025.1. Classification (NCBI taxonomy): domain Eukaryota; kingdom Metazoa; phylum Chordata; class Mammalia; order Artiodactyla; family Camelidae; genus Camelus; species Camelus bactrianus. The sequence continues at coordinate 39,159,128 of NC_133547.1, read as the reverse complement.
TTTATTTCTCTAGACCTCAAAGGCTGTGTTCCCTCTCCTGGAATGCTGTTCCCTTCTTCTGCCTGACAAAGTCGTATTTAGTCTCACTTCTAGATCTTATCAGTCCTTCCAGACACTAAACTAGATAAAACTGGGGGCAGAGAAGAGGAGGAAGCATTATATTCGTAGATTTTAGAATTGACTCTACAATACCTCACAGACAAATTCTGACAAATGTCTCACTCACATGGAGTTTCTCTGGAATGCTGTTACCCCACTTACATTCCATCCATCCTTAAAGATCCAGCTCAAGGCCACTCCCTCTGGAAGCCCCTCCTATGCCCTTGAGATCTTATTGCTAGGCGCTTCAAATTCCAAAGCTACCAATTATTTGATTCCCTGTAAAATGTATTGTAATCCAGCTAGCATTGTTGTTTATATAATTATAGCATCCTTATTTGTCAATAGAGTGAATTGATTTTGAGCCACTCACTCCATTCCTTCTTCAAAAATCAAGCCTCTCCCATACACTAGTCACACTATGATAAATATTCAGGGTGAAGAGATAAATAAGACATAATCCTTGCCCTATAGAAGACCCAAGCTGAGTGGAGGAGAATAATAGGAACAGTAATAATGAAGCTAATAAAAATATTTTCATTGTGCTTTTCTCACATACAAAGACCTTATCATATTCACAGTCTCATTATTATCTGTCCCTTTCTATTTTGCAGTGGAGGATACTAAGGAACTTATTAGCAAGGAAGAAGTCATTACGCCCATTTTATAAATGAATAGGTGGTCAAGTTAGGACTTAAACTCAGGTGTCCTACTCCAAAGCCCTCCACACCATGCAGCATCTTTGCCATTGTATCTGTCTTCTGGGCTTAGGGAAAGAGTGCGCTGTGGGACATAAGGATTGCATCCTTTTCAGCAGCCAGTACAGGGCTGAATAGTGAGTGGATCTTGGTGGAGGGTTCCATTTTTCAGAGCAGGGTTGAATAACAACTTTCTTTCCCCTCTTTTCATTCCTGAACCTTGCATTCTTGTTAAGCTTGAGTCTATGAAATCCAAATATTCTAGTCTGGAAAGAACGTGAAAGAAGAGATTCCCTTTCTGTTCTTGGCTCTAGAATGGCTCCGGGGTGGTCTATGTAAGTCAATCAGTGCAACAGGTGATCCATTCTGCTGCTGAATTTAGTGAACTCAGAACTCCCTTTACAAGCATCAAATGCAACTCACCTGTGGTGTAATTAAACACATCACCCAGAGGACTCTGCCCTGCCTTGTTATAAGCAAAAACACTAATAAAGTAAGTGAAGCCACACTCAGACAAGAAATTGCACTGGGTGAGGGAGGTGTTGCAGTGTACTTCCAAGCCATCATCACTCTTCACAAAGGCCACATAGTAATCACCCAGCTCTACATCGGACCAAGCCACATACAGGTGGCCAGGGCGATCTTCTTGGATTGTCACTCTTCCAGGTGCACAAGCAACTAGGAAATGATACATAATAAACAGTTGTGAGAGTATGGCAAGAGATTTTCTTTGCACCACTACACAGTAACTTTCCACTAAATGTTATTTCTCGTCCCCTAAACACACAGAAATTTCTAAATTGAAGTGTAAACCTCTACATATGTATATCTTTACCTCTTTGACAGGCGTAAGAATGAAAGTGGGAAAACATCCAAACACATATTCAGGACTCGTGTGCCCGTTGGGCTCATCCTCCTCTTTTGTTCCGCCTGCTCCCTGTGCGCTCACTTTCTGCCCTGCCATGCCCTGCTCTCAAGAGACACAAGTCACCTCCCCCAGCAAGCCGGCCCCGGCCTGTGCCGCGGAGGAGGGCGGCATACGGCTCCGCTCCGGCCGGCTCTCGGCGCCGGCCACCGCCCCGACCGAGGGGTCCGCGCGCGCCGCGGGCTATGACCCTAAGTGCCCGCGATTCCCCAGGACCGCCTACGGAGAAGGCCCTCGTGAAAACCGACATTCAGATAGCTCTTCCTTCTGGGCGCTGTGGGAAAGCAGTTCCACGTTCAGGCTTGGCTGCCAAACACTTCATAGATGTAGGAGCTGGTGTCATAGATGAAGATCATAGAGGAAATGGTGGTGGTGTACTATTTAATTTTGGCAAAGAAGAGTCTGAAGGTGTTAGATGACACGGAAAGGGGCTCAGGAGGTTTTGGTTCCACTGGAAAGAATTAAGACTTATGCCAAGAACAAAAAAATGAGAAAATTTACTTTTTCCTTCAAAATAAAAACTTTGCTTAAAGTGTAAAAAAAACCCACACATATTCAGAACTATAGACATTCTGTCTTTATCTTAAAAATAGCTCCCACCAAGCCTAGGTCTGTGAAACATGATGTAAATAAGAGGCCACACTCTGTACTGCACAGTTAGAGCTGTGTATAACTCAAACTGGATCTTAGACTATTTATAACTTTATAAAGGAAAAAGAAAATTAATTAATGAAGGATCTGGAATAGGATCCAGGCCTCCTAATTTTCAAAATAGTGCTTTTTCCAATGCACAAGATCTGGTTTCACTGTCAACACTATTCACACTCATCAGAATGCCCAACTCAACGCTTTCATTTAGATCAGGCTTTCATTTTCATCTCTTCCAGAATGTTCTGGAACACTGTCGTGTGATTATTTGTTTCCCTTATGGCAGTCACTTTGGCTTGCAGCCCCACAGGTCTGATCCCACTCTTGTTTACATACCAGTTTTCAGGGTCACCGCTGAAGCTGATTTGCTAGATCCGGCATCATTACTTGCTAAAACTGAGATCAGGTACTCAGTTCCACACTGGAGAGAGGAGATGGTGCAGGAACTGATAGTCGTACTACAGCTCAGCTTGGATGAGTCACTCAGAGCCATCACAGTATAGTTGAAAGCTCCTTCTGTTGGAGCCCATGAAACAGACGCCTTCAAAGCCCCACTGTCAAAAGAGACTTGAATGTTGGCGGGAGCGCGAGGACCTATATTTTTGAGAAACAATTAAGATTTTGCAGTAGCTTCAAGAACCCAAGTAAGATTTGGCCTAAAAACATTGCAGAGCTTGGAGGATGAGGAATCCAGACGTAGAATAATTGCAGTGTACAAAGCATAAAATTGGGACTTAGGATACCTGAGAACTGGTAACACATGTGCCATGAACTGTGCAAACTCATAACTAGCTGTATAATTTTGGCCATGTTATTTCCTCTTTCTGTTATTTAATTTCTTTTCCCATCTGTAAAATAAATCTAATAAGATCAGTCCCTAGTATATATAGATGCATTGGCCTCTCCTGGGACACAATCAATTCTTTGAGTATAGGAATCATGCTTTATTTGATTTTTTTTGTCCCCATCAGCTAACTATGCCCAGCACATAGTGGGTCCTCAATAAATGTTTGTGGAAGAAAGAATGGGTGAAGGCCTTGAAAGAGGTCCAGGGAGACTGGTTTGTCACAGACATCCTGACTCACCAGGCCTATCGTGAACCACCATAGGGGCCACCTTGCTATGATTTCTCCCTAGAGAAGCATTATAGAAGCAAGCCGTTCTCTTCTCCCTATATTTCTGCCTCGGCCCACAGACAATGGGGCTTCCATTCCCCACCAAACTTAAGGACTGTTTGGAGAGAACCTTTCTGGTTTCTTTCCACCTTTTCCTTGGTCCTCCCCAAGGGATGAAACTGCTAATCTGGTTGGTGAGTCTGACATCTATTAGGCCATGTTGTCAGAGGACGGCCCACTCTGCCTCCAGAGAAGGAAGCACTCGCTCCGCTTCCCCCTCTCTCCCTCTCACGCTTCGGCTGACGGCAGCAGCTAGGTTCGGGCTTCCACTTATCACCCAGTGGGATGCTCTGGTTGGGTGTCCCTGCGATGGGGATGGTGAGAGAACATACCCCGTGCCCCAGCTTCTCGGCCTACAGCTGGAGGAGAGGTGGTGGGAAGCCCCACATCGGCCTCAGGCCTAAGTGAAGGCCTTTAGGAAATACATCTGGAACACTGATTCTCACCACAGCATAAAGTGCCGTAACGGGAACTTTGTTTGCTGCTGCATCTCTAGATCAATGCCAGCTCAAAGTTGGTACACACTCATTAAATGTCTGCTGAATAAATGAACTCTGGTTTGGCCCAATTCTTTTTGTCCATACTCTTGGTCTGAACCTAGGAAGGGACAAGAGGTGACCATAAACTTAACAAGAATTATCCCCTGCTGCATGATATCGAACGTGTATGCTGAAAATCAGTTGTCTATCTGAGGGGAAGTTGCCGTACTCCGTGTACGCTGAGCAGCATTTCTTTATACATGCAGTAAGCGTTTAAACTACCGAGGAGGAATTGTCAAAGCACTATAAATAAGCTCATAATAAATTTAAATAGCTGCTGCCAGCTGCTCTGTACTTATCACTTAACACTGCTCTCAGTGGCTGTAAAGCACAGCCCTTATCCTTAATCAAAAAGGAGAATGTCTGGGGCTGAGCTGAGAAGTCCTTACTTGTTCTCTGATTGCAGGTGGAGTCGTCCCCAGGGGTTCCGTTGGCATTCCATGCGTAAGCCTTTATGGTGTAGAGAGTCCCGGCGTCTAAACTGCTGAATGTCAAGGAGGTGTTGGTGGTGTTCTCCTTCCATATCCTACCCAAACCATTAGCTCGCATAATGGACACAGAGAATCCCATTGCCATATATACAGCCTCCCACTGCACAAGAATAGAGTCTGGACTTGGAGAGCTTACTTCTAGAATTGGTGCAGCCAGCACTACAAAGACAAAAACAAAAGCATGCATTTGTGTTATAAAAGTACAGTAGAGGATAATTCAAATTTAGGAATAGGTAATTTGAAGTTGATTATCCATATTATGAAATAATTATTTGCTTTGCAATAGGATTCATGGCAGAGTTCCATTAAATAATTGCTATTTAAAAATGTATTAGAGGGGAGGGTATAGCTAGCTCAGTGGTAGAGCATGTGCTTAGCATGCACAAGGTCCTGGGTTCAATCCCCAGTACCTCCATGTAAAAAAATTTAAAAATAAATAAATCTAATTACCTACCCCCAAAATTTTTAAAAATGTGTATTAATTATACATGACTCAGCAAAGGAATGGGGAACAGAGAAATTCTAACATTAGGCATACCTTCAACTTGAAGTTGGTAAGAAATTAGATAAAATCTCCCTATAATCATAACATAAACTGATGGGAGAAATGATGGTTTATACTATTTTAATATATGCACAACCTTGCAGAAATATGCATAGGTACAACTTTATCAAATCAATTTAAGTCATGCCAATGGCAAACTCTAAATGGTTTTATTTCAAACAAGTCAAAGTGCAGCAAAATTGCATCTATATGTTTTTTATTCCACATGGTCTTTATAGATAACTAAGGTTGAAAACAGAAATCCCTTTTTCAGAGATTTAAAAGGAGGAATGCTTTTAAAGATGCCCAGAAATGTGTTTTACTTTCCAAAGCATCTGGAATTTAAATACCACCTCCGCCACAGATATTTGAATTCTATAAAAACATCATTTGGTGGCTTTCACTTCTGGACGCTGAATCACAGATACTCACGTGACACAAAATTACATCATGTATTTGCAACCTCAGTATAATTGATTCAGGTCACAAGCAATTGCTCAACAGCAGATGAGCATCCAGCTACCTGTCTTTGCCTGCTTTGGAGGTGATGCCTGGCTTCTCCCAGTGGCACTGATGGATCTGACGGTGATTTGGTACAAGGTTGCAGCCTTCAGGCCCGTCACAGTGCCTGGGGAATTGGCCACCATGGTTTCAATGACAGTGTTCCCGTCTTTGGCTGTAAGGAGGTAACTGGTGGCTCCTGGCACTGTAGCCCATTCCACAGTGATACTGTTGCTGATTTTTGAATACGCCTGATCAATAGTAGGTATTTGGGGAGCTGAAAGAGATTTTGAAGTTGTACATTAGCTAGGGTATCTCTAAGGATGACTTCTTTCATCATTTTACTTTTCAAACTAAATCATCCTCATGCCATCCTCCAGACATAAACTTTGCCCTTACTTTCCAGATCAAGAGAAAAACAGAGAGAGAAAGAAAGGCCAAGCTACTTTCCAGAAGACAACCAGAAAGCTCAAACCTGCCATTCAGGAATGCGATTTCAAAGAGGTTTTTCCCAGTTGCTTCTGGGATAATTTGCACTTTTTGTACTTTTAAAAGAGTTAAATAAGAGTAGGGAGTGATTTGGGGAAAGAACTCTGAGAGGAGGGGGACAGTAATTGAGGGGCTTCGTTCTGGAGGATTCTACTCCAGTTTGGCATCTGTGACTCCCCGAGCCTGCTTGACTGTGACCTCCCCTCCCTGCCCCACCACTGTGCCCACTGCCTCCAGCGTGGGTCCACCTCCGTCCCCCAACTCTGCCGTGGCCGTGATTTGCATTCATGCACTTTGCACATTTCCCAGGTAGTATTCAATCTAATGGAGGAAGAGGGGGAACAGAGTTCTTTGCTGTACAATTGCTCCATTGTACTGTCTCTAATATTATCAGAGTGTAACGATGTTCAGATTCTTCTATACAAGTTCAAACTGAACATTATTCTCTCCTTCTCTATCAAAATGTCTGCCCCAGCATAAGAATGAGATGCTGCGGTCCCTCCTCACCTGGGCCTGGCCATGGTTTGCCAGGAGGCTACAAGTGCTTCTATTATGCGTTTACATAAGGCATTCCTACACTTTGGGTAAGGGGTAGGAGCCACAGCATGGTGATTAGATTTGCTACTTTGCAAAACTCCACAGACGCAAGAATGCCCCGGGTGTAGGAGGTCCAAGTAGAAGAAAAGGTCAAACAAAAATAGCTGCGTTTTAGGTTTGAAACTGGCACTTGGCCCTTTGTGTTTAATGTACTGCATTTGGGGGATAAAATCACTATATGCCAAATTCAAAACTAAAGGGCAAAACAAAACTCTAGGGCAAAGAAGAGGAGTAAATACGGTCCAAATGTGTGATTTGCCAGTATCAACTCCCTCCCTCCAGCAGACCCCCACCTGCCAAATCCCCAAGTGCAGGATACAGACAACCTTCTCTTTCTGTACCCGTAGCCCAGAGAACTGGCTTTGGCAGCATCTCAGAAATAACCACGCTGCAAGAATGAACAAAGGGTCCACTGTGCACTGGCCAGACATTCCTTGAACATCACCCAGGACTGTCTCCTTCGCCATCAAAAGAAAACTATGATGGTTATATATGCTGGAAAGAATTTGCAGGGGCTCATCTTAGCCATTTGCCAGTGGAAGCTAATTTGCAGGAAGTGCCCATGTCTCCTCCCCACTGCAGGATAGAAAGTCCCAGCAGGGGCTGTCACATTCGTCCCTCCCACACACTCACCCCCAGAAATTGTCCTTTGTTATACACCTTCTTCTCTCTAGAGTTGTGGTATCTCTCAACTCCTGCTGCTTCCTCTGTCCCCATTGTTCATCTTATCTCCTGTTGGCCAGTCCTGCTCATTGGAATAGACTAACTTCCTAGACAAATGACAACCAAACTAGACATTGGCATGACAGTGCCTTCATGGAGTGGTTTGAAAGGCATCTAAGGCTAGCATGACACAGACTCTCTCCCTGCAGGCCTGTCAAGGGGCTCCAGGACACCCCAAAACTTGTCCCATTGGATTGAGCTGGGAGGGGCACATGTGCCCAGAACAGTAGTACAGGAAGCCAGTATCAGCAGGATGAAACACAGGGTTGCATGGTGGGAAAATAGCAAAGGATTTGGATTTCAGAATGATGGGTTTGGGCCCTTGCTCTGCCATGTACATCTGTCTATGAACATGCACAAGTGATTTAACCTCTTCTCATCTCCATTTTCTCCCTTAAGTATGTGGAATATTAATGATCCCTACATCTTTGGGTTGACTTTAAAATGTAAAATACCTACATCTTAGGATTGTTGTAAAGATTAAGTGAAATAGTGTATGTAAAGGCACCTTGAAAGGTAGGAAGGGTGCACGTATATGTGTGTCTGTACATGTGTGTGAATCAGGACAAGCATGTGTTGGGTCTGGAAAAGCCAGACTGCGCACGTGGCACTGGTATGGAGGGGATGCTGCCAGGGCAGGTGGGATTCTGGAGAATCTGGGGTAAACACAGGCTGATGAGACGGACTGCTGTTTACACATGGTTCCAGAGCAGGATCTGACCAGCAACAGCAAAGAAAAAAGATCAACACTTCTATACTACATCTCCCTTGAAGAGATGAGAAGCTTGAGTAGGACGTGTTAAGTAAGTCTCCATAAATTAGCAGCTGTTCTTCACTCTCTCTTAGTTCTATATTTGGCCCACTTACGGCATTGATGAAAGAGAAAAATGTAGCTCCTAGATCTGCAATCAACCACTCTGATTAGTTAAAAGTGAAACCCTTTGATTCCATGCATTCTACCAACTCAGAGATCTAAATTAGCCCATGTGGCCCCAGTGGCCAGCACAGACAGCTGATGCCAGAGCATGAAGAGAATCAAAAGACACACCCCAAATGAAACCTCCTATACAGTATCAACAAAACACATCACCTCTATTGAAAAGCCAGGATGAGTCACTTAACAGCATCACGGGTACCACAGCTGGCCCCATCCTTCCTCTCAAAGAGTGTAGGTAGCGTGGGCCTAAAAGGGGCCCGTTCTGAGGGCTCAGTGGGTCCTGAGGGTCTGGGGACTTTCTGGAGATGGCAGAACTAGATTTTGCCCGATCCAAAAGCGGCGTATTTAAAAAAAACCGCTTTGTATGTGGCCAAACAGTCCTCACCGCTTCCTGGTCAGTCCTGAAGGTGTCTCAAGAATAAGTGAATAAGAATAATCCACGAAATAATCATTTTTAAAAACCTATTGTATATGCATGGATTTTATGGCTCAGCCCTACATGTTTATCAAACATTTTAATTGCCTTATTTACTTTTCCTTTTCTGTGGTATGGACAAAACAATAAATAAAAATTGTTCTTATTTATGCTGAATTGCTTTGAGAGTTTATTGGTAATCTAATTGATATTACATGGTTCCTTCAGATAATATAAATCCCATTGGACATAAATTTCCATTCTAGGGACTTACATGAACCAGAAGAGGCCTCTAGAGAAATTATCCTTGCCCTCAGTCCTTTATTCATGAAAAAGGGTAATAAAATTTTTAAAAAGAAATTTTTTCCAGCTCTGGGTTATCATTATCTATATTTTAAGGAAGCAATATTAGAAGTATAAAATCTTTTTTTTTATTAAATTAGAGAATCTTATAATTTTAATCACGACTGTTTCTAGTTTTCCCTTCTAATTCCTCAGGAGACAAATAAGTTATATAAATTAGGCTCTTCATTCTTTATAACTAAAACTTTGTTTCATTGACTGGAATGATGATCATTGCAATATTTTACTAATGGCTAACTGTACTTGAGAAACATCTATGACTACACGGCTCTACACATCTCAGTACTCAAGAAGAATATCTCACGAGGATGTATCTTTAAATTTTGATCCACATTATTTGTCTTACCAGTTACGCTCACAGTATGAGTGCTCAGAAAATGTTGAATATTTTTCCTGGTACAGCCTTTATACTTCAGGGTAGCCCAAGAATTAACAATGGAAATTAAAATCAAACATGGGGAGGGTAAACTTGCATTTCAGAGAATTTTACCTGTTTTTGCTGAAGCAACCTGAAAAGGAAAGTTTAGGAAATTAGAACCATAAAGAAAAACACCATTTGGGGAAATGTAAAACCTAAATCAGAGCAGTAATATACTTACCACAACATGTTTATAACGTGAGTAATCTTCCAGGCCACACACAGTACTTATTTGCACAAATTATTTCCCAAAACTCAAATCTACCACAAAGCAATCCTAAATAGAACTTAGAAGCTGGAAGCAGATCACATTACCATTTCATTTTTCTCCCTGAATCTGCCTATTGAACTAAGTCAGTATCGGCTGACAGATTTTTCAGAAATCTTTGTTCTTAAAATATAATGATATTCTTGTTTTCATTCTCTAGTAAATCGCGTTCAGTTTCAAACACACAAACATACACAGTTTTGGCCTGGTCCCCAAGTATTCTGATTTCTATCTCACCACCCCCAAGGCCCTCAAAAAAAGAGAAAGATATTGTATGACTTTTTTTCCCCCCTAAATATTTGCAGGTAGGTCGGAATGGTAAACTCACCATTTTAAGACAGATAAGACTGAATCCAATCACAGACAAACATGTCACCGGTCCACCAGCCATCCTGTTGGATTTGGCACTCACATGGCACACACAAGGTGGGCAGGATCCTCTTTGGTCCCCAGGTGGGCAGCACTGTTGGTCATTGGGATGTGGGGCTGTGATACTGGGAACAGACTCTGGGAAGTAGCTCCTCCCCTTTTGTGTGGCGCTGACCTGTAACTAGGGGCACTTGGAGACTGGCAGGTACAGATATTGCAAAGACTGGGAAAAAGGAGAGTGGAAGAAAGCCATGCCAGGCGGGCCAAAAGACTACTGTAACCTGGGTTTCAAGGTAGTGGAGAATGTTTTCCTGTTCTATTAAAAATTGTTTTCTAATAAAATTTTTACAAAACCATGTAGAAATTATTGACATAGTGGACAGATCGTTTTAAACTTGGGGATCATAACCAGTTGTATTTATTCTTTTTCACCTTTATTTATTGTTCTTCTGCATCTATTGAAATGATCATGTGATTTTTGTCCTTTCTTTTGTTGATGGGGTGTATCACATTGACTGATTTGCATATGCTGAACCATCCTTGTGTCTCTGGGATGAATCCAGCTTGATCATAGTGTATGACCTTTTATATGTGTTGTTGGAGTGTGTATGCTAATATTTTGTTGAGAATTTTTGCATCTATGCTCATCAATGATATTGGCGTGTAATTTTCTTTTTTGGTAGTGTCTTTGTCTGGTTTTGGTATCAGGGAAATGGTGGCTTCACAGAATGAGTTTCTTCAGTCTTTTGGACGAGTTTGAGAAGGATCGGTATGAGTTCTTCTTTGCATGTTTAGTAGAATTCCCTGTGAAGCCATCTGGTCCTGGACTTTTGTTTGCAGGGTTTTTTTTTTTTTTTTTTTTTTATTTGCTGATTCTATTTCACTTCTAGTGATCAGTCTGTTCAAACTATCTATTTTTTTTTTAATTCAGTTTTGGTGGACTGTATATTTCTAGAAACTTGTCCGTTTCTCCTGGGTTGTCCCTATGTTGCCACATAGTTGTTCATAGTATTCTCTTATGGTTTTTTGTATTTCTGTGATGTTGATTGTAATTTCTCCATTTTCTTTTCTTTTTGGTTTATTTATGTCCTCTCTCGGTGAGCCTGGCCAGAGGCTTGTCAGTTTTGTTTACTCTTCCAAAAAACTAGCTCTTGGTTTGATTGATTTTTTCCCATTTTTTAAATCTCTGTTTTATTGATTTCCTCTCTGATCTTTATCATTCCTTTCCTTCTGCTGACTTTAGGTGTTGTTTGTCTTTTCCTTCTAATTGTTTTAGGTGGTAGGTTAGGTTGTTTATTTGAGATTGTTCTTGTTTTTTGAGGAAGACCTGTGAACTTAGAATTGCTTTAGCTGCATCCCATAGATTTTGTGTGGTTGTGTTTTTATTGTCAGTTGTCTCAAGGTATTTTTAAATTTCTTCTTCGATTTCATCGTTGACTCATTGGTTATTTTAGTAGCACATTGTTTATTCTGCATGCAGTCACTTTTTTTTCTCATTTTTCTTTCTGTGGTTGATTTCTAGTTTCATGCCATTGTGGTCAGAAAAGATGCTTGAAATAATTTCTATCCTGTTAAATTGCTGAGGCTTCTTTTGTGTTATATTGTTCTTATTGTTGTTGTTTCAGGACAAAGTGATCAGTCCTGCTGTCCACTGGCAGGGGGCAGGGCCAGTGGGGGAACTGGGGAGATGTTGTTTAGGGTACAAAGTTACAACTAGTAGATGAATAAGTTCTGAGAATCTAATGTACAAAATAGTGATTATAGTTAAGAATTCATATTGTAAACTTCAAAGTTGCTAAGAGACTAAATCTTAACTGTTCTCAACACACACCAAAAATGATACTTACATGATGCAATAGAGGTAGATAGCTAATGCTACTGTAGCAATCATATAGCAATATATAAATGTATCAAACTAACAGTTTACACTTCAAACTTGACCATGTTATATGTCAATTATATTATTAAAAAATAAAATAAAGAAAGAAAAAGAAAGGGCAGGAGCATGTCCCTGTGCTAAGGAAGACAGTGGGAAGTCCTTAATGAGCACATTAAGTTCACCCATCCTCAGCACCATCCTGCCATTCTAGTACCTTTTATATCCAGAGCCCATCTTCCTAGTTTAAGCTCTTAATAATAACTAGCATTTAATCCAAGCACTATAATATTTAATTCTAATAATAAATAAGCATGTAAATGAGTAATAAACTTCGTTAACTGACTTGTATGAAATCACACAAATATTAATGGTAGAGCTGGAATTAAAACTCATCAGTCTGACCTCTGCTTCCAACCAAAATGGTAAAAGGGACTAGTTGTGCCCTCTCTGACTTCAAGACTTATTATAAAGCTATAAAGTAATTAATATAGGATTAATTACAAGGATTGGCATTAAGATAGATAAATAGATCAATAGAACAGAATAGAGAGTTTAAAAATAGACCAATGCATATGTGGACAATTGATTTTCAACAAAGATGCAAAGGAAATCCAATGGCAAAAACACAGTCTTTTCAACAAATGATACTGGAACAATTGCATAACCATATGCAAAAAACATAAACTTTAATCCATATCTCACATCATACAAAAAGTTAGTTCAGAAAGGATTTTAGACCTAAATGTAACACCTAAAACTTTTAGAAAAAAATAAAAAAATCTTTGTGACTTTAGGTTAGGCAAAAATTTCTTTGATGTAACACTGAAAGCATAATCCATTACAAAAAAATTGATCAATTGGACTTCATCAACATAAAGAATTTCTGCACTAGTAAGAAGATGAAAAATCAAAACACACTGGGGGAAAATATTTGCAAATCACATATTTTATATAGGACTTGCATTCAAATGGATGTTTTTACTAAAACATCCAAGTTTTTTAACTAAAGGTTTTACTAAAAAACTAAGTTTTTACTAAAAATTAAAAAATATATATGTATATAGGTCTGTGTATATACTCTCAAAACCAAATAATAAGAAAATAATTCAATAAAAAAAGGCATGATTTGAACAAACACTTCACAAAAGATGATATACACATGGAAAATAAACACATGAAAAAAATCCTCTACTCCAGAATATATAAGCAGCTCATATGACATAATAAGAAAAAAACAACAACCCAATCCAAAAATGGGCATAAGACCTAAACAAGCAATTCTCCAAGGAAGAAATACAAGTGGCACGTGAAAAAATGCTCAGTATCACTAATTATCAGAGAAATGCAAATCAAAACTACAATAAGTTATCACCTCACACTGGTCAGAATGGCCACCATTCAAAAGTCCACAAATGACAACGCTGGAGAGGCTGTGGAGAAAAGGGAATCCTCCTACACTGCTGGTGGGAATGCAGTTTGGTGCAGCCACTGTGGAAAACAGTATGGAGATTCCTCAAAAGTCTAGGAATAGACTTACCGTATGACCCAGGAATCCCGCTCCTGGGCATATATCCAGAAGGAACCCTACTTCAAAAAGACACCTACATCCCAATGTTCATAGCAGCACTATTTACAATAGCCAAGACATGGAAACAGCCTAAATGTCCATCGACAGATGAGTGGATAAAGAAGATGTAGCATATTCATTACAATGGAATACTACTCAGCCATAAAAACCAACAACATAACGCCATTTGCAGCAACATGGATGTCCCTGGAGAATGTCATTCTAAGTGAAGTAAGCCAGAAAGAGAAAGAAAAAAACCATATGAGATCGCTCATATGTGGAATCTTAAAATAAAATTAAAAAGGAATGTAAATACAAAACAGAAACAGACTCATAGACATAGAATACAAACTTGTGGTTGCCAGAGGGGAGGAGGGTGGGAAGGGACAGACTGGGAGTTTGAAATGTGTAGATACTGACAGGCATATGTAGAATAGGGCATATGTAGAATAGATAAACAGGAGTATACTGTATAGAACAGGGAAATATATACAAGATCTTGTGGTAGCTCACAGCAAAAAAAATGTGACAATGAATATATGTATGTTCATGTATAATTGAAAAATTGTGCTCTACACTGGAATTTGACACAACATTGTAAAATGACTATAACTCAATAAAAAAATGTTAAAAAAAATCCTTGACATTATTAGTCATTAGGAGAATGCAAATTAAAACCACAATGAGATACCACTACATTCTTACTATATGTCTAAAATTAGAAAGACTAGTGAAGTAAAATGTTGGCAAAGATGTAGAACGACTAGAAAGCTCACTCCTGGTAGGGACATAAAATGGTACAACCACAAAACAATTTGGCTATTTCTTAAAAAGTTAAACATTCATCTGTTATGTGACCCAGTCATTTCACTCCTAAGTGTTTGCCCAAGAGAAACAAAAGCATATATCCATATAAAAACCTGTACACGAATATTCCTAGAGGCATTTTTTAAATAGCCCCAAACTGTAGGCGCATCAAATATACAACAGCCAAACTGAATGATAAACTAATAGAATACTACTCAGTAAAAAAAGGAATGAACTATTGAATTACACACAACATGGATGAATCTCAAAATTATTATGCTGAATGAAAAAAATATCAGACCAGAAAAAAAAAAACCAAAAATCAGACCAGAAAAAAAAAACCCAAATAATTGATCCAATTATCTAAAATTCTAGAAAATGCAACATACTCTGAAAGCAGAAAGCAAATCAGTGGTTGCCTGGGGATGGGGAAGGGCAGGAAGAAGGGATTACAAAATTTCCATCTATAAATGTATCAAACTAACACTTATACACCTCAAACTTATACTTCAAACTTGACAATGTTTAATGTCAACTAAAAAATGTTATATGTCAATCTTTAAAAACAAAAAGAAAAAAGGACAGGAGCATGTACCTGTGCTGAGAAGATAGTGGGAGGTCTTTAATGAGCACATTAAATTCATCCATCCCCAGTACCACCCTGCCATTTATAAAAGGGATTACAAAAGTGGAGATGAAGCATATGGTCCTTATCTGAATTATGGTAAGTGATGGTTTCATGTGTGTATACATATGTCAGAACATATTGAGTTTATACTATAAATGTGTGCAATTTATGGTATGTCAGTTATAAATCACTGAAGTTGTTTTAAAAAAATCAGTCTAACTCAACTAAGATCCTTCCACTAAATCCCTTTGTCTTCTGTGAACTGACTGCTAGGAATTCAAGGCATATTCATTTGTGCATTTAACAAGTATATATACAGTACCCACTGTATACCAGGGACTGTTCTGGACACTGGAGATATAAACATAAGCAAACCAGAGCTCTGCACTCATGGGGCAAACCCTCTAGCAGAGGAAGGCCAAAACAAGTAGCTGAAGTAAGAAATATCTAAAGTCCGCGGTTGCTAAATGTTATGGAGAAAAATAAAGCAGAGTAACAGGTGAGAACATTGAGAGATACAGTTTAGTTTACATACTACGGTCAGGGAGGACTTCTCCAAATGAGGTGCTTAAGCTTGGGCATCAGGGAAGTTGAGGATGAGTCCTTTGGAAACTGAGGAAAAGAGCATGCCAGGCAGAGGGAAGAGGAAGGGCAAAGGCCCTGAGGAGCAAGAGGGCTTGGCCAGAGCCACGGGAGCACTCATTCTCCCTAGCTGCGGGAGTGCGGGTGGCTGACAGCTCTAACTGGGTCTCTCAGACTTGCCCTCAGATAAGAGCTGCCTTGCTCAAAGTCACACCCTCCTCCTGGGGGCAGCCACACCCACAAACTGGGAGATGAACAAATATAATTTCCCCTTGCCTGATTTCAGGAGGGGAAATCTGAAAGGTGCACGATGGCATCTAGCAGGTTGGGTGAGGGTGAGGCTAGAGAGGCACTTAGGGAGCAAAAGGTAAGGATGCACTCACTCTTCGGTTCACACAAGCCCAGAGTTCCAGAGGTTTATGGTCATGAACTTAAAGAGATGCCAGTCAGCATGACTGTATATTTTTCTCTGGTCATGTGCAGGCACAGAGTAGGCTAAGATATGTATTTAACTAGGACTAGGGTATTACTAGACAAGTGTGATGGAGAGAGACCACAGCAAGGGAACTGAGACTGTTTACAAGGAAGTGATTTATAATATGGGACTGTGGAAACTAAGCTGGGTGGGCAAGGAAGTGAGGCTTGCAATGCCTCACTATCCTGGAGGCTGAAGGGACTGCAATGGAGAGTGAAAAGTTGGCAGGAACAATAGAGGGGAGGACCCAGGGGAGTTAAAGAATTTGGGGGAAGGATATTAGTGGGAAGTAAGTGGAAAACAGAGGAGTTGGTGAGTAGAGAATGGAATGTTTGAAGTACAAACTGGAGAAGTTTCAGTTCTTGGTGCTGGGCCCATTCTAGGGTGTAACCATGGGAAATGGCAGCTGAGGTCAAGCGGAAGAAAAAAATCTTTGAAAGTCAGGAGATCGAGAAATCGAGAGCCCTGAGAATTGGAAAGATTGTTCAGTGGGTATTGGAATTACTAAGAATTCTGGCAGTAGTGAGGAAAGAGGTATTGAGACATTTGTTAAGCTCTAAGTACTAAAATGCTAGGGGAGCATCTTCTGATGCCTGTGGCCCACACGAACCACTGAGGGATGGTGGATGGTATAATCTGATGCCATGAACTTCAGAGGAGCTGGGAGGTTCAGAGAAGAGGGAGAAACAATGATCTGGAAGTACAATGGTTTTATGTTAGTCACTGATTTCTGGCTAATACCAACTTCTTAGTTGTTTTCCAGTAGGTTATGAGTGTTATTGATGAACAGTTCCACTGGGAAACAGTGCATATAAAGCAGGTGCTTTGTGATATAAATTTACTTTAAAACTTTGAATTATTAAGTTTATCAATTGTCTGAAATTCTCCTTTCAGGAATGGGATCCTGCAAAGCGGTAAATGCTTGAGTTCATGGAGTCAAGACAGTGAAGAGGGGAAGCAGTTACAAGAGTGAGTGTGTTTAAACATTCTTAGGGCACTAATAGGGTAATGCTAGGAAAATCAAGATTAGTCAAGAATCCCAAAGGCTGGAGAAGGGCTGAAAATAAAAGATAAAGACGAGGGGCTAGAATGAAAGATAAAATGTTAGGATGCTGCATACCAAGTCTTCAGCTTTCCAGCTCCCAATATCTGTGTCCATATTGCTTGACATCCAACCTCCTTCACTAAGCTAACGTTAAATATTTTAGGTTTTGTTACCTAGTATACAATTCAAGATTCCAAATCTGTAATGTTAGGATTTGTTTTGCTGAGAGTGACAGAAACCTACAAAGAAAGTTATATCAGAAGTTCCTTTCTGATATAAAATATTAGAGGCAGAGCATCCAGGAGTGGTATGGCAAGCCTATTCCATTCTTCCTCAGTTTTTCAGTCTGCCATCCCTAGGATGAGCCTCTCTTTTTATTGGTGGAAGATAAAGCTCTAGCTATCATATCAAAGTTCTAAGAAACAGAATTCAGTCAGGGAAGAGGGAAAAAAATGAACTATATGCTAGTAAGCTCTTAAAAAATGCTCCTGCTTCCACTTCCATCCTGTTGGTCAGAAGTTGGTCTCATGGCTATGTCAACTGAGCTGAAAGAAAAAAAAGGGGGGGGGGGGAGGATAAGTAGTCAAACAATTCTATTGCTATGGAAGAAGAGAAGAATGGATTTTGAACAGTGGGCAGTCTCCACCACACGAATGAATGCATAAGGTATAGCATAAGGTATAAGCTTAGGACAGAATTTGCAACATTTAACAGAAGAATAAATAGGAGGAAAATGGGATAGATGTGATTGCAGCTGATCTGCAGCTAATACTCTGTAGGAGAAATAAAAAGTTTGGGCGATATAGAAGGAATATGGACTAGAATTTATTATCCAGGAAAAGATTGGACACTATGAGATTTATGGTTGCCCTCATTCATACTCCATTCTTCCTCCATACCTGTACCTCCCCCTTTAGTCTCTGGGCAGACCATTTCTATAAAGAAAACCAATTGTACCTAGGACTTCTTTTTTGATTTTTTTTGCCAAGTCCAATCAAGTAGATGACATTTTCTTACTGGTGCTGAGTATGGATAGATAAGGATTAAATAAATGTAAAGGAAATGCCAAGAAGGCCTTCACTGATCAGGGATCCCGGGTGGTTACAATAAAACAAATCAGAGTTAGGCTTCTGGGTTTCAAGAAGATGCTCAGGCCATCTCAATAGAAAACAGAGAAGTTGCGAGGCTATCTACTGACCAGACCAAAACCAAAACAAAAACAAAAAAAACAAAAAACCTAAAACAAAAACCCCCCAAAACTAGAAGGCAGCAAGAAGCAATGCAGCTTCAGGGTAGTTATTTATCTTGGCTTCTCTTTTGCATGAGCATCCTCATATGACAACTATACAAGTCTTCTCCATTCTTCTGAAGACTGGACAATTCTTAGTTCTCAAACTTCTAGAAGGAGCTAGTCTGATTCACTCACATAATTCGCAACAAACTTACTGAGTTGAATCCTTTATACCAGATTACAGTCAAGTGTTATCAACCAACCTAATGAAGTGGCACCCTTATGAGTGGTATCTTAATCCACTCTATCAGTCAGGCTCCAGTCAGGAGATAGAAAACACACAGCAATACGAACAGGGAAAGTATAATATAAAGAATTACTAATCAGTAACAGGGGATTAATTACCTTGGTTACTAAGGATAAGGAAAGCTCTTAAGAACACAGAAATAGTGGCTATAGGAGCAACCACTACCTCTAGGGCTGAGGTAGAGGACCCAAGGAAGGAGCAAATCTGGAAGCTTCCCTTGCAAGCCTGAATCAAGGCTGATATTCAGATTTTATTGGAGAGGGTGTGGCTTAACACACTGAAGCCCAGGGTGCTGGAGAGGAGGGGATGTCAACAAAACTAGTTAGGAAGCCAGCCACTGGGTGTGCCAAGACTTACTGGTAAGTTACCGCTGGGGCACCAGCAAGACTTGTGCTGGGAGGCTGGCAGGGGGACTACTAGACTTGATGGGAAGCAGCCTCCCGTGAGGTGCCACTGGGTATCCTACATGCCACTGGCCCCTACACACTGCAGAAGCAAGAAAAAGAAAACACACCAGAACCAGGAAGAGAAGTTCCTTTGTTCTGCAGCATCCCTCCAGCATCCTCTACTGAGTTTAGCACTGTTGCAGCAGGCAAAAGAGAAATGTTTAAAGGGTTCATCTCAATATCACAATCAGAGCAATGAAGGGTAAACTTAGGAGCTGACAAGAAATACATTGATACCTGGCACATCCACAAACCGTTGGTGGTTCCTAGACAAATCTCAGTATAACTCAACTTCCCAGAACAAGGGTCAGAGATAGAAGATTTCATTTAGGAAGAAATGGTTCACTAAACCACTGTCTGGTTTGGCTGGATGAGTCCAGCACTTAAATCTCCTCTTTTGGTACTATTAAGTGTCAAGGACACTGGTAACTTCAGGATTTCTGAACAGGAGGGAATGTGAGAGGGCAAGAGGACTTCTGCATTTGCTTGGCAAGCACACTTTTTTGTTTTCAAGATTGTTTATTCAAGATGTTAGGAATTTGTGGGTGGTGGCCAAATCCACTGACTTAATAGAGAAATAAATCAACTTCAGAATGGCCAGAAAAAGTACTGACCAAGGAAAACCAGCTTTATAGATTAGTGGACTTTAGGTATTTGCAGATCATAGAAGCTTAAGTGAGGATTTCCTTTCCTGATTCTTGTGATAAAACATCATGGCTTATACGTCGTATGAAATGAAACAAAGTTCAGCTGTTTAACTTAACAAGTGTACCTCACTTTTCCAATAGGCTGGAAACCCTATCCCCACCCCCCACCCGCATATGTATTTTTCCCCCTTTTTGGGGGGAGGTAATTAGGTTTATTTACTTACCTAATTTCTAAAGGAGGTACTGGGGATTGAACCCAGTACCTTGTGCATGCTAAGTATGCACTCTGCGGCTGAGCTATACCCTCCCCCACCAACCCTGAATACATTTTACCTGTGCAACATTATGGATCATAATTAATAGAAATTGAGTGCTCTGAGTTAACAGTGGAGTTTAAGTCAGCTATAATGGCTAACATTTTTCAGTTGACTGTAGTCACACTCATGTTTCCTATAGTAACAGTTGTGTTGATAGCCAATGATCCTAAAGTGAAAAATGCCACTTCAGAACTATTTGCAACATGCAGGGAGATACAGGATGGGATGATGAAGGAATTTCAGACTATCAGGAAGTGTTCCTTCCCCATAAAATCAGCTCTACTTGATATGCTGTAATTGGGTTAGCCTTTCAAGGCTGAATCCACAAGATGATAAAATCAGATCAGTACCAGAACCAACTTAAAGTCCACCAGTTGGCCAATACAGCCAGTGAGAACTGACCAACTAGTCAGTGTTTATAATTGAGGCTGCATACTGGAAATGAGCTGAAAACTTTACAAACTGCCAGTGTCTGGGGCTCATCTCTACTGTTCACATAAAAAACTACTTATATTCATTAAGAGTAACTTTTGGGGGAAAGCAATTGACCATTAACCACCCCTCCCCTTTTCATTTTTAAAATAAAAACAACTCAAAAAACCAACAGCTATTGACCTTGGGACACTCTCAGATCCCAAATTTGCTATTCATTCCCAACTACACAATATCTAATCACACCCTAGAAGAAAAGTAAGGAAATCACACCAAAGCCCTGGGGCAGTTTAGTTCTTCTGAAGTTGCATGTGAATTTTAGAGTCCTTTTTATTTTTCTAGACATGATTTGTAGCTTTCATTAGATTCCTAAAAAGGGGCCTGTAACTCATAGGTTAAGAACGACTGCCTTACAGGAACTAAACGTAACTAATAAGATTATGAATTAAGGAGTATCAAAATGGAAACTTTGTTATTAAAATCTCAAGACTGATAATATACTAGCTCATGTATAGGATTTAATTGCAAATTGAACATTAAAAAACAGAAGAGGAAAGATACTAATACATGGAAAGGTGAAATCATTTCAGTAAGTTAAGAAAACTGGATGGAGGCCGCTAGTTATATTAAGCTCTATCAAAAGCTTTTCAAGTTTTCTCAACTGCAAGAAACAATTTGGAGATGTCTTTCAGAGCCTTGTTTTCCATCTTTTAGAAAGCTACTCTCCAAAGAAGTCATTCATATATTAACTAGTTAGTATTTACGTTCTCTTACGTATCATAATGCTCCTCAAAGTAAACCTGAAATCAAATGCAGTGTGGCATTTTCACTTCTATTTGAAATTCTTTCCCCACTTTACCAAAAACACACCACTGAATTACCCCTATTTCAGGTGGAACTATATTCAGAGGAGGAGCACTGTTCATTTAGGTATGCTGAAAGTATTTTCAATGTAAGATAAATCTGGCTTTCGTCACTCTGGAAGAGTTTTCTAATTTCTACATGTCCAGTGTTATTTCACTTGATGCTCAGTTTAAAAGATAATATGATTCAATATTCTACTCTTAAAAGAAAAATAGCATTTTCAGAGGAATTCCTTCATTTAATGAGGTTTTTCTGGAAGTTAGGTAGGTACAAATGTTAAGCCCACATAGGAAGGACTTTTCAGAATGTACTCCTTTGTTCCACTTAACACCTTTTGCAAGGTGGCTTCTGGATGCCCATCAATTGACCAATATAAACAGTGAGATAAAACACATGTTAATATGGTATACACTGTCAGGAACACTGAAGTTTTAGTCCTGGCAATGACCTACCAGATCACTTTGGACCTCTATTTCTCTGTTCTAAAAAGAATTGGATGAGTTACCTCTTAAAAGTTCCTTCAAGCCCAAAATTTAAATGATTCTACTATGCAATCCAAGTGCAAGTCCCTCAATTAGGATCTCTGCTGTGAAACTAAGTAATCACCTGATCAACCTAGTGACACACATTAACACCCAGGGAACAAGGGAACTGCCTTATTAAGGACTCTAGAAAGGATGATTGGCTACTACATATGCCCAATCCTATCTACACATTTAAAATTCACTTGTCACCAGGGCATTGAAATATCCCTCTACACAAAGTGTGACTCTACTAACCTTGTATCTATTTCTGCAATAAAAATATTAAAAAAAATTTTAACAGATGGGGGAAAAGCCAACACCCAGGATAAAGGATTTAATCCAGTATTTATTCCGCACTCATGATCGTTCTCTGTAATCAGAATACAAGTCATAGGAACAGTCTATCAAATAATTTGCTGATAATCTTAAATAATGCAACATAGCATTACTTTTAATACTTCTCTGTTCTAGATTAAGTTTAAAAACTCAAACAGCAATCTTCATTATCAATAAAAAAAGTTCTGAATTTAAAAAAAGGACACTATCAAGCAGTTTCATAATTTAAGTATTTTCCATTTATAAAAATGCTTTGGAAGCTTGAGGCTTGCATCTATTTCTCTACTCATCTGCCCCACCCTCTCCCAATTTCACGTTAGTATAGGGTTGCTGCAAGAATGCTAGGCTTTAGACATTAATTTCTCCTTTAATATAGTACTTTAAAATCTGAAAAATTCAAGAAAAAGATTACATGTCATGTATTTTTTCAAATAAAAAAGGAAAGCTAAATGAATAAATTTTAGGCATACTAACAGTGTCCCTTTGAGGTAGAATGCTAAAAGGACTTTTGATCAAATCACAGCCTAATTTAAACCTCTGCACCAGAAACTAACTTCTCATAAATTCTCTCTAAAGTTAACTGGAGAATGTGAAGTTTAACATATTAACAAGAGCCTTCCAAGATAATATACAGTGGACAAGAATGTTAATCCTACAACTGCTGCCTTCATGTACATTGAAAGCACATAATTCTCCTATAACAAACATCCAAGATCCATTCTCAAAGTCTTTAGCATTCTATTACGAAAAGCACAGCCATGCTACTTCAGTACACAAACCATAATCCCACACCTACAAAACAAAAATAGAATTAGTGGCAGTTTATTGCCTTATACAAATTTAACCAACATGGCAACCATGCCAAAGGAATTAAAACATTTTCAGGACATATGTACAGACTGTACATCTCAAAAACAATTAAACAATAAAAATGCAAGAACAATCTGTGCATCATGTATCAAACTCAATAATTGGGTGAAAACATCAATGCAATATATGGGATTACAAAGGCACTTCCCTACACAAAAGAGGAAATGAAAATGCAGCCTACAGGGAGCCTGAAGAGTGCGAAACTACTGCACAATCTCAACTCGGGAGGGGGGAAAAAAAGCAGATTTAATCCAACATTTATAGGATTCAATGTGATCCACTTGTACAAAAAATTTTCACACAGTCTCCTCTTTGTTTTTATGTTGCTTTTCTTGGCTCTCTGGTTCTATACTTTGGCTCCTTCGATGGTCATGTTTGTCAGACTGGTCCTTACTATCACTGTGATCTCGTTTGTGGGAACGTTCTTTGCTTCTGCTACGCTTCCTAGATTTTTCTTTGCTGGGGCTATGTTCTCGTTTTCTTGATTTTTCAACACTGTCAGTTCTTCCTTGACTGCCACTTCTACTCCGTTTATTTGATTTTTCTTTACTTTCATTTCTATGTTTACTTGATTTCTCTCTGCTCCTGCTTCTGCTTCGTTTCCCAGCATTTCTACTTCTACTCCTACTTCTATGTTTTCTTTCTCTGCTTCTACTTCTACTGTGCTTTTTCTCTTTCTTGGAATCTTTTTTGTCATCTCTGTGCCGCCTATCATCTTTGTCTTCTTTATGCTTCTTTTCTTCTATCTCACCCCTACTTCTCCGTTCCTTGGACCGTTCTCTTGACCGCTCCTTTTCTCGGTCATTACCTCTTTCCTTATCATAGTCACGGTCTCGCCTCCTACCTCTCTCATTTTCTTTCTCTCTTTCCCGATCCCTGTCCCTTCTATCCCCTTTCCTATCACGACTTCGACTACGGCTTCTATGTCTTTCCCTACTCCTGCTATGTCTGCGTTCCAGCCCCCGATCGATACTGCGGGATCTTCGCCTTTCTTTCTCCCTTTCTTTGGCTTCACGCTCTAGTCGCTGGCGTTCTTTCTCTCTTTCTAATTCTCGGTCAAAACTAGAAGACCCATGGCCTTCCCGATGATGGCTTCTACTTCTGGATCTTCTTGGGGACCTCCGTGGACTCAGTGATCTCCTTGGAGACCTAATATTTAAGAAAGGAAGAGGGAAGGGAAAAAAATGTGAATGAATAAAACATATCATAAAAATTTAACTTTCACCAGTGTTACTTATTTAGATCCACAGCTTACATGTCAGGAATAATTAAAGCTAAAAAAAATTTTCCCTATTCTTATTTACAGATACATAATCTTGTTGAAAATGCCATGATTTCCAAGGACCTTTGTGCAAAGCAATTTTCAAAATAAGTGTAACTCAAGAATTACATTACCTTGAACGTCTGCGTTCAACATGTCTGTCTATTTCCTCAGCACCTTCCTTCCCATCTTTCTTGATTTTCCTTGGCCGGGTTTTAATCTGTTGATCGATATTCTTCTGAACCGGAACCGGAATTCTTGGAAACAAAGTAGAAAACCACTCCAGTTTTGTAAGAAAAGACCGTAGCATTTCTCCAATGGTCATTACACAGCCTCCACCAGCCTTCACATCTAGGTCCTACAGAAACACAAAAGATATCCTGGCCGTCAAAGAAATTCTCTCAGTAAACACACGAATACTATAAAAATATAACCATCTTTGGAATCTCAAATACAAAAAAATTCTAACAGAAAAATTTCAATTTGTGTACCTTTCTAATCTGGTAATGAATGATACAGAGAAACATCTGGGCTTAGTGTGTGCATGCAGGTGAGAACAAACCCTGCAGCCTCATGGACAGAAAGAGAAGTGCCCTCACTTAGCTAACGGGAACATGAAACACCCCCTTACATAACTGAACTATTTGGAACAATCAACTTAAATTTACATTCCACATACCTACTTAGCATATATTTTATTTCTGTGGACATGTTTGCACACATCATTCCTAGCAGTGTAACCTAGCTACACATGAACTACTTCAGACAATTTCTGTCTAAAGATTATCTTTTAACAGCTCTAATATAAAATGAAGCCCTAATAAAACTGGAAGCAATAGCAAACCAACTGCCATGAAGCAGTGAGGTTTCTAATTTAGAGTTATGTAGAAAATAAATAAATGAACAAATAATTGGAAACGCATAATCCATGATGACCATTGTCTCTGAAAAGGGTCATTACCGCATGAAGGCCTTCTTGCTATGCCCTCTCACAGCTCAGGACATGTTAGTCAGCTATTGTCAGTCCCAAACCTATAGTGCAAGCACACAAGGAAAGTGAGATTTGTTATCTAAACAGGAAAACAAGAGCTAAAGGTAAAACTGCTTGCACTCACACACATTTAAGTGTTCAGATATACAGTATTTCCAAATATACTCGCTGCAGATATCTAAGGAGAAAAACAGTAAGTTAGCTTAAATAGAAAGCCTTAGGTTTGTAAACACAATAAAAAACAGATTAAACAGAAGCATTCAGAAAGAAACCTAATACCAATCATGAAGAGGGACATGATTTCTAAATACAAAAGAGAGAAGTGCCCCAGCCTGAAAAAAACTCATCTAAAAAGAAAAAAAAAAATTAAAGACTGTGACTTGTCACCTAAGTCACTTTTGGCTTCTTCTGATATATTAAACAGCTCATAAATAAGCAAAAAAAAAAAAAAAAAAAAAAAAAAAAAAAAAAAAAAAAAAGCAAAGAAAAATTCTCCATGTCTACATGGGTGAGATTTGTTTTTAGTTGTGCATGTAATAATAAAAAACAAACTAGAAAGATTTCCCTTAGAACTATCCTTTAATTAAAAAAATTCTTTGGCTGTTTTAAATAGGACTACTAAAACACTGCTCAGTTTACTTTATGAACTTTAAAACACAAAGTAGTGGTGGGGACAGATATATGGACAACACTGCTCACTATTAAGATTCTTGTGAGATCTTGGACTTGAACACTTGTATCAATGATTTAAATCTGACACAGTCATGTTTCCCAAAGTAACTTTTCTGAACATATGTAACAAGCTCAACCTTGTTAAGCTTGAATGGCAAGCTAGATTTATAATTAAAAAAAACTGTAAAGTACTAATTTAAACAGAAGGTTTCCTTCTAACTTTATAAACATGTATAGTATAATAGAAATCAGAAAGCTAGAACTGAAATATTTCTGTCACCTTGAACAAGTCAACCAAACTGTCAGCCTCTTTAAGTTCAATTCTGCACTTCTGCACAAGTGGGAATATTAGTATTCAGAAGAAGTTATAGGGTAAAGAACTGAAGAGTTCTGGAGGTAAGGGGAAGCTATAATTAATATTTCTATGTGCATGTCTTACCACCTCAGTCTTGAGCATGGCCCACTTTAAAAAGTCACTATCAACTGTACAGGTCAAGATCAGTGCAATACATAGAACACAAATAAGAGATAATTTTCAATAGTCAACCAAATTACATCTGAACAATTTAAAAATGTGAAAGTAAAACTTAAGAAACTAAACCTAAGATAAATAAAATTCACCAAGTGTTAGTAGTAGGACATTAATTCCTGAAGTATTTGAGTGTAATAATTTAACTACAGAAAATTCTGGAAGATGTTAAACCACCAATATATAAAAGATATTTTAAAACGAGAGTAATTAGAAGAAAACTAATTATTACCCTTGTTGACATACCTCTTCATCATCAAGGAAGGATTCAAACCAGTCCCATAGATCTGTAGGGGGCTGTGTGTACCTAGAATTAAAAAAGACTAATGATCAGGCTTATGTCAATTAAAGTAAGATATTTATCATAAATGTAGAGAAATGCATGCTCACCTTATATACATAAATCCAAGGGCTCTAATATATGGAGAATCTGTGTGTGTTATGAGACCCATCACTTGCTTACGAGTTAACTTTAGAGTAAATAATTTGTATAACAGACAAAAAGCTGTAGAAACAATTCCTCCTGTTCCAACGCCTCGAACCTTTAAGGTAAAGAATTAAGAAAGAG
Source organism: Camelus bactrianus (assembly GCF_048773025.1). Lineage (NCBI taxonomy): Eukaryota > Metazoa > Chordata > Mammalia > Artiodactyla > Camelidae > Camelus > Camelus bactrianus. Next base: position 39,131,951 of record NC_133547.1, on the reverse strand, counting down.
TGGTAAAATAATTAACAGAGACACTTAACATCAATTGACTAATCCCGTGAGTGTTAACTAATAACAAGATACACTGCATAATTGAGAATGGAGCATAAAGAACATAATGCTTTTCTAATCCCATTCATGGAAAACTTAAATTTTTAAAAAACACAGACTAATTGTAATTCAGTATGTAACCTACAGACTTTAAGTTTTCTAAATATAAACTCAGTTATGAGACACAGAAAAACTGAAAAATGCACGTACTTCTACTTACCCCTCCGCACATCCCTGTTTGGCCAGCTGTTTTCCTGCTTCCTTTCTCCCATGGTTCAACGTGCGTGACCTGAAAACAAAAAAGAGGAACACAACAAACATTCACACTTCGTGTGCTTTTAAAAAGTATGATTCAAGTAAACCCCAATCCATAATAGAGCAGCTCTTCCAAAAGTCTGGAAGTTGCGTATTCTGACATGCTGTATATATTTTGTTTACACACATTAAGTATGTAAAACTGCTGAGATATTTAAATAGAACCAATAAAGCTACTAAGGTTTAACAAGACCTCAACAGCCTCACAGAGTAGAAATCCCATTAAAGTAGCTTTGCAGAGAGCTGATACATGTGGAGACAGGAAATTTCTAATCTCATACACTTGTAAAAAGAAAATTTGTATTTTATTATGAGTTGCTTAAAAAATTTCTTATTTTAAAATGGATTTGAAACTCCAACTTAAAGCATAAAGTATTAAAGTTTAAATGCCTTTTTCAAAAAAATCTTTAAAGTGCCCTTAATATTTCACTTTTATGGTAATTTAAAATTTCTTATTATAAAATAAGGAAAAATGACTTGAAGAAAGTATGCTAAAACAGTACCAAAAGTTGCTTTTAATGCAAAATTTATTCATACTTTTTCCCCACCATGATCAGGCACTGTGTTCATTACTGATAGAAGAGGAAATTACAAAGGCCACACCTACACAGAGATCATTCCTGTTATTGTATAATTTATTTTCAGCCTAATTATGTAAACGAATTCTATTTCTTCCCAGAATACAAACTGTGTCAAAAACAAAACACTGAAGTAAGTGTGACTTGTCTTATTAAGTATACACAAAGATACGATCTTTGCTAAGGTGGGGCATCCTATAAAAACCACATACTTAACCTTAAAATGGCAAAGAAAGAATACAAGCTCTACAATAGACAGAACTCAAGGTCTTTTGGAAGGAATAAATCATTATTTGTTTAACTTGAAACGAAAAAACAAAGCAAAATCCTGTTCATTCGCTATGTATTTCAAAAACTTTACTTACACCCACCCATGGGCATGTGCCAGTCTTTTTCAGTGGCTTCAGACAGAAAAGCATGCATTTAAATTTAAGCACTACACTATTTTGCTCAGTGGACTGCTGCACTGCTTTACAGTTTCATTTCCTTCTCCCAGCTTGCTATATAAAAGACATTTCAATTCCTTAAAGGCTAACTAAAGGTGTGGATGCCATACAAAACAGACTTACAAAATTGGAAGGCTACATAGTTCAATGATTATTTGATCTGGATGTCTCAACAAAATCTGAGTCTTTAATTTTGTAACTAAATTTAAGTAATTTGTAGTACAATCTTAAGTTGTTTCAAAACACAGTATGTGAAATTTGAAAACAAGCTTTTCCTCTTATCATGTTAACATTTGCCTATGCTGTTAAACAGAGCCTGCCACAAAAAGAGCAGGAACCCGATTTCAACTGTTTGAAATTTACTACACAAATAAAGCTACGGCTTAAACATTTGCCATACTGTATCCATGCTGAACAAGGCCTTACCTTTTAAAGAAAACTAGTTCATAGTATTACAATTACTCACAATACTCTTGTAAGAGGATACCCATGTTTTCAGTGTACTTTATATACCCAAGGTTGAACTGTATTCTCAAAATAAGATCTATCAAAAGTAACTAGTATCTCAAAATCCTTCACTATTCACTTAATTGGGGAAAAGGCAGACAAAACATAACCTAAAAGCAAATAAAGAAAATTTCCTTCTCTTAACACCTCTACAGATTATGTTCAGATCACAGAAAATACTTTATGTTGTCTGTCAAGTGTTTTACAAGACAACACCGACAAAACGGACTGTATTATAGCAGATGTTCTATCTAAAGTATTTAAAGATCGTTAAGATTACTATAATATTCTTTAAAATATAAATTAACCTTAGGAGGCCTGGAAGATATTTTTAAAACTACATAATTTGGAGGTAAGTGGAGAAAGCCTACCAAGTTGGTGAGGAAAAGACCAAAATCAATGGCCAAAAAAAAGAAAAAGAAAAAGAAAAAAAAAACCTAGCCGTTCATTTAACCAGGGAAATGCATTTATGGCGATTGAGCATGATTAATAATGCATACCTCTACCTGCGACCCTGGGCTGCTCCGAGCCTCGCTGCAAGACTGAGTCAATCCTGCTAACGAAACAAGAACTGAGACAAGAGTGCAGTGAGGAGGCGCCAGGTGAGCTCCCCAGCACAGCCAAACCAGCACCGACCCTGCCGCAGAAGCCCAGGGCCCAGATAATTCTAAATAATAAGCCCAATGCACAGGTAACTGAGATCACTTACTCCTGACTTCCTGCTGCGAAAATTTCCAGGCCTTCGGTACGTCTCTTCCATTTGCACCTCTCCACCCTCAACCCTCCCACCCCTCCCGACACACACACTGACCAGTTCCCTGTCTGGACAGGATAGTGAATACCAACAACACGAGGCCAACACTGAAGTCAATACACGCCCTGGCGTGGGTGAGCGGGAGAAGCACCAACAAGTTGGCGCTGAGTAGATCCACGTCAAAAGAAATAATTTTAAGGCTGTAAACTTGAGAGGCTTCAGTTACTCGTTTCTCCTCCCCCCCACCCCTCCCGTCCGACTCCCCCCCCAGGGGCGGGCAGGAGGTTGGGGGAGGAGAGAGATCAATGGCGGCAGGCTCTCCTGGCCCTAAAAACCTGAAAAGGAAATTAGAGGGCGGCCCCAGTTTGACCCTTCCCTGGCGTACTACTGACCACCGGTTCCCCTCCGCCCACCCTTCCTCCACCTACCAATCCTCCGACCTCGGGGGCCGTCTCCGCCCGTTTCCTCCATACCCCCTCCTCCGAACTTAACCCCTATCCCCAGGTCTAGACGCCTCGTACCTTAAAGTAGATCTCGTCCACCACCTCGTGGTAGGTCTTGAGCTCGTAGAGCTGCACTTTGAAGTAAGGCGACGACAGGATATTGGTCAAGATCATGGGGTTGAGGTTCATAGTCTTTTCGTTGCCCCACAACGGCAGCACATTGCCCTGCTTGCCCGAGACGGCCGGCTTGGTGGCGCCGCCGCCGCCGCACTGCTGCTGCTGCTGCTGGGCCGCGGCTGCGGCCGCCTGGTGCTGCGGCTGCGAGTTGCCTGTCAGCGCGGGGCTGTTGTTAGCCATGTTGCGGCGGAAGGAAGGAGGGAGGGAGGGGGGGGAGGGGGCCAAGCTCGATCTCGCTCTTCGGGACAACGGTCCGGGACCCTACTCCATGGAACGCCGTCGGAAGAGGGGGCCGCCGCGCTGTGGCCCAGACGGGTGAGGGAGGACAACCGGGACGCCGACAAATGGACCCAGGTCGAGAGCAGAGGCCGAGACGAGAGCCGGGAGAACTCCAAGCAGAAAGCGAGCCGGCGGCCTGAGAGCGCGATCTCTTCCGCCAACTGCCCCTGGGAACAAGATGGCGGCCCCGGCGGATGTGACGCCATATGACCCAGAATTCCAAGCTTAGCCGGCGGCCAATCAGAGACGCCCAGGTGGGCTGGAGATTCCTCTTCCTAGTTCCGCGCGTTCGGTGCACGCTGCTGTGGCGGCGGTGGCCGCTGCTCCCTGATTTTTAGGGGATTTACACTGGGAATTTGGGGGCCAGGGAAGGGGGTTGTAGGTCCAATTTGTATGTTTTACTATTTGGACTGTGGCGACGGTTTCTCCTTTCGAAGGCCGAGCGGAGAGGCATTCGCATGGCTATGTGCTTGCAAATTCGTGACTCTGACTCCTGCGGGGAATCCGAGTCTCCTGAGTTCACAGTTTTAAGATTCTCTGGAAGGGATGATAGGACCTCCCTCCTTCATGTGTTTTCAGTGCAAAATTCTTCTGTCTTCTGCCGGGCTGTAGTATCTGACTAGAGGTCTTATTGTTTGACCCTAAATTTATTCAGTTGTAAGATTTAGAAAACGTCTTGCTGGGCTGTTAAAAAAACATCTAGCATTAACAGCTACTATACCTGTATTGCCTAGTAGAATGACTTTTTCCCTCCCTACCCGATTTCTTCCGTTCTGCTGATGCATTCTGAGCGGTAAACCTTAGGCGAGGAACTGAATGAGGGTAGAGAAGGCTGCAGAAGGTGGTAGGTACGAGAATCAGTCATACTAGGTCTCATCTCTCAAAAGCTACTGTTAACCTAGAGAAGGTTCATGGTGTTTGGGAATTAAGTGCCTTTTCTAGTCTTCTTGTAGGTTTTTGCAGGTGTTAATGGACTGCAGTTTTATCGACAGAGAACAGCCTGAGTATACATAGAAGAAGGGAAGATCAAGCTTGTTAGAGGGTGAAGTGTGGTTGACAGGACCCAGGAAATACGCATATGGGGGAGTAATGGCTAGATAGGAATTGAGCCACCTAAGTGCCTGGAATGCCGAGTTGAAACATTAGAAATTTAATGACATTTAAACCTAAGGGTTACATAATTACATCTATGACCCCAAAGTTACTATTACAGAGAATATTACATTCTCTGGCTCCAATCCATTCTTCACAGAGTGTTGCCAGAGTCATCGTTATAAAAGTGCAGCACTCCCCACTCAAAACTTTGGGTGGCTCACTCAGTGGTTTCCCACTTGCCAAAATCCAGTGACACTGTTGATTCTCCATCCTATTTGATTTCTTGTGGCCTTTTTTTTTTTTTTTAATCGTTTACTCTTTCTTAGAAACTGTTGAAGTAGAAAGTTTGAAAGTGGAGATTTTAATTTCAGTGGCTTATACCAGGGGAGGGGAAAAGGTAAGACAAACGTTGGGGAAAATCTACACCTGGATAAAGCTGATCCAGAGAGAAGATAAGCAGAGAATTAGGAGGTAAACCAGAAGACAGTGGTATGACAATGCAAGGAAAGATAAATAAGAAATAAATGAATTATTAGAGTGACTAATATTTAGACCTGGACAGTACATAAGTGATCATCCTGTCTAGTTCCTTTATTTTACATTGGAGAACTAAAGCTATCACAAGTGGTTTTTAAACTTCCTAGTAGATCTGGTTTTTCTATACGTTAGTTTATACCAACTTACTTCCCAAAGAAAATATATGATCCCAACCTGTAATGAGTTATCAAGTTAGAAATACAATGAAAAAAAAATTGAACCCAGTTCTTCATTATTTTTTGCCTTGATAATAAGTTTATTGAGTTTACCCAGTGACACTAATTGCCAAATCCTACTAATTGCCTAAATCTTTTAAAATTTGTTTACCCTTAGATTCTTAGTGAAGAGCATAGTGGAGAGGTTGAAGTTTGATATCAGTTCTGGAGAGTCCAAAACCAAGGGACAGCCCTCTTCCTGGTTCACAGCTGGCACCTTATAGCTGTATCATCAGAAGGTTGAAGGGATGAGGAAACTCTTTGAGGTTTTGTTTCTGAGAGCACCAATTCTGTTTGTGAGGGCTCCACCCTCATGACTTAAGTGCCTCCGAAAGGCCCCACATCCTAATACCATCATCCTTGGGGTTTAGGATTTCAAATTCTAACTTTGGGGGTTAGAATTTTGATGGGAACTCTTAGATCTCAGCACCCACTTAACTATCACCATAATCAAGATAATCAAAATTACCCCCAAAAGTTCTCCTGTGCCCTTTTGTAATCCAGTCTCTCCCTCCATCTCCATCCCCAGCAACCACTTTTTGTCAATATACATTAGTTTGCATTTTCTTGAATTTTAAATTAATGCAATCATACGCTAGGTTCTTTTGCCTGGCTTCTTTGACTCAATAACTTTAAGATTCATCCTTGTTGCTTGTATCAGCAGGTTTTGTGTGTGTGTGTAACTGAGTAATATTCCATTGTGTGGAATTACCACTATTTGTTTATCCAATCTGTTTGTGGGCATTTGGATTTCTAATTTTGGGCTATTACAAATAAAGCTGCAAAACAAAAACAAAAACAAATAAAGCCGCTATGAACACTTGTATACTACTCTTTGTGCAAATGTTTTTTTCCTCTTGGCTAAATACCTAGACATAGAGTGACTGGATCATATGATAGGTATATGTTTAACTTTTTAAGAAACAGCCGAACTGTTTTCCAAGGCAACTGTACCATTTTCCACTCACAGTAGCAATGTATGAGAGTTCCAGTTGCTCCATGTCCTCATCAACAATTGGTATGATGAATTTTTTTTTTTAATTTTAGTCATTCTAAAGGGTGTGCAATGGTATTGTGGTTTTAATTTACATTTCCCATGTGACTAATGATGTTGAACATCATTTCAGGTGCTAATTGGCATTCGTGTATCTACTGTTGTGAAGTAACTTCAAATCTTTTGCCCACATCTTTATGTTTGTCTTATTGTTTAATTTCATTAATGATGTCTTTCAAATAGCAGTTTTTTATTTTAATGAAGTCTAAGTTACCAAATTTTTATTTTGCTTATTATGATTTATGCTTTTTTGTGTTCTAAGCACTGCCGACCTTAAGTTCACAATGATATTCTCTTTATGTTTTCTAAAAGTTTTGTAATTTGGGATTTGACACTTAGGTTTGTGATCTATTTGAGTTAATTTTTGCCTACAGTGTGAGGTAGAGTTTTCATTTTTTTTTCCCACGTGGATATTCAGTTGATCTAGCACCATTTGTTGAAAAGACTTCTTTCCATATTGAGTTGCTTTAGCACCTTTGTCAAAAATCAGTTGACCCACCATGAATGGACCTATTTCTGCACTCTACTGTGTTCCATTGATCTTTATCTGTTCACCAATATCAAACTGCCTTGATTAGTGCAGCTTAATAGTTAAGTTTTGAAGTCAAGTAGGCTAGGTCTTCCAACTTCATTCTTCTCTTTAAAATTTGCTCTGATTACTCCGGGTCCCTTGTGTTTCTGTCAATTTCTTAAAAAAAAAAAAAAAGCCTGGCATGTAGTAGGTGCTTGGTAAACATGTATCATTTATGAATAAATGAATAAAGAATTAAAATAACTGCCATGTGTAACTAAAATAACAGAAATTAGATTTAATTAATTAATTAAATTAATTAAAATAAGATTTAATTAATAAAATTAGAACATTTTATTGTTCAAAACAACCCACAATTCTAAGGTGACATAAGAAGCCATTGAGTAAAGTATCCAAGAACTAAAAATCTGATACAATTGGTAGGTTGTTATAAACAATCAAGAGTGTTGGGCAAAGCTACTCTGTTTTTGATTATGACTTCAAAGTACTGAATCAAATGAGGTATGAGTTGAAATTTAAGAATTATTAGGTGTTAGCTGAACCTGAGATCAATGGTATAATACTGGTTCTATGTTCCCTTCTCTTCCTCATCCACAATAGGTGTCTTCTTCTAGTTTTCGAAAGCAAGGTACAGTGGTCCCTCAATATCCATGGAGGATTGGTTCTGGGAACCTCTGGAGATACCAAAATCCATGGATGCTCAGGTCCCTTTTATAAAATGTCACAGTACTTGCATATTACCTCCGCGTATCTTCCTTCTACTTTAAATCATTTCTAGATTACTCAAAATACCTAATACAATGTAAACATCATGTTAAGAGTTATAAATACAATGTAAATGCTATGTAAGTCGTTGCTGGTGTGGCAAATTCAAGTTTTGTTTTGCTTTTTGGAACTTTCTGGAACTTTTTAAAGAATATTTTTGTTCCATGGTGTTGAATCCACAGATTTAGAACCGCTGGACATGGAAGGCCAACTGTATATATCTCACTATCCAAATCTTTTAACAGTGCATAGCCCTGGGGCATAAAAAACCTCAAGTTGCCTAACAAAGTGCCACTTCTATGTAATAATGTTGGCACTGGTGTTCAGAAAGTAAATGGCTCTAATTACTAGATAAAAATTCCTTTTGCAAGTTAAGTGGTTTCCAATGTCTGCCTTCAACAAAGTAGGAGGAGGACCTAATCTAATTGTCTACTTAAAGATCATTAAAAATGATTTTTGATGAAAAATCACCAACTCACTTTGGTATATAACTTGGAAGTAGTTCAAAGAATTAAGTTACAATGCTGTAACAAAACTCCTTCCAGATCCATCCACTCATCTACAGGAGTAAGGGTTTTCAGCACTTATGTATATAAAAATGAAAACATAGGGAGAGTATTGATGCTGTGCTGTGTCTCATCTTACAGATCAGTAATATTCAAAACCAGCTGTATGAACTGATTATTTTAAAAGATATATCTCAAAGTATACATATACAAAAAGATACATCTCATTAAAAGATATATTTCCAATAAAATGTTACTTTTGTGTTTAATAATCATTTAACAATATTTATAATACATGCTATTTTGATCAGTTGTGTGTTAACAGTAACTGTTAAAAACAGTCTTTATGGAAGAAAAAAGTTTTAACACTTATAACCATATAATCCTAGGAAATCAAAAAATTTTTCCTTAACACATACTTCTGATTAGAGATGTCGACTGAATAAACAAAAGCACAATGTGAGAGTTGCGAGTTAAGTTTTATTTGGGCACAAAATGAGGACTATAGCCCAGGAGACAGCATTTCAGATGGCTCTGAGGAACTGCTTCAAAGAGGCAGGGGGGAAGGTCAGTGTATATGTGATTTTGGTGAAGGGGAGTACATGCAATCAAGCACACACTTTTAGAGAAGGTTGCTGCTGGTTAGGAAGAGCAGATGGCTCCATTAATGATTTTAGTGCTTGTCTAGATATGAGGATATGGGCTCATAAAATCTTCTCCTAAAAATATCTAGCGATCTGAAGGCCTGTTCTGCCAGCTTTTCCCAGAGCAGAGAGTACCTCATTCCTGATCTCCACCCTGAACCCCCTTCCGGGAGTGTTGAAGGTCAGTGACTGCAGCGGCTCATGATTTAATCCTCATAGAGGCAGATGGCAAGGGCCAATTTTTAGTTGGAAGGCTTAGGAAATTAAAATTTTTTTTCTTTAACATATACAGTTATGTTTAGAGAGAAGTAGGATAATGTGATCACTAGAAGATGTGTGAACATAAAAATATGTCAAGAACAAACAACAACAATAACAAACAAACCCTCCATTATTGCTTTTCTTAGCCCCTGAATATCAGATCCCAATTTTTACCTGATACTGCGGGGGCTCGGGTAATCTTATTGGTTTCCTTTATCATGTTTAATTAACATTACCTGAAAGGCAGATTTATATGCCCTGTCTTATAATACTGTTACCGAAACAAACTTGGGTTTGCTTGCCCATACACAGTAAAGCCAATCTCCTGACACTGGGTTGTGGTGAAGGAAAGTACAGAGTTTATTGCAGGGCCCCAAGCAAGGGAGTGGGAGTGCTCTTCCTCACAGCATGGCAGCTGGATTCCAAGAGTGAGTGTTCCAAAGGCAGGGAAAGGTGCCAGTTTCTTAGCACCTGGGCCTGAAACTGGCACTTCAGTATTCCATTCACTGGAGAAATCACAAAACCCATCCAGATTCAAAAAAAGAAGAAACGGACCTCACTTCTCCATAAGTGTGTCAAAGAATCTGTGCATCTTAATCTGTCATGAGCTTCCTCCTGGCCACAAACTGCTTACCTTCCTTTTACATGCAAAATACAATCACCTTCTTTCAAGACTTTTCAAATATTTCATCCTATTTTGAACATCAGGCTTAAACTGTCATCCAGGATAACTTCAGGTCACTTATTTCATGTCAGATACATAAACCTGCTGGACTTGAAGAGCCATAAGAGAGGACCTTTATCTGTCTTTTTCACTCAGATCAGTTCTTGGTCCATAATAAGTGCACTATACATAATTATGGAACAGGTAATCTTATTTATTTCTCATTATTCAACTGAAAAAATTGACAGAGGGGGTAAGTAAATTTCCAAAGGTTAGGGAGTAATAGTCAAATCAGGGGTTAAGATCTATTTGACTTAAAATTCATTCTGAAAATACGTAACATGGCCTCTATCTCAGTGGGACTTAGAATCTAGTGGAGGAAGGTAAGATTAGGTATGATTAGAAAACAAAACAAAAAACAAACAAACAAAAAGGACACTATGAACTCACCTACAAAAAGAAACAGACTTTCAGACCTAGTAAACTTATGGTTAGCGGGGAAAGGGGGTGGGAGGGGATAAAGTTAGCAGTTTGATATTTACAAATGTTAGACACTATATATAAAAATAGATTTTAAAAAAGTTTCTTCTGTATAGCACAGGGAACTATGCTCAATATCTTATAATAACCTTTAATGGAAAAAATATGGAAACGAATATATCTATGTATATGCAAGACTAGGACATTGTTCTGGGCACCAGAAATTGACACATTGTAATCGACTATACTTCAATTAAAAAAAAAATAAAATGAGTAAAATTTAAAAAAAAAGAAAATGAGGTGACAAAGGCTAAGCTACAGTATTGGCTGTGGGAAGGAACAGATGCAACTAACAGATTGAAGAGGCCAAGATTTGGTGATTGTCCAAATTTGGGAAAGGTGGGAACAGACAGAGCCAAGGATGATGTCCAGACTCTGAGGGAGTAGGAGACCAGGAGAATGATGAAACAGACCAATCTGGAGAGGGAGCTGGACATGAGAATTCGATTTCACAAATGAGCCAACCAGCAGGCCAGGCAAAAACTCCAGATCCAGGAATCCTATTGAGGTCATTTACTAACTTCTAAAACAAGCTTTTAAATATTTAAAAGTTGTGGTAAAATACACATAAAACTTAGCATTTTTAAGTGTATAGTTCAGTGGCATTATGTACACTCATATTGTTGTGCAACCATCCCCATCATCCATCTATCGAACTTTTCCATTATCCCAAAGTGAAACTCTGTACCCATTAAACAGTAACTTCCAATTCCCTACTATTTTACTACTTTCTGTCTCTATGAATTTGACTATTCTAGCTATCTTGTATAAGTGGAATCATACCAAAGGGGCAAAAAATTTTTTCTTCTACCCTTCTGAGTTCTTCGCTGAGACACCCTGTAGTAAAAGATACATTAACAAGAGAAAAACAGAAATTTATTAACATGTATATATGGGCGATACCCAGGAAGAATGATTTATTCCCTGGGAAGGCCCAAGCTACTATCTTACACAGTCTTCAGTAAAGACAAAAGAAAAATGTTGAGTTGGGGGTGGGGAGAGGCCAGTTATAGGAGGTTACCAGGAAACTCGTGGTAAAAAGGGTAATGTTTGTTTTGCAGATTTAAATCAGTGTCTTCTCAGTGATAAGATTTCATGTGGTTCACTCATCTTTCTATGCCTGGTGCAGAGAGGGAGACACCCTAACGGATGGAGATTTCCTTTATAAATCTAAATTTCCCTTTCACAAGGGTAATTTCTACATTTTCAGAGCTTCTCTTGTGTCTGCTGTTTGTTTAAACAATCAGCTCAAAACAGTCCTTATGCCAAAGAGGCGTATTTTGGGGTGCATATTCTGTTACCCTTCATTCCCGCCTTTGAAACTTCCCCAGAAGCTGAGTTGGTAGATGGACCCATATCTTACTGAGCTAGTCTCAATCCTGAGAATATGTCACTTACATTAAAGAGTTGTTTCTCATTTCAGGAGGTAGTGGTGCAGGTGGCTCCCAAAGTCAGGCCTATATGGTTCAGGCTATCAGGTATTTAATAAAAGGCATTTCTATGGAAACAAAAAAAGAAAAACAGTGTTAATGATTAGAACAGACTATAAACTCAGTTTTTGAGTCCAGAGGGCAGTTACTTGAGATGATGTCTAGACATTGGACTTGCACCTTCAGTCAGAGTGAGGAGGGGCAGTGGCAATCTGATGGATTTTACTGTTTTGCAGTTTTAGTATCTCTAGTGATGCCATCTGGTGTTCCAGTGAAATTTCTGAGTGGCCCACACAGCCAGTAAGCACAAAGTTTGTCCAACATGAGCTGCTGTGGCAACTTCTCTAAAGTTTGTATCAAGTCATCCAGCTTCAGCTTTCAGGGCTTTGAGAAGAGGGCAGTTTTTGTTCTTAGTGATTCCAGATCAGAAGGGTGGGAGAAATGTGGAAATGTTAGTTTAATGACTCAGATATTGGTGAAAACTAGAAGAATTCAGGATGCAGTCAGTTTGCAGGTACATAACAAAACCTCAAAGGCAATGAACAGGACTAGAATCCAGCATCCACGAAAGTGCTCTACTGAAAGTTATTTTTCCTTCCCTACCCACAATACAGTATTTGTCCTTCTGTGACCAGCTTATTTCACTTAGCATAGTATCTTCAAGATTCATCCATGTTGTAGCATGACAGAGTCATTCCTTTTAAAGACTGAATAATATTTCATCGCATGTATATGACACTTTTATTTACTCATTTATCCATTGATGGACATTTGGGCTGTTTCTACCTTTTGCTATTCTGAAAAATGCTACTGTGAACATTGGTGTACAAATATCTGTTCCAGTCTCTGTTTTCAATTCTTTTGGGTATATACAGTTAATAGATAAACTGAGGCATACTGGAATTTTTAAGAATTTGCCTAAAAAAAAAAAAAGGAGTTGAGCACTCATCAATTTGAATCTGTTAGCTCCTAATTACTGTCAAGAACAAGAGGAAAGATTTTTATAGGGAAGATGCCAAAGCAAAGCAGGGAAATTACTAGACTGGCTCTAGCTTGTTGACAAAGAAATGCAGAAGGCTGCAAATAAGAAGAGTTTATTCGGAGACTCATAGACATAGAATACAAACTCGTGGCTGCCAGGGGGGAGGTGGGTGGGAAGGGACAGACTGGGAGTTTGAAATTTGTAGATACTGACAGGTATATATAAAATAGATAAACAAGATTATACTGTATAGCACAGGGAAATATATACAAGATCTTGTGGTAGCTCACAGTGAAAAAGAACGCAACAATGAATATATGTATGTTCATGTATAACTGAAAAATTGTACTCTACACTGGGAATTGACACATTATAAACTGACTATAACGCAATAAAATAAAATAAAATAAAATAGTTTATTTGGGGTCTTAGGAATTGCAACTTAGGAGACACAAATTTGGGTAAAAGCCAGTGTTTTGGGGAAGAGAAAATCAGGGGCTTATAAAGGAAAAAGCTTCAAGGTTGTTAAAAGTTGTCTGGCAAGAATTATAATTGGACACAATCAAGGAAATATTTGTCCTTAAGGGACAGCCTATCAGGAGTTATTTTAGGGTAAGGGGCCAGTAAGTATCTTGGGTTTGTGAAATATTGGGCAGAGGTTCTGGATGACTGTGTTAACACAGAAATTGGTCAAAGTTCAGATTCCACCCAGGCTGAGATGTGTGTAAGTTACACTTCTTCATTGGACTCCAGGCTCCATTTTTAGAGAGCTCCCTTAGCAATACCAACTCTTGTTTTTCCTTTCACAAGCATAAGCTGGTGCCTTACTTGGGTAAGTCTACTTGGTTATGATTGGTTGTCCTTAGGTTTCCATTTCTTAACCTTGATGCATTTGCAGGCTTAGGTTTTGGTTTGCTCATATAGGCTGTCAGGGCATGAGAGCCACCTCCGTCTAGAGGCCTCCTTATTTAAGTAAATAATTCAAAAACACGAAGAAGTGGAACTAATTTACTAAAGTTTAAACGTTCTGTTTAAATTATATATCCTATAATAAGAAATATGCTCTTTCAAGAAAGACTGTTGGGTAAAACTTTTGTTTCCTACGGCCATCAGGAGCCTCTCAAACAGTGAAGCTTACCTTAAGTTACATACTTTTTTCGGAGACTAGATTCCTCAAAATATCAAAAACAAAAACTGCACAGTATTATCTTTGCAATAACCCTAAGGCGTCAGCATTGTGCTTTGCACAGAGTAGGTATTAAGTGTTCGAAAATTTATTATTTCCCAAAATATTATTTATGGTATATTAACAGGTTATTAATTCATTATTAAAACCAGATTGAGTCTTTTAAAATAGGACCAAAAAAGTTTTCCCCCTCAGAATGGCAGCTTCGCTTCTCCTCCCTCCTTAAACTCTTAAAAAATTGCATAGAAGAAAGAACTTATTTGTGAAACATTAAATTCAGTCTCTGCAGGGGAAGGGAGCATGATACAGTAACTTTTCTTAGAGATCAGACAGCTGCGTCCCTAGCATGCTGTAGTTACCAGTTGGAGGTTTGCGGCCTGAAAGATTTGAAGGTTTTCCTCAGAGCTCATCTGTTACTGGACCAACTTCAGCCAGACCAAGGTCCCCTTTAAGGCCCGTGGATTGGTCAGGCGACGGGACTATTGGCTGATTCGGACCCGAGCCGCCGCCCGCTCGCGCGCAGCCCGCTCGCTCCTCTCGCCACCTTCCATTGGCCGGGGCCGTTTTCAGCTCCGCTGCGCACAGGGGGAGCCAGAGCCGGCCGCCCTGCTCGCAGCCCACGGACACGCTGAGCGACGCGCCGCCTCGGTCCAACAGTCGCGGCCCCCCGGGCCGGCTGCGGTGGGTGGCAGCCGCGCGCGAGGCGGGAATGTGGCCGGGACCGTGGTTCCCCCCGCCCCCCGTCCCCCAAGGTTCGGGTGAAGACTTAGAAAAGGCTTCGGGGCTTGCGTCACCGCGGCCGTTAAGAGACACTAAACCGACGTCTGGGTGCTGGGAGCCTAGAAGGATGGGGCTGGACTCCGGGCTGGGCCCCGGACGGCCGCGGCGGAGGAGCAGGACGCGCGGCCCGGCGCCGGCGGCGCAGATGTGGGCGGTGCAGGTGTGGCCGCGGCGGGGAACGTCACGTGGCGAGGCGGGCGTGCGCGGTGCCAGGGGCGGGGCCCGGGGTTAAATGCGGCTGCTGCGCGGCGGGGTCCGCTCGTCTGCGCTTTATCCGCTGGTCGCTGACGCGCTTTGCCTGTCCTTTGGAGGTGCTTCTTACCAAAGGTAATAGTTGCGTCGACTCATGCTCTATGATAACGCCGTAACGTTGTCTCGCCTGAGGAGGGTTTCGGAGTACGAGTTAGAGAATAAACTTAAAAGTTAGGAGATGGACATGGCTACGTTTTAGACTGAGTTCTAGTTGATAGAGGCGAGTGTGCAGTAGAGAACTAAAATTTAAATTCAAGGCCATCAGTGAATTGGGTATGTGTTGGAGCATCTTTGTCACTTGTTTAGGACACTTTCCCCTTTAAATTACATTTTGACCGTGTGTGAAAGAGTAGTTGGAAGCAATTTGAGTGAGGTGGGGGGTTTTAATGAAATAGTCACAACTGATAGAATTGTTCAGTTGGTATCAAACTAATAAAGAATGGGTGTTATTACATGTGTTTGGCGTAGCGGAAAGTTACTTAGGCCTTTTGAGCCTGTTTGCTATTGTCTGAAACAATAAATTCTGTGGATTAACTGGCAATTTAATGTGGATTAAATGTAAAGAGAAGCGGGCAGGCTCACTCTCTTCCTATTGTGTTTACAGCCTAGTTGTTGCTGATTCCTAGAGCTTGAAGGGGATACATTTGCGTCTTTGTTTCAACAAAATGGAAGAAAACAACCTAGAGGTAAGGCTGCCCTCTTCTTGACCTGCCCTATGACTCTGAGGAGTCATCGCGAGAGTGTGAGACTGTGAGGTACAGCCCTCCCTTGGTATCCGCGGGGTTTTGGTTCTAGGGCGCCCCGCGGACACCAAAATTCGACGATGCTCAAGTCCTTTGTATAAAATGGCCCTTCCAGTGCTGATGGCTGGCTGTGATTACAAGGAAAATCCACATTTAGCGCCTAACATTTCTTGGGGTGTTGGTTGAGCTAAATAAAGATATACATAGATTAAATTCCACATTTGGTGTTTATAGTGTTTTTCTAATGTTAACGTGCTTTTGGGTCACCAGGGGATTTTGTTAACTGCAGGTTCGGATTGAGGCGCTGTAGAGGTGACGCCTGCATTTCTAAGACGTTTCCAGATAAAGAGGACAGTGGTTCGGGAACCACATTTGGAGTACACATTACACGTGGTTATGGAGTACTTGAGATGTGGCTTGAGCAACTGACAAACAGAACTTCATTTGACTTGAAAATTAGTTTATAACAGGTTTCATTATTGGGAAAGTTTTGAGTATGTTTGGGATAACTTGGTTGTGTGAATCTACTTTTTAAATGTACTTTTTTTTGAAACTCAAATACAGATCAAGCATGTCTGATTTCATCTTGAAATACTTCAGATATACTGGTTAATTACCCCTTAAAATATTACAGATAGGCTATAAGGAAGTTGCACATTTGGCTTGTATTTTACTTCTATTGGACAGCACTACTGTGGACATTAGGTGCCTTTTGGACTGTACTCCTTTGTAATACTGGTATTTAGGAACAGCAGTGACAGCAGCTCTGGATTAATCATGACATTATTTTTGAATGGGATCATGTTAAATTAATTCTGACATACGTAAAAGGCTTTTAATAGGGCTATTAAAAAGGAAAATTATTTAGGACTATTGCAGTAAGAGCATTGCGGTAGGGGAGAGAGGTGGGGCCCAACTCCACATGCAGTGGACAGCTGGGGATTTGTAGCCTATGAGCAGAATGAGGGGATGAGTGGATGGAAGAGAGAGGAGACATCAAGGTATGGAGTTCCTGCTAAACCCACTTGGTAGGGTTCTGAAGGCAGGCCAAAGACAGGGCAGGGTCTAGGCAAGTATAGTCAGAAGAGGGCTCAGCATGACTTCAGTTTGGTTAAGAAGAGTCTTTTGTCAGTTTGTAGGCTTTAGCAATTCACTTCACTAAAGGTCCCTTGTTTTTTAATTAATTAATTAATTAGTTAGTTAGTTAGTTAGGTAATTGGGTTTTGCTTATTTTTTTTAGAGGAGGTACTGGGGATTGAACCCAGGACCTCATGCATGCTGAGCATGTGCTCTACCACTGAGCTATACCCGCCCCTGGGTCCCTTGTTTTATTAAATGCATTCATTAGTAATTTTCCCTTCAGCAGACTCTAAGCTATAGGGAGCATAAAGCCAGACAATCACTTAAAAGACATGAGAGGAGGCTTAGATGAAATGAAGTGTGGAGAAAGTACAGTGCAACCTCATGAGCTTAGGACGGAGGTGGTTCCAGGGCCTGTGTGTTCTGCAAAGTGATTGGGGGAAGTAAAAACTTCTTTCTTCTTTAACTCCTGAAGTCATGCATGATTAGAACACCTCCCTTTTTTTTGTTTGTAAACTTTCAGTGCAATAGTGTGGTTGATGGTAACGTTGAAGAAGTTCCCGACAAGAAGGTAATTAAGTTTAATCCTCCGTTATACAGACAACGTTATGAATTCGTTAAAAAGTTAGTGGCACAACACGAACCCAAGAAGGTAGGTATTTCTCTTTCCAAACGTTTAATTGTTAAGAATGCCTTATGTAGTGCTTTGTCAAATTAAAAAAATCTTAGTAAGGATTTAGCAAGCAAAGACTATACAAAAAGACTTTTGCGAGGAGGGAAAGAGTTTGCAATAGGGAGAGCACTTGTTTTAATGGGTAAAAAGAGATTTTTCTTTTACAGAGAGGAGTCTGAGCGGGATAAAAGGGGGGTGTGACTGGATAGTAGAATGTGTGAGACCTGAAACCAGCCTATTTTCTGGGAGGGATCCTTAGCTGAATGACATTAGCAGTCCAATGTTCAGGGGCCCAGGGGAAGGGGAGAATTTTGTTTTGATCAGTGGGACAAGTAGTCAAGGTAATCATTCAAGGCAGAGTGTGGGAACACTAGGCAGCATCTGGGAGTATTGGGGAAGATGGTACCTTCTGAAAGCCCTTTCTGGAGATAGAAAGCGTAGGTGGATACCTTTAACCTGTTTACCAGGAGCACGGGGCTCAGATAAAATTCAACATTGCCAGTTTCAAATATGAAGAAAATCTTGACATTTTTACCATTGGATGTGGTCTTTTTGTGTTCCACATTTATCGAGCATGTAGTCCGAACATCAAGCAGACCAGTCCTGTGGACATAGATACTGTGGTCCTTTTTAATTAGATAATAATGGTAGGGGAAAGGCAAGAAGCCCTTGGCCTCCATCCACTTTCCCTTTGTAGCAAAGGTTCATGATCAGTGCTGGCCCTGGATTCTGTCTGGGTAACACCTCCCTGCAGTGTCAGTGTCTGGATTTCATAGGACCAAAGGAGTGTAGCTCAGTGAACAAGGCTAGTCCAGTGAGCATCTGAATTCTGTAGGGTCCGTTATAGGCTAAAGGATGACAGACGTCTTAAGGAAAGTGGTGGTTTAATTCTCATGAGTTTTGTGCTGTTAGACTTCACAGACTTGTCTTTTTGCCAGGTGGATTGCAGGTATTGGTGAAGCTCACATATCCTTCATAGTATAGTTTCAGCGCAATTCCTATTTGGAAGAAATTTGGATATACTACTTAAAAATTAGTGCAGTTCAATGCTTTCTGTGATTTGCTTTCTGGAACTAGATTTTCATTTTTCAGTTCTGCGTTTCCCTTCTCCCACTATCCCATAAATGTGCCTGCCTCAGAGAGGAAAATTACTGAATAACCAAGGGTGCAGCTTTGAGGTGGATTGCATACTTTTTGGGGTGTGGGTCCTTTTCAGTGTTTGTCATGTGTTATCTTCATTTGCCCTCTTTACCTAAAGTGGGGTTCAGAAACATAGATAGCTCAGCTATGGTTAATGAAGACTATTGTGTGATTAAGAAAATCAGATCTAACCAAAAAAAAAAAAAACCTGTAAGAATGCATGTGAATAAATCTGAAGGGGATTAGAGGAATGAGATCAGGCTCTGGCCTGGTATGTTTGGTAAGCACTCCAAATCTGGAAGCTTTTCAGAGGCACAGATTCATCTTAGAGCACTTGCCTGTCCTGTGTGCTGCTCCTGGGCCAGGCCTTTGGGATATATCTGATACTCATCTGAATTAGAGGAGTTTATTGTCCAAACACTCTTGTAGGTCATGGGAAGTTAACAGGATTTATTTTCGCCCCCAGGTTTATAATGTATCAGGTTAATTTCCTTTTTATGTATTTTTTCTACCAAAAAGATACTATATAATTTTTTTGATACTCACTCTTTCTGAAAAACAAAACAAAAAAAAAAAACTCTTGATCGTATTTGACTTCTCTGGCTATCATGTCTTTGAAATAACATTCTATCCCGTCTACAGGTTGCAGACTTGGGGTGCGGTGATGTTTTCCTACTGAGGATGTTAAAATACCAAAAGTGCCTTGAAGAGCTTGTTGGAGTAGATATCAATGAAGAGAAATTTAAATGGCATGGGTAATACTGAATTTCTGAAAGAACTATGCATTAATCTAAAACTAGTGGCACTATTAATTATACCTAGAGGAACTGTTTTTTAAATGTTTTATACAACTTGTTTAAAAGGAGGCACTGTGAGAGCTTCAGGCTCACGGAATAATGCCTTTACCATAACACTAATTGGCTGTATGTTGTGAATACTATCTATGTTTTGCTTCTACCTATGTAGAAACTATAGCCTCAATTAAGTAATTATAGCAATCAAAGCATTGCAAATTCAAATTCAAATGGCAAAGTCTAATGCTGGGCACCACGGTAACTTACAGCAGAGGATTTAAATTGCCACAGCACTGGGGCAGAGGCCCCGGGTCCCCTTTAATTTGAACCAGAGTAGCTCTTATATATATATGTGATTGTTTTAAGAATGTCTTTCTTCTAAAGAACAAAAAATTGAAAATCACTGATCCAAAGTGAGCTGAGAGAGCCAAAAGTATTAATAATTAGAAGAGTATCAAATACTCAGAAATCTTGTTCTTCTTGGCCATAATATAATGCCCCTTGGGAGAGGAAGTTACCCTATGACTGTGTGCTTAATACATCGTTATGGAAAACAGACCATGTCAGACTTACCAATGTAGGCAGGAGATAATTATCAGGATCAGAGTTCTGTTGCTGGTAAGATATTCTGAATAGTCTGTGTTCAGATGTTCCTTCTACAATAATGCCTCTGCAGGTGTAAGCTGTCTGCCTGCGTGGGGGATCATCTGGACCCCAGGGAGCTGGATTTAATTATTACCTTGTATCAGGGCTCTGTTTTGGAGAAAGACTGTCGCTTGGTTGGATTTGACATGGTTACGTGTATTGAATTGTAAGTATTAAACTACTGCTTACTGTATACATTCATTTGAAAAATCTGAATGAATTAGTCCCAGTAAATTTAGCATCCTAAATATTTGTCATAATCTGTATTATTTGTGAGAGTAGGAAGGTATAAATTGGGAGGTTAAAATTTGTAGATAACTACTATATATAAAAAAGAGAAACAACAAGTTTATACTGGATAGCACAGAGAACTGTATTCAATATCTTGTGGTAACCTGTGCTGAAGAATATGAGAACGAATGTATATATGTTCCTATGTGACTGAAGTATTGTGCTGTACACCAGGAATTGATACATTGTAAACTGACTGTACCTCAAGAAAAAAAAATAATCTGAAGTATTTGTAAAAAAAAAAATTGCTTGTCACTTGGGACTGACTTTTTATTTGGAAATGATTTCAAGTTTATAGGTAAGATGCAAAAAGTCAGTAGTACCAGGAACACCTATATCCTTTATCCTGAGTCAAGGATTTCCCTCATTTTCTTCACCTTTGGTGTACGTGCCCTCCTGCTGTCTCCTTCAGTTTCCATCTCTCCTTCCATATATCTTTTTCTGAACCATTTAAGGGTAGGTTTTACCCTTTGTTCCTAATAAATTCTATATTAAATAGCCAGTCCCCTTTATTTTTAATAAGTCTGTTTTTCATTTTTGGCTCTTAGTGATTAGGTGCAGGCAGCGCAGTCCTGGAATACAGTAGAGAACTGAGGACGTTATCTGGGTCCTTCTCAGATCATCCCAGCTGGAGGCACCACTGTCCCTTTGTCCCTCCTGGGGATGTTAATTTTGATCTCCCCGGTCAAGGTGTGGTTGCTTCCCCTGCAGCTGATAAGCAGTCTGCAGAGAGACACTTTAAAACCACGCACATATCTTGTTACTCATCCACTCAGCCATGTGTCCCCCTAATATTTTCTGTCTGTATCACAATGGTGGCAAATGCTTTTTGCAATTTCAGCACTTCTATTTACTTGCCAAGAGCCCTTCCACCTCACCATCTCAGTAACGTATTTTTTTTTAACTTTTTTTTTTTTTGCAGGGGGGAGGTAATTAGGTTTATTTATTTTTATTTTATTAAATTTTTTTTTTAATGGAGGTACTGGGGATTGAACTCAGGACTTTGCCATGTCAGTTATCATCAGTGTGATGTCAATAACTCCTGTTTTTTAATGATTTGTAACATATTACTGTATTTTCTTGCTCATATTGTCCCCAGGTTGGTCAGTGGGGGTCCCTTCAAGCTGACCCGTTTTCTTGTGATCTGTCCTTTTTCGAGCACTTAATTTCTGGCACAGTAAGATGTACCATGCTGGCTGTCTACTTTTCCTCCCCAGTCTGCCATTTTTTAAAGGAGTTCTGGTTCCTTTTAGTGGGAAATGATTTTCAGAAACCAAGATGTATCTCTTAATGATCTTTTTTTTTTTTTTTTTTTTTTTTTGGTGGGGGGAGAGGTAATTAGGTTTATTTATTTAATTTCCTTTTCTCCTTTAATGGAGGTACGGGGGATTGAACCCAGGACCTCATGCATACTGAGCTTGTGCTCTGCCACTTGAGCTATACCCTCCTCCCTTAATGATCTTTTAATTATAGTTAAGGGTCTGAACTCTGGGGTCAGTTTGCCCAGTATTGTGTTCTGATTTCTAATTTTTAGTAATGTGTTTTCTAGAGCAGAGTGTTTACCTTTTATTTCTTTTGTATTTCCTGTTGCCTGGCACATAGCAGGCACCTAATGCTTGAAATTACTCCTCCATTGTATATGTCACAGTTTGCTTATCCATTCCTGTTTATAGCCACCATTTGGCTATTGCGAATAATGCTGCTGTGAACATGGACTTTCAGTTATTTTGGATCTCTCCCCAGAAGTGGAAGTGGTGGATCATACTGTAATTCTAGTAGAACAGAGGCTCCAAAATAGTGGAGGAGGACCATTTTCTCTTACCTGGTCTGAGAGGTCCATGGTTAGACATTGTTTTGCTAAATCAGTTAGGAAACTACTTGCAAGCAAAGCTAGGTTTGGTTGTATTTTTTCTCACTTACCACTTTAGAATAGAACATTTTGATTCAGAAGATCTGGCCAAGTTTCCTGAAGTCGTATTTGGGTACATGTCCCCAGCCATGATCGTCATCAGCACACCGAACTCCGATTTCAACTCCCTGTTTCCATACTCAGACTTTAGGGATTTAGATCACAAATTTGAGTGGAGCAGAATGGAGTTTCAGACCTGGTGAGTTCTTAAGGTTTTTTGTTTGTTTGATTTTGGGGGCTGCACTGGAGTTTTCAACCCTTTGAAGTAAATCTTCCTATCTACAGTTACCACGCATAATACTAATTACTGCAGTGATTCTTTATTTTATTCCAATAAAACTGACTCTCAAAGTGCAACTTAGCATATAAAGAAATCATTAAGGAACCACCACATTTGAGCGCTGTGTGTTTTCTCTGTCAGGTCCCTCAGGCAGGTCAGTCGGGAAAGGGTGTGTGGGCACCTGGTACCTTTCAAGAACAGGTATCAGGAGTGTTGGTGGGGAGATCAGGAAACAGAGGAGGAAGGTGGGGCTGTGAAGATGCCCTGGCCCAGGGTTATCTCTCAGGGGCTTGATGGAGGGTCGTGTTTCTGGCATAAGTGTGAACCCAAATAGGAGCTGGGATGATTATAGCCATTGTGGTCTCCTTGTCCATCCCTGCACTCTGCGCCATATTCTTGTGGTTACTTGGAAACTGACACTGTCATTGCCTTAATGCTTCAGACAGAAGCAAGCAGAGCAAACCCCGTGATACGGCATTATGTGGTGTTACAGGAATTGCAGCTTATTTTGGTTTGTATTTTTCATGT
The DNA here is from genome assembly GCF_048773025.1 of Camelus bactrianus. Lineage (NCBI taxonomy): Eukaryota > Metazoa > Chordata > Mammalia > Artiodactyla > Camelidae > Camelus > Camelus bactrianus. The sequence continues at coordinate 39,108,887 of NC_133547.1, read as the reverse complement.
TCTGGTCTACTGGAAATGGCTGTTTAACACTAAGCTCTAAGTTTAGAAAAATGACTTTTCTCTTTGTTTTGACTTTAGGGCTTTAGATGTGGCAAATCGCTACAATTACTCTGTGGAGTTTACTGGTGTGGGGGAACCCCCATCAGGAGCTGAGGATGTTGGATATTGTACCCAGATAGGGATCTTCCACAGAAAAGCACAGGCAACTGAACCTGATATTTCGGAGCAGCAGGGCCAACATGTTTATCAAGTTGTGAGTATCAAGTGTGAGGTAGCTCTCAGAGCAAGTTCGCTTACTGGGATGGTGAAGTGTTGGAGCCCCCACTGTAGAGAAGTGTAAATGACCTTATTTTGAGGTTGCCCCACAGTGTCTCAAAGTATGTTACAGAGAATGATCTGCTGGTGTCTTACTTGCAGGCTGTTTGTGCCAGCAACCTCCCTTTTCGTGATCTGTTAGGAAAGAGGAAAGTTAGCAGCAGTTTCTCCATAGCTTGGTTCAGGAAATGATTTGAAGCTGAGCCTCCAAGCTTGTCAGACCCTTTTGGTTTAAGGAGGTATGGTGAAGAATAAATGCAGTTTTTCCCTTTTAACTAACAACATTTTTTTCCTTTTACCCTTTTCCCTCTCCTGTCAAGTAAGAATACTGGGTTGGTATGAATTGGCGGAAGCCTTGCTGGGAGACTTTGATCATTTGAAATTTGAAAGCAAATCAGTTACTGTCTATATGTCAGTAGTTTGACTTCCATTATAATTGTGGCATTCACAGTTGTAGGGTTTGACATGTACATGTGGTTAATGTGTACATCCAGTTAATTCTAGTGTGGGAAAATGTTACTAGTGGTCCTGGAGATTTTCTTATATTCCAAGTCTCTCTTTTTTTTTTTCCCCTTTCAGGCTTATACGACCTCATACCCGAGTTTACAGCAAATAAAGTACCGCAGACGTGTAGTGGTTTATGAAACGTACCGAGAAGTGCACAGAATGAGACGGAAATATAAAATGGGTCTGACTTGGTGTGAGTTGGAGGCTGATCCGGAAGACCCCGACAACCCAAGAAGAAAATTCACTTCAGGCCTTCCATCCCCTCAACCACTCAAGGAAGCTGAAAAGTCCACAGAGATGACTCCCAAACCTTTCTGTATTGGAGATAAGTTTTACGTACCCCTGGAGAGAATCATTGCTTATCCGAAGGTGAAGCACTTATGTGGTAACGTGGAGGAGCTGCGAGCGCTCATCGCCGATGCCGTCGAACTGAACTGCAGCGGCTCGGCCGTGCAGGTGGACTTGGATCACTATGCTGACTGCTGAGCCATCCTTACTTCCTGAAATTCAGGCTCTTAGCAGTAAGTTGGGCTCATTGAGAATTTAAACTTTGTGCAGCCATAATTCAGGTAGCTTAATTTTAAGCTCACTTAACTTTGTTACGTTTTTTGTGTTGAATGTGACATAAAAGAGTTTTAAAGAAAATGGAGTTACCCAGTAGCATTTCCAACCTTTTCCCGGGGCGTAAGGGTAACTTTAAAATCTAGAATTCTCTACCTCCTTTGGGCTAAATTCTAACCTATAATACCTAGACGAAAACACATACAAAACAGGAATGCAGGTGTTTGAAGGGAATAGAGCCTCCTCATAATTAAACACTGTCTATGGTTTTTGAGTACGCTCATCTCTGGGGGCTTACTGGCTGGACTTGGGGTGGTAGCAGCCATAGAAGGGAGGGAAATAGAGCTTCTCGTAACGGGGAGAAACAGTGGTCCAGGAGGGAGACATTTCTTCCTCAGGCTTGGGAGTGCAGAGGTGAGCCGACCAGGTGTGGGACCCCCATGGGCCCACACGTCTATCTTGCCAGGCCCTGTACTTCGTGTGCACCTCGGGGACAAAGAGGGATGTCTGAGCTTTAGCTGCCACTTGCACATTCTAAGCCAGTATAAAGGAAAAGAAAAGGGAAGGGACAGAGGGCATGTGCCGGCTGTCTGCACTTTTCCTGCTGCTTGGCCAGATGGAAGCCTCATGGCCATACCTTACAGCAAGGGATGCTGGGAAATGCAGTCATTTACTCTGGGAGGCCATGTGCCCGCTTGGCGGGCTTCTGCTAAAGCACAAGTGGGAGAAAGAACATGGTGGCAACTTTCCGCAATCAGAATGTCCTGAAACAGGCTGTGGCTGGGCAGAGTGGGGACCTGCCCACTTTTTTTTGGTGAGGAGAGGTAATTAGGTTTACTTACTTATTTTTAGAGGCGGCACTGGGGATTGAACCCACAACCTTGGGCATACTAAGCATGCACCCTACCCTCTACTCGAGCTATACCCTCCCCTCTTCAGGGGCTGTAATTCTGAAGGGTTAATATTAAGTAGATGGAAAGTGGATTTGGGGAGGAGGGTGGTGAGTGGAACAAAGGGATTCCGGAAAAGAAGTGTTAACCACGAAATGCCCCTTCAGACCCCTACTGTGGACTTAAACCGATTTTACTCCTGAATGCATACAGTCTAGAGGTTGGCACCCTCCCACCTCCGCCCCTGCCCTGCCCGAAGGGCCCTCCATCCTCACTTTTCTAGGCCTGTGCAGCTTTCCAGGGTTTCCTTCTCATTGCTTTTCTGTTCAAACCAAGGTTTTCTAGCCATGGCTCTGAAAATTAACTGATTAACTTTGTTAAGGCTTAATCACCTCCCAGAAACGTTTTAAATGCTCATGACTGCCATGGGTGATGGGGCCACCCCGCCCTGCCACGGCTCCCCCACATCTCTGTAACTCCTGCCCCTACATTCCTCTTCCTCTTTACCTGTCTATCTTGATACAGGCCTTGATTTGCATGTTGAGTGGTTCCAAGCTGGGGGTCAGCAGATGCTCCTGTAGGGACAGGGTAACTTTCGACTTTACAACTGTTCCGCTCTGCTCGAGGTGAACAGAAAAATGGATGTGGCTGTGTTCCACTACAGTTATACTAAAAAGGGCAGCTGCCAGGTTTTGCTCATAGTTTGCAGATCTTTGTTCTAAACGAAAAAAGTCATATACCCTCACTCTTTAGCAGCACAGAGCTCTTTCTAAAGGGAGAAAAGCAATTGGACTTAATTTCTTATTGCTACAAATGCTGCCAAAGTTAGGTCTGCTAAGGGAATAACGTGTATAAAGGGGGCATCATCCCTATGACAGTGTCCTTGCAAGCACTAGAGTATAGTGTCTGGCCCGTCTGAGGTAGCTTTGTTCATCTTAAGAATGTTAGGTAATTTCAATATCCACTTTGGATAATAAGGCTCATTAGTGTATCCAGGCAGCCAGTTTTCACGTAATGGATACCTGCAGACCTAGAAAGTGAACACAGTAATTCTTCCACATACAAAAGTCTTTCTGGGACCAAAGGATCAAGTGTCAGATTTAAAGAAAACAGAACGCTGGCAACCCTACTCATGTATGTACACAGAATGAGTTGTGGAGTCCCTAGCCAGATTTCAAGTGTCATAGACACCCACGGAGTGTGGTCACCTGCTGAAATGAGGGACAGTCCCCTCCAGCCACTGCCTCTGTTACACCTGCCTCCTCCTCTCTTTACTGCCGCTCCCTGGGCATCCCCAGCTCACTGGAAACCAGCTCCCCAGGGTGCAGTGCTGGAAGGCCTATGGCTTTTCATCCCTACTCTTGAGTTTTGGAGAATAAGTGGACAGGAAGTTCCTGAGAAAAGGGACAGAAAAATTTAAAAATGTGAAAATGTTTCTGTATCTGAAATTTCACAGTCACATATGTTGGTGGGAGTAGGGCCCTCCACGCCCTCTCTGCTCTCCCTGCCCTCCAATTTGGTGGGCTGCATAATCGTAGGCTCTTTGTATCTGGGGCAATGTTTTATATAATTAAAAATCTTTTCTTGTTGAACCCCTCCTGGTTATATATTGCACCTTCCATGTTGGGTAAGGCATGTTTGCTGCTGTCATAAGACCCCTATGAAGCACTGCTTTAAGAGCATTAGTTTGAGAAGTCTGGTTGCAGAGGCTGTGCGGCAGGGGAAGCACATGTATCTTCAAGTATCTTCAACTTCGGCAAAGCCTGACCTTCAGTTGTTTGAAATGTTGATCTGAAAGGCGGTTGCTACCTTTCCCTCAGCCCCCCTCAAACAAAACAAACCCCACCAATAAAACTGCAGATTGTTTTCTATAATCTAAGAATTTTAAATTACAAAAGGAATACTGTAAAAATTAAGACAATTCATTAATTAATGGAATTTCAAGTAAACTTTATAGACTTTAAACTTTTTCCTTAATACCTGCCTTCTAACACCATTGGGAACTCCCTGTCTCTCAAATTCATGACTTTTCTTAAAGAGAGCCCACCATTCCTCATAGGATTCCAGCGGATAAAATATTTCCTTTTTAAATATTTTTAAAATTTTTTATTTATTTTGTTTTTTTGGTTAAAGTTTTTTTTTTTTTTAATTTTTGGGGGAGGTAACTAGGTTCTTATTTATTTACTTATTATTTTCATGGAGGAACAGGGGATTGAACCCAGGACCTCATGCATGGGAAGCAGGCACTCTACCAGCTGAGCTATACCCTCCCCCCAAAATACTTATTTTCTGACATCAAATTATTTCATATATACGGTATTATACATTTTTTGATGCAGCTTTCTTTATCATTAGTAATGTGTTTTATAGATTCACTTCCATCTATTTATACTCCATTCTTTTTAAATGATTACATAATGCTTTTTAAGAAAAATTAATAGTAATGCAAGTTCATGCTAAAAAACCCAGACTGCTCACAAAGATATAAAGAAGGAATTAAATATCCCTCAACAGTTTGCCCCCAACCCTTCCATTTCACTGCTTAGAAAATTACTGAAGGTTTCTTATTTCTTCCCAAGTAAGTATAAATTCCGGTTTTGCAAGAACTACTGGCCTTTGGGAGGGCCGACTGTAAACTTTTTCTAGGAAAACCACTTGAATGAGCCACAGTTTGTAACTATAGAGGCTTTAAGAACAGAAACTTTGCTCCCAGGAATTAAACTGCACTGTATAGCTATGAAAAATGTGGTTCTGTAGGAGGCAGAATTATACCTGCAGATTTTTCTTGGAAAGTTACCACCACTGCCTCCACCATGGCCCGCCCACCAGAGTAGGCTGAAATCTGTGTTACCAGGTGTTAGCTGGGCCTTCCCGGGCACCTGAGATCTGAATAAGATTTGGCAGTAATTCCTATTTCCATGGTCTGGGCAACTTGAGAACCCTTTTAAGGATTTCTGAGATTTCTTAGAAGCTCACAGCACTCCCTTTGAGTGCAGCTGCCTCACAACTGATATGTGAAACTCTGCCCGCCCCTCCAGGGTCTCCACAAGACTCACAGGACACTCCTCACGGCAGCACCGGCCTTAGCATCCTTCCCTTAGCTTCTCACCGCCCCACCCTTCTCTCTCCTCTCCTTCCCAATCTTCCTGTCTCCAGAACACCTGGCAGTTCAGCTGTCCTTACCGTAATGCTCTTAGCCCCTGGGGGCTCTCATTTCTGTCAGGAAATTATTCCAAGTGAAAGTAATTCCCTCAGCTAGAGCCAGAGTTTGGGTGCCAACCAAATCACCTTGTTATACCTGGCACTGCGGAGACTGAGCTGAGCAGCTGCAGACGGGAGGTCAGGACTGAGCACTGCCAGCAGGGCCATGGTGGAACCTTGATTATTCCTTCATGGAGGATGCAGGTGTTAACTGTGCTAACTATGGCCAACATGGTTTTTCACTGTGTACAGTGCGTACCTTTGGGGACATCCTGAAGTAGGCAACTTCAGGAGTATTGGGGAGATCTAGCAAACCAGTGGGTAAGAGCTGAAAGTCAAATTTGGACAGTAAACTTCACCTCTTCTGCAACTGGTTTTTGAAGCCAGCGGCAGGCTAGTTATACACCCATCTTTTGGCAGTTACCTGTCAGTGGCCTCCGCCCATTTATCTGCTGGGTTCTAAGTTCCTGTCAAACTGTATGTGCTCTGTGCCAGCACCGGTGCAGTTACTGCTGCCGACTCCATTTCATCCTGTATGATGGGACCCTACCTGGAACTAGTCAAACTCTGATCATTCTGTTCTTTCCCGGAAACGCTGCATCACTCCGTACTCCCCCACCTCATCTTTGACTCAGACACTCTGCTTTCATGGAGTAGGCTGTGTTTTTGCATTGCTATGTCTTTATCCAGACTTGTGCCTCTGTCTAGAATCCCTTGATCATGCTGACCACCCAGTCCTTTCCAGGAGGAATCATCATGTCACTCAACTTACAGAATCTTTCATTAATCCCATACTAAAGGAAAACAATTTTACCTTATTTAGGCAAAGTATGCAATGCTTTAAAATCTTTTTGCACGTATTTCAAATTTTTAACATTTAGTATTGAAAAACACAAAGGTGTTTTTTTTTTTTTCCTTTGGTATTAATTCAATGGAATATAGGGGATAGAAGAGCCAGACACATGTGGGAGAGGCAGATTTGAACTGAATCACTGAAGTTCAGTACCAGAAGGTGGCACACTTTTCCCACTTAAAGTAAATGCAGTCCTTTGCTTTGAGGACTCCCTGATATAAATAAGTCCCAGAAAAAAAAAAAAAAAATCCTAGTTACGCCCATTTTCTTTAGAGGTTTAAAGCTTTTTGCAGTGCATACTCAGGAAGATCACTCCTGAAATGGTCTAAAGGTCTAGCAGTGGAGTCAATTTCTTAAATGGCTGAGGAGATATCTCAACCCAGCTGAGCTGTAACTGCATAGGAATGAAGTCTTAATTCATACAGGATGGTCTCTGACACTTCCTTATTTTGTGGGTCCCTCGGGAATAGAGATCACCGACTCAGAAAATGTCTAAATGTAAGCCTTTTCTGTTTATGTTTCCTAAAATTTGTGATGCATTTTGTGTAATGTGGGGTGGATTAACTCCACCAAAGATTTCGTGTCATGCAAACAGAAAGGTTTTGTTTCCTTACATGTGCTGCAACCAGGTATGTGCTATGTATATACAGGAGTGAAAAGGTAAAATAAGGTGAAGGAAAGGGGAGACTATAAGGAGGAAGGGAGAGAGAGGGAGAGGAAAACACTAGGTGCTGAGGGAGGGTGGGGTAAGTCATATAAGAAGGCTGGGTCTGGGGACCCCATGCCTGAGATGTGGGTGAGAAGTTCTGAGGGGGCCGGTCACAAACAGATAGGAAGATATTCTGTGCTGATGGACTGGAAGAATTAATATTGTTAAAATGACCACACTATCGAAGGCAATCTATAGATCCAGTGCAATTCCTGTCAAAGTACCAAGGGCACTTTTCACAGAACTAGAACAAGTAATTTAAAAATTTGTATGGAAACACAAAAGACCCTGAATAGCCAAAACAATCTTGAGAAAGAACAGAGCTGGAAGAATCATGCTCCCTGACTTGAGACAATACAATAAAGCCATAGTAATCAAAACAGTGTGGTATAGCACAAAAACAGAAACATAGATCAATGGAACAGAATAGAGCCCAGAAACAAACCCACATATCTATGGTCAGTTACAACAAAAGAGGCAAGAAAATATGGTGGAGAAAAGACAGTCTCTTCAACAGGTAGTGCTGGGAAAGCTGGACAGTTACATGTAAATCAGTGAAGTTAGAACACTCCCTCACACCATATACAAAAATAAACTCAAAGAGGTTTAAAGACCTAAATATAAAACATGACACCATAAAACTCTTAGAAGAGAACATGAGCAAAACATTCTGATACAACTTGTAGCAATACTTTCTTAGGTAAGTCTCCCAAGGCAAAAGAAGTAAAAGCAAAAATAAACAAATGGGACCTAACCAAACTTAAGAGCTTTTGCACAGCAAAGGAAATCATCAACAAAATGAAAAGACGACCTATGGAATGGGAGAAAATATTTGCAAATGATATGACCAATAAGGGGTTAATATTCAAAATATATAAACAGCTCATACAACTCAACATCAAAAAACCCAAAAACCCCCCCCAAAAAATGCAAAACCCCAAAAACCCCAAACAACTTGATTAAAAAATGGGCAGAAGACTAAAATAGACATTTTTCCAAAGAAGACATAAAGATGGCCAACAAGCCCATGAAAAGATGCTCAACACTGCTAATTATTAGAGAAATGCAAATCAAAACCACAGTGAAGTATTACATTGCAACTGTCAGAATGGCCATCGTCAAAAAGAACACAACAAATGTTGGCAAAGATGTGGAGAAAAGGGAACCCTCCTACACTGTTGGTGGGAATGTATACTGGTGCAGACACTGGAAAACAGTATGGAAGTTTCTCAAAAAACTAAAAATGCAACTACCATATGACCCAGCAATTCCACTCCTGGGTATATATCAAAGAAAGAAAAAACACCCCACTAATCTGAAAAGATACATGCATCTCAACACTCATAGCAGCATTATTTACAGTTGCCAAGAAATGGAAACAACCTAAGTGTCAACAGATGAATGTATAAAGAAGATGTGGGATACACACACACGATGGAATACTACTCAGCCATAAAAAGAATGAAATTTTGCCATTTGCAACAACATGGATGGACTTGGAGGGTATTATGCTAAGTGAAATAAGTCAGCAAGAGCAAGAAAAATACTGTATGAAAGCACCTATATGTGGAATTGAAAAAAATAAACTAGTAAATGTAACAAAAAAGGAAACAGATTTACAAATACAGAGAACTAATGGTTACCAGTGAGCAGAGGAAATGGCGGAGGGGTACAACAGGGGTAGGGGACTAAAATGTACAAACTATTATGTATGAAATAAATAAGGTACAAGGATATATTGTACAACACAGGGAATATAGCCAATATTTTATAATAACTATAAATGGAGTATAAGCTTTAAAAATTGTGAATCACTATGTTGTATACCTGTGACTTAAATAGTATTGTACATCAACCTATATTAAAAAAAAAAAAGAGAAAGGTTTGAGGGGATAGATCAGAGGGTCATGCCAGGTTCTGCTGTGTGCACAAAGTTATCCCAGATGATCCTGTACGGTTCTATGTACTGGGGAGGAGGTTTGAGGGTTTCCCCTGGAGTACCTATACCCCACCCCACTTCTGCCAGCATGTAGGATGCTTTCTTCTTAACTCAGTAAACTTTCATAATCTGCACTGTCCAGGGAAGTCATGACAATCTACATAGAGAGATCTGGGTTCAAACTCACATTGAACCATAGTTCTTTATTAACTTTAAATTGCTGTTATAATCTGAGTATCAGCAGAGGGAATGTGTTGGCATTGCTTTTCCTCTCTGTGAGGACGTTCTAGTCAAAACAGTCTGTACAAGGGTGTGGTGACCCTGAGTACCATTTCAGTCATGATCTTAACCTCTCATAATGCACATTTATTGACCATCTTCTAGAAATAAGATATGCGTGTAGATGCTACACAAAGACCAATGTGGGCTTGATCAACTGAGTGCCTCCTAGGCAGCATATTCTTAACATCAGCTCCTGTGTTCTTCATCACAACCCAAAAGAGTCAGTGGTATTTTCTCCATCCTAGATTAGGAAACATGTTCAGATGGGAATCTGAATTCAGACTCAAGTTTGTCTTACTCCCAAGTGCCTGCCCACGGGACTGCAGGGGCTGCCTCAGGCCTCAGAGAAATGTGTTTCACCAGAGGCATTCAGGTCTGTATTCTTTCTCTACTGCCTGGCCACAGGTAAAGGGAATCCCCCAGGGAGAAGTTATACACTGGTTTTTTTCCTTTCATTTTCTTTCCTTGGCAAAAATCTCACAGATTTCTGATAGAATCTTAACTGAAATTTTAAAGGCTAAACTCTTCTAAACTTTAAGATATGATTTTTATTGAACATGTGTAAGATTCACTTTTACATTTCTCAGATATTTAACAATAAAAAATTAGTTTTGGTAAAAAAAGGAAAACATATCCTGGATTTATAGTTGGACAGTTAAAACAAAGAAATACTTAAATATGAAGGTCATTCTCCAAGTATTACAGATTTGAATACTAATGGAATCACTTCAATAAAAAATTTTTCATACACATTTACATGATTATCCACAACTGTATCAACTTCCAGGGAACCAAATAAAATGGTTAAGAGGAAGGTGATTCTCAAAATAAAATGTGTTTCCAAAAAAATAATTGAGCTCAATATACCCTAAATGTCTTCCTGTATATGGGATTTAGTCAATGAATATTAGCAAGAGAATTGTTATATATATAACAATATATATATATATTATGTTATATATATATATATATGATGGACATAAACGTGTAAATGTGGAGTATGCAGTCCATGTAAATTAAAAATTTTGCCAGCTTTGTCATATGGAGAGAAACTAGGGACCACTCACACGACCATTTAAAATATAATGTGTATATTTTATCTTATGAGAAGTCATGTATATAGGAATAAGGCCTTTATTTCCAAAGCAATCTTACAACAGGTTAATATAGGCATATTTTACCCTTTGTATTTTTAGACTTCATATTCTTTAACAACATCTCAGCTATTAAGACTGTGCACAGTACCTAAGCCAACATATGGGTCACAGCATAACACAATTTCAACTGCAGTACTAGACTATATTAACATGACGTACCACCGAGGAGAACTGACCAAGTATATTTTCTGAACTGCCCCAGTTAAAGGTCTGTTAAAATAAAATGCAACCCTGTCATGAGCCCAGTCTCTTTCAGAGCATTATCATATATAACGGAAGCCTAACACGTCAGAGAACGTCAATGAAGTATGTAATAGTACCGTCAGCTTGAACTTGCAAAGGGGTCTTATCAGCATGGAAATCTTAAATTCTAAAAATACTTCTGGGTGTTTTAACTTATTAAAACTCATCAATACCTGAATATGTTTTGACTGGAGCTAGTAGGAGATTTTTTTTCCCCTTCTAGCAACAAATGGGCTAAGTGGTGGACCTCTGTGGCTCATGGTTTTCATTAAAAAAAAAAAAAAAAAACAAAGAAGTTAGTTTGGACATCATTACTCTGACAGTATTTTGCTGGAATGGGATGGTGGACTTTAGGATTCTTGGTCAAGACTTTCTCAGATTTTAAGTACTAATCGGAATCAGTTGTCCATTTACAGAAGCCTTCAGCACCACCATGGCAAAGGGGAGTTGACCATCAGAGTGTAAACCGATGGGTCCAGGGCCTTCCCTGCCCTTTGCTACCCTTCACATCCTCTCTAGTCTTGGTCACCAGCACAAGATGTGGGCTCCTGACTGGTCTCTGTATTTTCTCCAAGCAAGGTATTTAAGACACTTCATTACCTGATCACAAATACATAGCTTTAAAATACCATGAATCTTCTTCTCTAGGATAAGATTAGAAAAAGAAAATGTTATATACATCTGCAAATTCTCTAAGACTGGATGATTTAAAATTCAACTTTGCTATTAAAAAATAAAATATTTAATATTTAAAAATTAAAAATTTATTATGATTTAATTTTCAAATTCAATTTTCTAACCTCAAAATGGAACCCAAAGTGGACTTGGTATTTAATAAGCAGATTTTTTTTTAACAGCTACATGGTTAAGACATTAACAGTACATACTCTAAGAAAAACTAGAAAGTAAGATGAACACTTGGTCTTTTAACAAATATTTTCAAGGACTGTAATGAAATGTGATTACAAAGTTGCTGACGGGACACAAAATAGAATAAAATGAATCCAGACTTTCACTGACTACAGAGGATATTGTCATTTTTTTTCTTTCTAATATTTTTATTTGGTAAAAAAATCTGAAATATTTACTCCTACGTAAATCAAGATGTATCTGGTGGCCACTCAAATCATAAAGGCACGATTTTCATGCTTTTCAAAATCTCTCCACACTTTGTTTTTTAAAAATAATTCTATATCATATTAAATACCAAGGGCCAGTCTTGTATGAAGGTCCTGGGCGAAGGGCAGCCAAGGATGAGGAAGATGGGGCAGTGCCCTAATCACAGCATCTTTTACGTCTCTGAAGAATGTCCTCACTGAACCTAATTTACAATCCAGTTTTCATTATCACTTTCAAAACTGCAAAATCATTTGCAGAAGTGCCAATAAAAAATATAGCTTAGGAATAATACTTTGAAAATAGAAAAATATGTTTTTAAGACATGTCAATAACTATCTCTCTAAACAATATCTTCATATCTCTATTAAAAACTTTGATTCTTTTTCCTTCCCATAATATATAATGAATGGATCAGTTCACCTGTTTATTTGCAGACAGCAAGTCGTTTACCACTTACAGTAATATTTTCCTTGGTTAGACTAAAATGATAAGGTCAATCTTTTTCTTTCAAAACAAATCTTAAAAAGTAAGAAAGTATAACTGGTGACTCAGAAAATCCTATCTCTCAACATTCAGAATATTTTAAAGTGGGGCGTTATCTCTCTTAAAAAACCTCAGAATCTATTATTTATAAAAGTAGTATTGAATTAATTTGGAATGCCCAATCCTTGAAACATTAAAAAAAAAACCCTAACATGAACTATTCAAAAACTTTCAAGCTTCTAAATTTGGATATTAAAATAAATTTTCTTAAAAAAATAATATATATTTGCCCTTATTTTGCCAACATGAAACCATTAGACCAAAGTAATTCTATTCTAACATACTACATTTCTTGGACATGGTTTGGAAAGTAAGGACTGGGAATTACTAGTTCTATACAACCAACATTTTTCTTCAGTGATTGAGTGGATTCCAAGCAAATTGAGGTCTTTCCACACAGAAACTGTCACGTGAGACTAGAAAAACTCTTACGGTTTATCTGCTGTGCTATTGAACTGGATCCAGATCAGATATTCTTATTTTAAAAGCTTATTTGATGCATGTGACATTCTATTCTCGCTTCAAAATAACTAATTTCTGATATAGTAAAGAAGAAAACATGTATCTGATCAAGGGGGCCAAAACAGAAAACCACGAGTCCGTGTCAGTGATGTCAAGTGGCTGTCCCCTGTCTTTTATCCATTACCTCCTTGGAATAATTTTCAGTTTCAGATAAGCCTGAACTTAAGTAGAAAAGGCAGCTCTGTTTCTGATCATATCACAATTTTCCTCTTGTTGTTCTAAATTCTGACTTCTGAAACCAGCAGACAGTCTTATGTTAGTTAACAGAGCTCTAACACTAGGGTGTCTTACGGAACCCTAACACACCAAATCTTAAACTTACCTCCAACCTCTTCTATAGTGCTAGTGCGAGTTCTGCAGCTCATCTAAAATTAACAAGTAATGATACACATGGCGTAATAATGGCATTATACCCACTCACATACCTCAAACTTAAATAACTCACGCTTGTTATTCAACTTATGACTGATACTTTAAGAATTAAGCATTTCACATGTTTAAGTTGTGGTATAACATTTTCCAAAAGCACGAAACACCCACATTTTATATCAATTATTGCATCAAAAAGAGTTAATGACCTTAGTACAATAATGCAGGTAGTATAATATGGAAGATTTCCTTCACAGGAATTATACTTATTCTTGGCAGAATCTACAGGGTTTAAATTATTTTCACTTACTGTCCTCAACACCAAAAATTAATTAGAGCTCGACTCTGTCGAGCACTTCTATCACAGGTTTTACACTTCGACACTAAAACTATACTCAGAGGTACAGCACTGTTTTTTCCCACTGGATGTTTAGAGAGAAAAAGCAGGCTTTTCATTATTCTGTGCAGTGACCGCAGAAGCCATGTATCTCCAAGCGCACGAGGCACACTGCCCCAGTACTACCTTCCTGTGGTCCCTGTTGGTGGGTGAGAAAGGACAGTGGTGGGCACCTTCGGAGAAGAAATCAGTGTTGGCTTTCCTCTTGATAGATGAACAGGCTTCATTTTTTAAATAGGTTCATTTCCTTATAAGCGCTTGAACAAAGTGCCTTGATAGCTCGACTGCCCACATCTGAATCCCACAGGGCAGCTTCAGCTAACCAGCTTGACTTCTAGCGTTTGATCACAACTTGTTCATAAGCTCCAGACCCCACCCTGAAAGTGGGGGGGGGGGAAACCAACAAAACCTTCAAAATTTGAACTCTAGTGTTTGAAATTGTTCCAGTTAACCTTCTCCCCAAAGTGATAATGCATGAGGCAATTTTTTACTTGATTTGATATCCACAAGGTTTAAGGACACCAGAGATAGAAAGCACTTGAAATATTAAGTGTTTATAATTGATACACGGGGATTAGTCTAGTCCTTGATCACCTCATACTTATTCCCACAAAAATCTAGTAATGTTTCCAAATTCTTACCCTATCAACACTGTGGCAAATATGCTTATTTATAAATCCCCAAATCGGCCTCATCCAGGAGCATATATTGACTCTGACAGTCTAGGTCTTGCACTGAGTTAATGGATGATAATTTTTAGTTGCATTAGTAGTGTCGTGTCTTAAGGTACTTTACTAGAAAGTGCAAAAATTATTCGTAAATCTGCAAGTATCTTTATAAGTGGTCAGTACTGTAAGTCGTATCTGTCATTAATGCAGATGAAAAGGGAAAAATGACCTTGAAGAGGGATTTATTTCTTCACGAGCTTGGTTTGCCAGATCACTGGTTGTCCCCCAAGATCTACTCACCCCTTCCTCGTGGTTTTAGCCAGGTGCAGGCAGCTTGGCTAGAGACCACATTTCCTGAACTCCTTTGTACATAGGTGCAGCCTTGTGACTAAGTTAGCCCCAGGGAACGTGAATGGAGACATGCCAACTTCCACCCCTCTTGCTTAAAGGGAGAATGGCTTGCCTTGGACGAGTAGCGATTTTGACAACACAGGTAAGGAGGATGGTGAAGGACAAAAATGGAGGTACCTGCATCAGTGAATCACTTCTGGGGCAAAGCTGTCCCTCCAGGATGGCTATTGTATTTTTGGGTCTCTATTACAGGAACTTAGCCTTTGCCCTATTATGCCGGCTACTAATTGACCTCTATTAATGAAATAGGGAGAATACTGAAAGACTTAAAATTTGCAAGCTTTGTGAATAAAGTACTGAGAAACACTTAAGTAATGGCCTCATCAATGGAAAGGGTGTTTTGCTATTGTTGATGCTCCTAGTAAGTACCCTGGCCTTGTGTTACAATGCAATGAACACACATGTTCCCTCCATTGCTTCTTGGTCTGGGAAGATAAAGGGTTTTTTTTTGTTTTTGTTTTGTTTTTTTTGTGGTGAAGGAAAGTGCGGTGTTTATTGTAGGGCACCCAGCGAGGAGTCCAGGGCAGCGAGTGCTCAGAACACCTGAACTCCCCTGATAAAGGTTTTCTATAAGCCTGTAAACACCCAGTGCCTTTTTGATGGAGCTGAATTTTTCTTTTTCTTTCTTTCTTTCCCTTTCTTTCTTTCTTCCCTTTCCTTTCCTTTCTTTCTGTCTCTCTCCCCCCCTCCCTCCCTCACCCCCTCTCTCTCCTTCCTTCCTTCCTTCTTTCCTTTCCTCTCCCCTCCTCTCCTTTCCTTTCCTTTCCTTTTCATGGTTCCTTTTTAATTACAAACTAGCACATGATAAATCCTTTGGTACTTCTTACAAAGTATCGATCATAAAACAATACTTACTAAATGCAAAAAAAAAGCAATATATTAAAAAATATTCTTTAGCAGCAGAACCCCTTTTACAAACAACATCTTAGAAGAACCTCAGTATCCGTAACAGATAAAAGTAGAGCTGCTCTTAAGATGAGATTTCTATTCCCTGTCTTACCACCTGTCATACCTGATTGTAGTTGCTGATGTAGGTGTTTCCTCCTTTGTACCCTTTGGGCCCTGCAATGTGCTGGGCACCCAAGAGGAACTCAGTACAATAAGTATTGGTAGAAGAAACAAACTATACATTGTTTTAGGCTTTGAGAGTAACACTGGAGAGTAAAAGAACTGTCTTGGACCAAGGGGGCTCCCTCCCCCTGCAACTCTGACTTACTCTGTAGTTGTGCTGGAACTCGACATACATATTACAGGGCAATACTGAGCACCGGGTGCCCAGGGGTCATGCTGTGGGGAAGCAGTGGAGTGATCAGAATTTCTAAGGTGTCCTCAGCACCTGTGCTCACTATCACTGGCTGCAGTGCCGGGAATCAGAATGGCTAAGTTTGGCAGGTGCCTTTTCTCCTTCTGAATCTGAATAACTAGCAAAATGAAGATTGGTTTTCTGAACTTATTCTCCTAACATGCATGTTAGACTCCAGTATGGTGGGGAAAAGAGGACAAGCAAGGTCAGTAGCAGCATCCGCTGCTGAGGGGCTGTGTGACGGCTCATGACACACAAGACCACTGATGGACAACACAGTTTTGCTTTGCTCTAAGATATCAGGCTAAGAACTCTTTTCTAAATGTCCTTTTTATAGTGCATCTTGCCCAGTGCTCTACTGGTCCTCTACTAATACATTCTAAAAGTACATCTAAGGAAACCAACAAATAAACTTATAAAATACAATTTCAAACATACTCAGAATAAGGAAAACTAAGAGCTATACTAGGAGCTGTAATTCTCATGGAATTACTAATTACTGTGCTTTCTAGCCTCAATCTAATACAAACTTTGCAACTTTCATCTTCTACGCATGAAGATTTGAAAGAAAAAGTCAGTCTATTCTTTATTTTAGTAAGATACTATTTGGACTCCATACCTGTTTGGAAGATGACGACTGCCGAAGGTTGCTCTTCCCCCAGGACCCACAAATAACCTCAGTCCTTCTTCTGCAATACACATTTACAGGATTTGTTACATGTACAACTATTAGATTATTGTCAAATAATATTCATATTATAGTAAGTTCACATTTCAGCTTTATTAAAGAAATAAAAAAAACTTTAAAAAACAAGCTACATCCATGTTTTAAACCAGGCAATTTACAAGATACCCTAATTATGTCTCATTAACTTTCTTAAAGCCAAGCAAAGAAGGCAGCTGTTCCTACAAATTTCCTCAAGTGGGGTTTAATTATTTCTCTCTACAACCGGTTACATAATGAAACTAAGTCCATTGTTAACTGCTCTCTATTCACACCAGCATGAATAATTATACCTTTCAATTTGGTGGCATGTAAATTTTCAGTTTCAGTGAAATTGCTAAGGACGGAATGAGGGACTGTGTTATTTACTATCATTTCAAGATCACCACCCAACCTTCCAAATTACAACAGGACTTGAGGTACTCAAGCCTCGCTGTGACAAAGCAGGTGCAGGTATCTACCATAAGGTATACAAACATGGCAGACACTGATGCATAAATTAAAAAACACAACAGAAGCTTTCTTTAAAGTTGGTATTTTTAAACTAAAGTTAATTCTTTTACGAATTTAATATCCATTAACAAATGAGCCATAGTTATCTTCAGATTTTTAGGGGTGTGAAATTTATTTTACAAAAATGCAACAGGCAGGATCGTGATGCACTGCCTCTTAACTGCTGACCCATGGAGCATACAAACCTGGATCACATACATCTATGTGTACTTAATGGTTATCTACGCACCTTCTGCACTGGAATCTAGGCTGAAGTCTTGACTTTGTAATATTTTCTCCACAACATCATCTGCATCCACTCTGGTGTCATCAACTCGCTTCAGCTGAGATTCTACAGAATCTTGTTTCACTGGGCATCTTTGAAAATAATTTTTAAAAATTTCCTCCTTTTTAAAATTGTGTTATGAAAACAAAGTTGTTTTTTTTTTTCCATTTAAACCAAGACCAAAATGATTACCTGTTGGGTGTTTCTGAAGCTGTATCTTCTTTGTCAGCTGCATCAGGATTTGGTTCAGCTATCTTTTGCTCAATTTCATCACATGGCTCTAGAATACTTTCGATCCCTGTTGATGTACTTCCCACGGAGGTGTTTCTCCTGTGGCAGAGCTCAGAGAAACTAGATGACCTGGAGTGGCATGAGCTATACCCTGTCAGAGAAAATCACTCTGGATGTAATACGAAGTATCAAACACACTGCAACCAAATATTCTCTCCCTCACCATAGCAATTCCAAGTCCCTTTAGAGCAATTCAACTTTACTTTTAGCCTCTACCTGATACTTTGGACTGCTGGCTTGCATAGCTTGACGTTCTAGAGTGTCCACAGGCACCAAGCTCATCTGGAACAGAGGCACTCTTTGCTGAGAGATCTGCAGTGAGTCATAACATAATGTTACTATTACTGCCAATAAGTCAATGGTCAATTTGTCTTGTACTCTGCAGATTTTATAAACTGCTAAGTTCATTATCAAGTTATAGAGAGAAAGAAATCTCTTTAAATCAGTACCATGTAAACAACTGTGTTGCAAGAAATACAAGGAACTTAAATACCTCAGTTTACTGAAGAATTATAGTACTTTTCGTAAGATTTAACAGCACTTCATTGTAAATAAAACTATTTTAGTTTTTCTGTTTAACGTTTCTCTAATAAAAATGAGTCTGAGATGTTCTTAAAAATTCTCATAAAATTGCCAGGTTTTTGTTTGGTTCTAAGGAAATCTTGCTCTCCCAAATCCATCAAAGCAGTAGACTAAAGAGTACTTTGTTACTTTCGTGTTCGTGTTGCTGGTGCTAAGCTATAATTTGGTTTAAATCAACACAGCATGTGATGTAGCACTGAGAATAAAGTTCTTCAGAAATTGATTACAGTATTCAGTCTCAAAGTAAATGTACAAAAAAAAAAAAAAGCAGTGTCAAAGCCATTTCTAGTATTTCCCTGATAATGTGCATAATCCAGATGCCAAGTATTTCCAGAGCCAGGCTTCTTCCACAGAATGCAGAACTGTGACCATTTTCACAAGGGCGAAATATCTGGAAATCAGAACTACTTTTCACTTAGAGGCAAAAGAAAACCAATTGAGTAATGCAGCAATTATAGCAGCAGTTCTATAAGTGATATTGAACACAGATGGACCGATGAACGCTGCCAAACACGTGAGCTACTGGAGAACCTGGCCCTTCTCCAAAAGGCTTCTCATCTCTGGACAGACTGTAAGATACAAATCCAAGTGAACATCCCTTTTCCTACTTGACGGTGGTTCTAAACCCAATTAGCTACTAGTTCTAAACCCAGATTCTCAACCAAAATAGTTGGTTCCTATCAAGAATTATATATTTAACTCCTAGGGTTGGCCAGATCGTAATTCATCCATTTGTTTACTGGTTTTCAAAATTTATTCATTCAATAAGTATTTATTAAGCCCCTACCAGGTCATGTGCCCAATACTGTAAGAGATAGAGGGGTACAAAATAAATAAGATAAAATATATGCGTCACAGTTTATAGAGTTGAAGCAGTTTTAATACATTTTGCCAAGTACCAAAATACAAGCACCAAAAAGAAGCTACCAAGAGCTCCAAAGGACCACCATCCCCACAATCCTGTCCCCACACCTCTGTCCTCCTTGATTTCCTGCCTGCCTCTCTGAGTGCAGACTTTTCTCTGGATGACGGGCAGGAGTAGGGCTTCTGAGGCAGAGAGAACAAAGTCTTTAAGTCCTGGGACCAGCATTCACTGCTCACACAGGAACTTGGCTACCTTCTGGCATATGCCCAAGAAAAGCTTTCCCACCTGCCAGGGTCCCACAAGAATGAGAAAAAAAAAAAAAAAAAAAGGACAAGTGCATCGAGCACTAGCTGGTAACAGGGCGAAGACCTCATACAGGAGGTTAATTCAGGTCTTTAATGATGCATAGGGATTCCTTGGCTAGACTAGGTGGGGGAAAGCATGCCTTGTCTGTAGGAAAGTTAAGTTCGGTCAAGTTGCCATAAGGTAGTGGTGCAGATAACTGGAGGGAAGACAGATGAGTGGATGCCTGCTAATGAAGGACCTTCTCCTATGAGTTTAAGGAAGGAAACAATTCAATGGCTTTAAGCAGGGGTGTGACTGGACCAGATGGACATTTTGAAAAGATCACTCTGGCAGCAGGAAGAACGGGGGTGAAGGAGTGCAGATTTGCATAGTAATCCAGCTGAGGGATGTCTGACAGGGACAGATGGAAGTATTTAATTACTAATTAGAAGAGTGTGCCAGGACACACAGAAAGTAAAGGGGGAAATACAGGTAGAAAATACAGGAGCAAGAGTCAGGAAGACGTGTTGGGTGTGTGGAATTTGGGGCGCCTGAGGACACCCATTCACTAGTCACTGAATTTCTACCATGTCTCTGGCCCTTATGCTGTTGATACAAAACAAATTAAGACCTGATTGCAAAGAGCTTAGAGGCTTAGTTGAGAAAAAAGATAACCAGACAGATTTCAGTCTGTGACACGAAGTGGACCTTTCCAAAAAGCATTTGGAAACAGGTACCTGGAGTTTAGGATGAAGTCTGGAGGCAACACAAATTTGTAAATCAAAAATATTAACTCATGTTTACATGGTCCCATTTACATTTATTTGATAGCTAAGTTCCAGGTATAGATGACACTGCCCAGGGAGAGTGAGGAGGGACCCAAATCCTGCGGAGCACCAGCATTTTAAGAGGAAGGTGCAAGAAGATAAAGGAGCCCCCAGAAGCTAGAGAAGGAGAGGTGGGAGCCACCGGAAGAGAAAGACTCAAGAAAGATGAAAACAGCCCACAGGACTTGACAATCATGTTCCTGGAGACATGATCAAGAGAGGGCAGAAGGCAGAAACCAGGGTGTGTGTACATTTAGGAGTAAATGGGCCGTGTATTCTTCCTATGAGTTTGGCTATAGAAAGTGTGTGAGAGAGAGAGAGGGCGGGGGCCCATGGAAGAGCAGCAGATAGGGCAGGATGTAGGCTAATGAGTGTTTGGCTTCCAATCTGAGAAAGGACTCAGAATATTTAAACACTGAAGAGAAGGCACCAATGAAAAAGTTAAAAGTATACAAAGGATTCACTGATCCCAAATCAGGAGAGTTCATAATCCTCATTATCTGTAAGAAACCATATCCTTGCAATCTGAAAAGTGGGGAAAATGTTAATCGCGTCACTGCACCTTTCTTTTCATTCTTCCGAATAATAACCATGGTCACATGGTGTGGGAGAAAAAGGAAGCCCCTAAGTGCCTTTTCCCCAGCCAATTTGACATTCCCTCACCTGCTGCTGACTTGGGGAGCACACTGTCTACGGCTGGGACTTTGCCTGGAGAAGTGGCTCTCAAGGTGTGGCCCGAGGCCCAGCAGCAGCAGCACCTGGGAACTCAGTCAAGTAGCTTTCAAGCCCCAACCCAGATCTACTTAATCAAAAACTCTGGCTGCAGCATCAGCAAGCTATGGTTTACCAAGCCCACAAGGCGACTTTGGTGTGCACTAACGTCTGGGAACCGGACAGATGTGTGTGATTCATGGAAGAGAAGCAACACCTGAGAGGTGACTGGCAGAAGCTGCTGGGTGGGTAGGGTGGGAAAAGTCCTGCCATGTCCTGTTGTGGCATCCGTAGGGAGCAGAAGCATACAGTGGTGGGGGTCGGGGTGGGGGGGTATCACCACAGCATTTAGCTTTTAATCTGTCAGAGCATAACATAGCCTTTAGACTAAATGAAGCGTTGGCTTCAACAAAAATTGCATAGTTAAAAAACCCTGCTGATACTTATCAGTGTATTTCAAGTCATGTACAGAGTTTTAAGTCTGGGAGGCACTTTGGGAATTGTTTAGGACATCAAGTAGTACTGTTTCTCACAAAGTGAAAACCCAGTAAGTGACACATCCATACCTGCTATCCCAAGATGAATTTTGAGAGTCTCTCCACCTTTTCTATCTTCTTCCAGAGATTCGGACTCACCAGCAATTGGTATAGACATTGATGTAGAAGGAGGCCTGTAAATAAACATTTCTGGGGATCAGAACTTGCTTTATGGTGAATCTGAAAATTTGAAATACTGTTACAGACTGGTTGTGTAGTCAGTACACAGTCTTAGGAAGGTGCCCGTTGATTTACCTCTTTGAGGATGAAAGTGATGAAAATCAACACATAATATATGAGCATCCTCAACACTTGAGTAAAATTCACTGGGAAAAAAAGGGGTTTTTACACAACAAAAATTGGGAGACCAGGAAGGCCACTACCTCCATGGAGTCGGGAAAAGAGAGGAGGTGCGGTCCCAGAACTGTTGGTGGAGGGGACTTCAACTGTCAGCTCAACTCTCAGGCCGGGCAGGGATGGATGTGTGAGGCGAAGGCCGGCACAAGCCCCATTGTAGCCGAGGCTGGGGGCGGATACTTCACATCTCCTGCTCCAGTGCCTAAGATCTCTTGTTGGCTCCATTTACCTCTTTTTTTTTAAAAAAATTTTTTTATTGAGTTATAGTCAGTTTACAATGTCGTGTCAATTTCTGGTGTACAGCATAATTTTTCAGTCATATATGAATATACATACATTCATTTTCATATTCTTTTCCACCATGAACTACTACAAGATATTGAATATATTTCCCTGTGCTATACGGTATAAACTTGTTGGCTCCATTTACCTCTAAATAGTATCCATGGTTTTATCCTCTGCTGTCTTTGTAAACAGTCCACCTGCCCCAGGGAGAGTAATAAAGAGCCCTAGTTGTTTAGATTTGATTTTTCAGGCTGGATTCTCTGGGAGGAGTTGATGGGTATTTTTCAATAGCTCATTCAAAGCTCCTATTTTCCTGTAGAAGCTGTGAAGCAGGCAGGGGCAAGACTGAGTTCTAATAAGAACTTTTTTTTTTTTTTTAAGAAAACATCCCTAATCTTTTAAGGTTGGTATCTAGAGGAAAACCAGATCTTCCTAGAGACCATCCCTTGGTGACCTGAAATAAAGTAGGAAGGTGTGAAGGGGGATCGTGAAGCAGAGCTTTTATGTGCCAATTCTCAAAATGTTACTGTATTAGTTCCATGGAATCCTTAGGCTATTCAGATCCTTGGGGATATAGACATTTAAGATTGCCATTAAACCTATTAACTGACAGATTATTCCTATTCCAGGATCTCCTAAATTCCAAAATTGGATATCCTATTGTGATATTTAAGTATCTGCACAGCTGAACTCATTCTTTCCTCCAATCTGTTTTCTTCTTGTATTCTCCACCACAATCCGAAAGTCACCAAAACCAGAATCCTACATATTGCCTCTGTCGCCATACAAAAACTCTTAGAACTAATAAATGAATTCAACAGGGTAGCAGGATACAAGATTAATATACAGAAATCAGTTGCATTTATTTACATTAACAACAAAACATAAGAAAGATAAAGTAAAAAAAATCTTGTTTAAAATTGAGTGGAAAAAAAAAAAGAATAAACTACTTAACCAAGGAGGTGAAAGACTTTGAAAACTATAAAACACTGATAAAGGAAACTGAGGATGATTCAAAGAAACGGAAAGATATTTCATGCTCTTGGATTGGAAGAATTAATATTATTAAAGTGGCCATACTACTGAAAACAATCTACAGATTTAAAGCAATCCCTATCAAGATACCCATGACATTTTCCACGGAACTAGAACAAATAATCCTAAAATTTATATGGAATCACAAAGACCCAGAATTGCCAAAGCAATACTGAGGAAAAAGAACAAAGGTGGAGGTAAAACCCTTCCAGATTTCAGACTATACAAAGCTACACTAATCAAAACAGCTTGTTACTGGCACAAAAACAGACATACAGATCTATGGAACAGGATAGAGAGCCCAGAAATAAACCCACACACCTAGAGTCAGTTAATTTTTGACAAAGGAGGTAAGAATATACAATGGAGTAAAGACAGTCTCTTCAGCAAGTGGTGTTGGGAAAACTGGACAGCAGTATGTAAATCAATGAAGTTAGAACACTCCCTCACACTATACACACAAATAAACTCAAAATGGGTTAAAGACTTAAATATAAGACAGGACACCATAAATCTCCTAGAAGAGAACATAGGCAAAACATTCTCTGACATAAATCCTAGCAATGTTTTATTAGGTAAGTCTCTGAAGGCAAAAGAAATAAAAGCAAAAATAAACAAATGTGACCTAATAAAATTTAAAAGCCTGGGCACAGCAAAAAAATGAAAAGATGACCTATTTGTGAAAGATGTGACTGACAAGGGGTTAAATATCCAAAATATATAAACAGCTCATACAACTCGATACTGAAAAAACAAACAACCCAATCAAAAAATGGGCAGAGGAATTAAACAGACATTTTCCCAAAGAAGACACACATGGCAAACAGGCACATGAAAAGATGTTCAACACTGCTAATTATCAGAGAAATGCAAATCAAAACTAAAGTGAGATATCACCTCACACCAGTCAGAATGGTCATCATCAAAAAGTCTACAAATAATAAATGCTGGAGAGGGTGTGGGGAAAAGGGAACTCTCTTACACTGCATGTGGGAAGGTAAATTGGTGCAGCCACTATGGAAAACAGTATGGAGGTTCCTTAAAAAACTAAAAATAGGGCTACCACATGATCCAGTAATCCCACTCCTTCTCTTTCAGCAAAAGATGAAAATTCTTAATTCAAAAAGATACATGCACCCCAATGGTCATAGCAGCACCATTTACAACAGCCTAGACATGGAAACAACCCAAGTGCCCATCAACAGAAGACTGGCTTAGGAAGACATGGTGTATATATACAATGAACTATTACTCAGCCATAAAAAGAATGAAATATTGCCATCTGCAGCAACATGGAAGGACCTAGAGAATACACTTAGTAAAGCAAGTCAGACAAAGACAAATATTACGTATCACTTATATGTGGAGTCTAAAATAATAATACAAATGAATCTATATACAAAAGAGAAACCGACTCATAGACATTGAAAACAAACTTACGGTTACCAAAGGAGAAAGAGAGGGATAAATTAGGTGTATGGAATTAACAGATACAAACCACTATACATATAATAGGTAAGCAACAAGGATTTACTATATAGCACAGGGAATTATGTTCAATCTCTTGTAATAACCTATAATGAAGAAGACTGAAAAATATACATAACTGAATCAGTTTGTTGTATATCTGAAACTAACACAATATTGTAAATCAACTATGCTTCAATTAAAAAAAAAAAAAGTCACCAAAACCAGAATCCTAGATATTGCCTGTCTCCTTCCTACTCACTTTTATCCATACCCAATCAATTTCCAAATCCCACAGACTCTCTCTCAGTACTTTTCCTATTCATCATCTCTTCTCCACCTCCACTAATTACTTGCACTTGGCCTTCGCACCCTTTCCTGGGTGACTGTAAGAGTCTCCCAACTACTCTGCCTACCTCTATTCCATGCTACCCTCACTGTGCTCTTTCTGAAGTGTGCATATGCACATGTTACTCTGACTTAAATCACTTTAATAGCTCCTTTGGGATAAAGCTCAAACTCCTCAGAATGGCAATACAAGGCCCTATGCAGTCTGACCTAGACCTACCTCTTCAATTACCAAAAGCTATAATTTTAAACAACATAAAGCAGCTTGGTGGGAAAAAAAGGAAAACAAAAACCCTACATTCAATATTCTAGAAGAAATACCAATATGTAAAAGAAATACACTTACAAAGAATGGAATCTCTAGTCAGTTATGAATCACTAATCATTGATGGTGACTCATGCCTGCTTGTCTAAATTCTTATCTTTTTAATACCTGCTCCTTTGTTTTTCCTTTCACAAGTGTCCTGATTAGTGTCTCCCTCCCTCTACCTCTTAGACCTGTTTTCCACCCTTCAGAACTTCCAGCCTGTGGCCTCTGCCCTTTCTCTCTCTCCATCAGTCTCCCTCTGGCTCTGCTCCGTCCTGTCCAGTCTGACTTCACAGCCATAACACTCTGAGCAATACCTTCAGTTTGGTGCCCTGTGCTCTGCAGTCTCAAAAAATCTGAAGAATCCCAATCCTTGATAATTTCAGCCATCTGCACTAACTTCTCTATTCCTGGGGCAACTAACCATTATGGAGAAAATTCATACTGATATTAAGGCAAATTTAGAATAAAAAAATTCCTAGCGAATTTTGGAGTCTGAAGTCTCCCAAGTTACCTGAGACAACTGAGCTGTGTGGAATAAATAGTTACTGAGTGCCCACCATGTGCCACTTTTTTAATCCTATTACCCTTTTTGTTCTGAAAATGTTTTTATATCCCTTATCAGAAACTGTTTGATGTAGCCCCATTACAGAAGGAAAGGGATGGGATTATTTTGTTTCAATTTCACAGTAATGTTAAGAGTATGGGAGAAATGACCTCCTAAAGCGACACTACTACCTACAGGGTATTTCATAAATATTCTTTCCACGCCCGGTCACACTGCCATAAACTTGTACAAGCTTCCTGCAACATCTCTACACACCTCCTGTGCTTAGTGATTTCCTGTTCATCCTTTAAAACCCAGCTCAGTGTCCCCCTCTCAGCGAAGATCTTCCTGGTGTTCCAGGAAAAGGAGTTAGGGTCCCTATCCTCTATGCCTCAGTGACATCATGCGTTGTATGTCTGTCCCCAGCGCCAACAGAGACTCCTTCAGAGCAGGCGGCTGGTCTTACTCAGCTTGGTAAATGCCAGCACACGGCAGGCAACCAACGCACACGCAGTGAGTGAGTGAGTCCTGGGACCCTGGACAAATCAGTTCCTTGACCTCTGAGCCGCAATGTCCTCACATCACGGAGTTGATAATATTCACATTACAGAATTGTTCCAGGAATTAAACTAGGTGACAGTAACAGTCATTAAATCATTTTGGCAAAGGGTGATTTCCTTCCTTCTGGAATAGTAATGCCCCAGAGCCCTAGCTCCTCAAGAGGGTTACATCACCCCTAGGTCCGCTTTACCAGCAGACAATTAAATGCCAGCACAGTATATAATTTCTCCTTCAAAATCTCCTTTTTCTTCATCGGTTCTAGCGATTGGCTTTCTTCTCAGAGTCAGCTTCATTCTTTTATAAAGAGCCGGTGGCTATTTTAAGAGTTGAAGAGAAATACAAAACAGAGTTCAGGGCAAGTGGTTGGTTAGAGGTTGGCTTACCAGCTGTCTTCATAAATACTGACTTTAGTATAAAATTTGTGTTTCTGAAAAATTGTGCAATCTGAGTCACAGATCTGCTCATATAGTATCAAAACTAGAACTTGACTCTGAGAATGCTAAGGATCCACTGTACTCTGTTTCTCTGGTAGGTTTTTGAAAACTTTGTATCATGAAAAATTTAAAGACAGACAAAAGCAGAGAGAACAGTCCAATGAACCTCCCTAGCAGAGATTTACATCTATGGCTTACAGACAAACACTTAGTCTAAGTCACTCAATTGCTCTGTGCCTCAGTGTTCTCATCTGTAAAAGGAGAACATGGATTATATCCATATTTTTGAAATTGGCTTCCTGAAGCTCCTTTAGGCACTTCAGGGGGTAGCAGGATTCTATACCTTTTCCCCCTTAATAGAAAAATGTTATATATGGGATTCATAATATATTTGTGCAAAGGACTTTTGTGGCTAAATATTCTGGAAAAAAAGTCACCAGATCAGACAACTTCCAACGCTCTTTTCAGCTCTGAAGTACTGAGATTGTACATATTTGATATACACTGAAATAGCACCTGGTAAAAGTAATTTACTTTTCACATTAGCAGTTCAAATATTTTTCCATTCAGTCCGTACTCAGTATGAGAAAGTGCACTGACGGGTTAGAGCTGCTCTTTTCCCACTGACAGTTGCACAATTTCAGGTATTCAAAGAAAAGAGAAAACTAATATTGGGGGTTTGATTCTCCTGAGAAATACTTTTGTGTCTTGGGGTTAGGTAAAGTTTGTTTATGCTAATGAGTTATGAAAGTCTTTCTCTATAACTCTAGACTCTCAGAATTACATTTGTGGAGATAACACAGAACATAAGATGATCTATTTTTGAGCTCTTCAGTATCTGAGTTTCATAAATAGATAAAATGGCAGAGAAAGAGCCAGAAAGGGAACATTCATAAAAAGCTCCTAAGGAGGAATGCATTTTCTTCTACTAAATTTTGCTGCTCATTTTCTCATTTCACCCTAAACTGATTCCACCAGGAAAACATATTGTTACCTAAGAAGCAAAAACTGTTTAGTCCCAAAAGAGTAGGAAATAAAGAAAGAAGCCAGGAAATCATGTTTTGAGAGAAAACAGCACAGGAAGGCTAAGTTATAGGAAAATGCATAATTTTAATCAAGAATTGATTTGTGTTATAT
The DNA here is from genome assembly GCF_048773025.1 of Camelus bactrianus. Lineage (NCBI taxonomy): Eukaryota > Metazoa > Chordata > Mammalia > Artiodactyla > Camelidae > Camelus > Camelus bactrianus. The sequence goes on along the minus strand of NC_133547.1, from coordinate 39,080,821 downwards.
ATATATTTTTTCATCTTTATAAAACACCGTATGTACGTAGAGAATTATATGGATGTTGCTATTAAAAGCACGAAGCTAATGCATGGGGAAGTAGTTGTTTACCTTTCTATCTTTTCTCTCAGATATTTAAATAATATCTGATTAAGTTTCATTTTAAATGATTAGGTGTCATCAAGATTGCTGCAGGCATCCTACTGCCTTTTCCCATACTCTCTGAGAAGACTTTTAACACATCTTTTCCTCTTTCCTCAAACCTCCATCTCCATTTCTTCCATCCTTGCTCTTCAATGATAACTTTGTTTCCTGTATCACTAAGAAATCAGGAGCAATTTGAAAATAACCTCCGTACGTTTCCTTTTCTCATATAACTGCATCTGTAGCCATATTCTCTGCCCTCATCCCTCTTGACAAGGACAGTGTTCTAGCAACTGTCCCTTTTCTCTTCTGCAGTACGTTTCTCCTTGTCTACTGGACCATTCGTATCAGATACAAGTACACTGTGCTACTTCCCATGTTAAAAAACAAAAAGCTGCCCTTAACCTCATAGCCTCTTTATATTTATAACTACATTTTTTTTTATAGTAAAACTCCTCCTAATTGTTTATACTCACTGTCTCCAATTTTTCTCTTCCAAAATTCTCTTTAACTCCCTCCAATATGGCTGTAGTCTAAAAGCATTCCACCAGTGCTTGTCAGAGTCACCAACGGTCTCTATACTGCAAAATGCAAAGGTCAGTTCTCAGCCCTCGCCTTCCATGACCTCCTTAAGTAGTGTGTGACATAGCTGATTACTCCCTCCTTTTTGAAACACACTCTTCACCTGGTTTCAGGACCATAATCTCCTTTGGTCCCTTCCTCTTTGTCTCATCGGTGGCACCTTTGCTGGTTCTGCCCTATCTCCCCAGCCTCTAACATGCTGGAGTGTCCCACATCTCAGTCTTTTTTTCCCCCTCTTTTAAAAAAATTTATTTTATTGAGGTGTCTTTGATTACGATGTTGTGTTAGTTTCAGGCGTACAGCAAAGTGATTCAGTTATACATATACATACATACATATATATTCTTTTTCAGATTCTTTTCCATTATAGGTTATTACAAGATATTGAATATAGTTCCCTGTGCTGTAGAGTAGGTCCTTGTTGTTTGTCTATTATATATATAGTAGACACATCTCAGTCTTTTGTTCTTTATTTATACTCATTCCCTCTAGGTCATTTAATCAAAGCTCATGGCTTTAACTAGCATCTATGTGCTGCTAATGTCATGATTTCCAAACTTCTGTCTCCAGTCTGGCCCTCCCCAGTGAACCCTGTGGTGATATAGTCAACTGCCTACTTAAAATGCCTACCTGGATGTTAAAGGGGGATCTCAAATTTAACACGTCCAACACCCAAGTTCCCAACCTGTTCCTCTTATAGACTCTCATTTCAATAAGTTTACCCCACTCTTCTAGTCACTCAGGCCCAGACCATACATTACTGAGACACTCTCCTAACTCATCTACCTATTTCTGCCCTTGGCTCCCTCATTACTCCTCACAAATCATCTATTCTCTATCCACCAACCGTAAGTCTGATCATTTTACTCCTCTGTTTTAAACCCTCCAGCAGCTTTTTATTGCACTCAGATTCTAAGTGGCCTACGAGACTATTATTATAATGGCCTACAAGACGCTGTCATCTGATCTCACCTCCTGTTACCCTCATTCCCTCTGTTCTAGACGTATTGGGCTCCAGGTAGCCACCTGAACATGCAAAACACACTCCTCTCTCAAGGCCTTTGTCCTTGTTTCCTCTGCCTCAAATGCTCTTTCCCCAAACATCTGCAAAGCTTGCTTCCCACCTCCCTCAGGTCTCTGCTCAAATATCATACCCTTTAACAGGAAGGACTTTCCTGACTAAATAAATATAAAGCACTCCTCCCCACCGTGGCCCTCCTACCCTGCTTTATTTTTCTCCAAAGCACTCATCACCATCTTTATATTATATATTTACTTGTTGGTTTGTTGTTTATTTTCCTCTTAGAATATAAGCTCCAACATGTCAGAGACTTGATCTTTTTTTTTTTTTTTCCACTGCTATTTCTCTAGTGTCAAAATTAGGGCCTAACACATAGAAAGGCACTTAATAGGTATTTGTTGAAGAAATAAGAAAGTCCACAGAGATCAAATTAAAAATTTTAATTTGTATAATTTCACCCAAAACCTGAAGATGACAAAAGACCCGTAGCTTAAGTAATTTAGAGTGTGCAGAGCTTGTCTGGTAACTTCTATGAGGGTCAGGTCAGTGTCCTGGGAAAAGAACTATTCCTTTGCTGATATTAGCCCACAACACTACAAAATACGAATGTGAAAATTCAAACAAACAAATCACTACTACACTCTCAGATAAATAACTCACTCGCTGAGCATCAACTTACGTTTTAAAACAGGGGTCACCAGACATCAGTTGCATACTGATCAAAACCTAAACATAAGAAAAAGAAATACTGTAATTATAAAAGATCTTGCGAGGAGAAGCCATGTTCTGCTAATCTGTGCACCCTTGACAGTACCTGGTCCAGTATTTTCTATTTAGAAATAGACAGTATTACATAAAACGATTACTGAATTGGGTTATTTCCAGTACTGAATTGCTGCTTTATACAGACATAGGTTAAAAATCATTTTTAACACTCAAAACTTTGTATCTGCAAAAATCAGGGTGGAAAAGATGGAAACAGAAAGCAAGCGCTTCACCAGGAACGATCCTGTGGGTGTGCGCTGTTCTGGTCTATTTTATCTGTCTTTCCTCCCAGATTCCTGTAGTGTTTAAGCGTCTGGAATGTTTCCCTCCAACGTGTTTGGCATTGTAATGCTTCCAGGGGTGCCGGCTGACGGCCTGTGAGAGTAGAATGCGTCTGGCCTTTGCTTGCGATTTTGGACCAGCATCTAAAGCTTTGCTAACACTTTAAAAATGCTGCTATTCTCAAGTTGCTGGCTGCCTTTTAAGAACCAGCCCTAGGATCTTACTATGTTCTTCTGGGAATGATAATGATAATGGTAATAATGACAACCTTAGCAACAGTCACGATTTGAGAATTTATTCAGTGCCGGGCACAAGCTAAGTGAATTTGAAAACTGTTAGGTTACAGGGTAATTCTTTGTCCACTAACTTCTGACATTCAGTCTTTATACAGAATTACTTTCCTTTTTCCAAAATTAAAAAATTTTACTTTTTAATTGGGGGAGGTAATTTTAGGTTTACTAGTTTGTTTGTTTGTCTGTTTTAACCAGAGGTACTGGGAATTGAACCCAGGACTTTGTGTATGCTAGGTATGCACTCTTCCACTGAGCTATACACTCCCCCTATTTTCCTTTCTTATCATGAGATAACTTGCTATAATGGCGTAACCTGACTAAAATAGAGCAAAAGGTTTATGCAGTGAGTTGTACCAGGTGCAAGGTACTTTACCAGCTCTCTGAAGTGTGTATTCCCTGTGCGTTCGCCAGAATACATGGCTGCTGAAGGTACTTGGAAAAAGTAGGGCAGATGTCCAAAGTGAGTTCCACCTGTCACTTCACTTGTTGGGCGAGAGCCCAGTGACTTCTACGTGCCCACCACAGCTGCTTTGGAAATCACCTCTTGGAAGCCGTAAACATTTTAAACTGTTCATTCAAGCTGCTCCTTCCTCTCAGTGAGCCCTTTTGCTGTGGTGGTTGTGTGTATTCTTCCCTAAATGTTCAAAGCACCAGAGAGCACCTCAGAACCATGAAAGCGAACATCTGCTCCTTTTCAGTGCTTCTGTGATTTGGAGAATTTTCTCTCCTAGCTGGTGAGTATTTCAGTGGTGTGGTCAGCTTATGATCTCAGGATTGATTCCCATCTTGCCCTTGACAATATATACCTTTGCTTATTTAAAGGCAGAGAATCTCATGTGTTGACATGCAAATCTGGAAACGTGCTTACTTTAAGAATGGAATTATCCTGTCTTGTATTTTTGGTGTCATAGCCTTCCAGTAAACAGCGACGAGTGGTATTTCCTGATCCAGCAAACTCTGCCAGGTTTAGATCTGCAAAGCCCAGCTATGAAAAGAAAGAGAATTATATTAATAGAATATCTACTAGGCTTCTATCATATTCTCTTTAAAATAAACATTCAACCCGTGTGCTCTATCCAAGTTGTCTCAAACTTCAGTCATTTGCAACTTAACACTATCTGTTTAATTCTTTGCTTAGTATGTCTTAAAAATTGGCTCACTTTTTGTAAAAATTTATTACCTATTCTACTCTCGCCTTAAGCAAAATGAAATCACAGATCTGACGTGCTAATATAACTGTTATAACTGTTAATGTAAAAATAATGCGTATTAAACAATGGAAATCAATGCAAGCAGCAGTGGCGCTCACGCTGCACTACGCGAGATACTAGCAGCCCAGTCGTGGTCAGTTGTGTACAGAGAAAACTGATCAGACTCGCCTCCCCCGGTTCTGGTCTGGCTCTGTTTCCAGTTAACCACTGGCGACTGCAGATAGTTGCAGGTTATTAAGTTCTCACTCTCTGCACAAGAACTAAGTGATTTAAGTGTATCACATACTCTCTTTGGTACAAGCTCCTTCTTCTTCACCACCTTCCACAACACTTGCCTTGCTGATACCCCTTAGAGCTAAATCTCTCTTTATGAAGCTTTCTTCCTTCCTTCCCTCACACCAACCTTCCCTGCTTAGTTACCCAGAAGCTCAGCTCAAACCATTCCTCCCTCTTATTACTACCTAAGTTTGGTCCCCATTTTCTGCAGCTACCAAAGATTGCCCTATGATCTTTCTTCTGTTGCTCAGTCCTATGATGTTTCTCATTTCCAAGTGGTACAAGAAATCATCCCCCTTATATCATTATTTTTTGAACAAACTAAGTCTATTCTACATGACTAAGTGTATATAGTTTTTTATTAACAAAAAAATGTTTTGAGCTAGTAATTAATTAAGCACATCTCCCTGAATACATAATAAAAAGTATTATATACTTCAACGCTGCTGTGTTTTTAAGTTGCCTGCTTTAATGCTTTAAAACATGCAGTGGGCACATATGAATGGCATTCAAGATAGAGATTTTAATTGTAGGCTGGAGCATTATTTTGGTGGTTTTTAACTGGTACAAAAAGGATGAAGAATAAGAAGTTAAGAGACCAGCTGAAGGGCCACAAGCTCCAAATGAAGTAAGTCAGAAGTACGTCAAGCCACAGGTAACATCTACCTGATCTTCACATGGTCACTCTGGTCTTAATGCCTCTTGCAGGGGTCCAAGAGATCAGCAGAAAAGCCTGGATATGTCCAGGGCAAAGACACATCTAAATGAACATGTGAAGACTCAGCTCTGTGATCACACGTCATCCACATGCTCTATTTCATACATTAGCCTTGCTCTTTGAACTTCCAGCACCTCCTATTCCAACTACATTCTTTGCTGATGCTTTGCTTCCTATTTCATGCAGAAGATAAAAGCCCTCCAAAGAGCACTGGATTTCCACAGGCTCCGCCCCCTGCCTGCCGCCAGCCCTCGCCTTCGCCTTCCCGCTGGCTGTAAGGGAACTGGCCGTGCTCCCGTCCCAGGCCAGCCACTCTCCTCTCACCCAGTCACTGCTTCAGGGATTCTTCCCTCTCTTGTGCATTCCGGAATTTCCCTCTCTCCTGGATCATTCCCACCAGCGCGCAAACGTGCTGGATTTTCTCCCATCTTAACGCACAAGAGGAAACAAGACCTCACCCTACACCTCTCGCCGGCCACCTTTCTGCCCCTCTTTGTAGCACAACTCCTTCAAAGACTCGTCTGTGCTGACAGGCTCTGATTCCTGCATGCACGGCCCCTCGTCAACTTCATTCCCCCTGCTCTTCTCCTTATTTACTCTTGCAGCCACAGGTCCTTTTCCATGAAAATGCAAAGACCACCTCAAAGCCTTTAGCTTGACACAGCCTCTCTTAGATCTTCTTACAGCTTCCTTCCTCACACCATCCGGGTCTATGTTTGAATGTCATCTCTCTAAAGGGGCCTCCCCTGATCGCTCTAAAACACACCTGCCTCCTCCCTTCCCTCCCCTGCAGTTGTCACCGTCTGTCCTTTATCTGCTTTATGTTTCTCCTCAGTAGTTGTCAGCACATCATATATATAAACATTTCGTATTTACTTTGTTTATTGCCTGTCCCCTCCCCCAATCCTCCTTTAGAATTTAAGCTCCCCAAAGGCAGGGAGTTTTGTCTGTTTTGTTCACTGTTGTGTCTCCAATATTTAGAAAAGTGCCAGGAACAATGCCTGGCACATGGGAGGCAGTTAACACATTTATTGAATAAAAAACAGCCCTCTGGCTTATCATCCACTGTTCATAGCATCACTATTTACAACAGCCAAGACATGGAAGCAACCTAAATGTCCAACAACAGATGACTAGATAAAGAAGTTGTGGTGTGTGTGTGTGCGCACACACACACACACACACACACACACTGGAATATTACTCAGCCATAAAAAGAATAAAACAATGCCATTTGTAGGGTGTAGATGGACTTGGAGATCATCATACTAAGTGAAGTAAATCAGAAAGAGAAAGAAAAATACCATATGATATAACTTATATGTGGAATCTAAAAAAAAAGACACAAACTTACATGAACTTTACAAAATAGAGACAGGCTCACAGACACAGAAAACAAACTTACAGCTACCAGAGGGGAAAGGGGGTGGGGAGGGATAAATTGGGAGTTTGGGATTTGTAGATATTAACTATTATATATATAAAATAGATAAACAACAAGGTCCTACTGTATAGCACAGGTAACTGTATTCAATACCTTGTAATGTATATATATGTATTACTGAATCACTATGCTGTACACCAGAAATTAACACAATATTGTAAAACAACTGTACTTCAATAATAAAAAAGAACTTTATAAAGAAAAAAAAGGGAGAAATCAAGAAGATTTGTCAATCACAGTACAGCCTGCTTTTTTTTTGCCTAACCACCATTCAACACCCTCATATTCCTTGCTAGCAAGTCCTGATTTTATTCAAGGGTCCACTCTTAGCTCATCCCTGTGCACAAAGAAAGTAACCCAACCTCTCGCTGATTGTTAAATTGTGATGAGTCTAAGCTGACCATGGCAATCCACTCCTGATGCCCATGACTGGTTTAGGAGTAGGCATATGATCCAATGTGGACAATAAAAGGTATGGGGAAATCCTCTGAGGGCCATCTAGGAAAAGTTTTCTCACTCAAAGCAAGTCATAGATGGAGATGCAGCAGGATTTTGTTATACGTGAATGTGCTGACTAAAACTTTAGCAGCCAGTCATCCGGTGACCACAAAGGGAGCTAGCCAAGGTCAAAGCCATCGCATAAAGAATATGAGAATAAAAAAAGAAAAGTAACCTGGGTTCTTGATGATGTCCTTCAGCCAGTGGACTGACAAATCCTGGAGCAGCTCTATTTCACATCTACAGCTCTATCTCATACCTACGTGTTTTGTGAGATTAAAAAAATCTCTGGGTGAGGAGGGTGTTTTGTTACTTGGAGCAAAGAGCATACTAATTGACACTGCAATCAACTAGTTTCAGGGAGTTAGGTGGATTTGATGGCTGAAGCTAGTGTCCTGGTTCTTGGCTTAGATGACAGGATTGATGGAGATACCATCAAAGAGACTGGAAATAAAAGAGGGTATGTGGGTTTCTGGTAGTAGCATTAATTATTAATTCCTTCTATCTAGCAAAAAAGTGAGGACATTCATTAGTCATTCCATATAGCTAGTAAAAGTATAAAGGACGGTAGTGGCCATGTATATACAGAGCACTGAGAGAGCACAAAGGGGGTCCTATTCCACTGGGCGTTGGGTAGGACTGAGAATACTTCACAGGGGAGACTGAATTAGCAGTTGCTATTGTTTAATGCAAACCAGAAATCATCTTCTAGTAAGGAAGCTGAAACTTAAGAACATCATCCCATAATCAGCACTTAGAAAGAACATGCCTATAATTTATTGTTGGATCCAACTATTCAATCTCCGAGTTGCTTTATTTAAAAACAGCCAAGTTTGAACAGCAATTAGAAAAGCAAACCATTTAATTTTTAAGCTTATAAATAGCAATGAGTGATGTTACAAATTTCAAAAGAGTTAAAGAACACTTACTTACCTTTGCATAAGCTTTTCCACCTTTTAATTCCTGTCAAAGATAGAAAACACTATGAGGATATCATATGACTAAAGACTTAAAATTAAACATTGCAAATAATTCTGAAGTAGACATTTACACACTGGCAAGTACAGACTAAAATTATGATGATCTTAAATACAACTATTTGTATGTCCCCTGACTCCAACACATGACCAGAATTTTAATTTAGAATTTAACTTAAATCTAAAGGAGACAAATGGTGGGAAGATGAGCTGATATTTAATCTATTTGTGGAAGGTGAAATTGCCAAGTGTCCTGGACACACTGCAAGAACCTGAATCACCAAAGAAAGGTTAAACACTTATTTAGTTAAGCATGTTAATACACTGGACAAAGATTTCAGCAAGAGTTGAAACTCCTACTCCAGAGACAACCACTGTTACCAATTTTTAGGAATTACCCGAAAGACGCTATATGGATATATAATTTCCCCCTTTTACTCAAATGATAGCACATTATAAACACTGTTCTGTACGTTACTTTTTCCCACATGGCATTCCATGGTAGTACAGCAGAAGCTCTCTTATCTAACTCTTATCTCATATGGACAAGACTGGCAAAAGTAAAAAATAATAATAATATACAGATGTCTTAACATTTTACTTTAAAATACATAACTTTACATTAATTTGCCAAATCTCTGGATTTAGGAAACCACACAGATGTGAGAATTAAGTGTTAAACACTTAGAACATTGTCTAGCACATAGTATACATGCTCCGTATATGTGTTTGCCATTAAAATCAGGGTCAAACTCTCCTCTCCTCATCCACTTTTAAAAATGTGTTTGCTGAATGGAGTTGTCTCTTGTCTTTCTTTCATAAACTAAATACGACAATGCATAATCTACCATTTCTATTTTTAACGTGGTGAATTTAAATAAGTTGAGAAGTACTCTAAGGTAAACTTTATTGTTCATGAATATTTGCTACCCCTCCCCTTCCCGGCCCCACTGGTCAGGCTGGGGCCATGCCGCCAAATCTACTCCATTACGAATTACCACATTTTCCTTTACTAGGTCATTGTTATAGCCTTAATAGCGCCTTTAATTAAACAACGCAAAGACAAAACTTTCTCCAGATGATTCTACCCTCTTGTAGCTACTTCTTCTCTTTGCTCCCCTCTACAGCCAAACTCTTCAAAAGACTCCCCTAAATCTGCTGTATCCCACTCTCTATTCAATCTACTCTAATTGGGCTTCTGCCCTCATTTTCCCTCTGCGACAGCTCTTAAGATTACCAATAATCTCCATCATTTATTAAAGCCAAAGGCTCTGTCTTATTTAATTTCACAACAGCATCTGACAGGCTTGGCGGCTCTGCCTTTCTTATATCTTCTTTTCTCTAGACTTCTGTGGTGCCATAATCACCTAGTTTTACTCCTACCTCACTGGCTGCTCCTCACTCTCCTTTGCAGGACCTACTCCTTTATTTGACCTCTGTGGAAAGAATGCTAGTTGTACCCTAACTATCCATTCTCCCCTTTTCCACGGTAATAGAATCCTCTATTTTCAGTTGGGCATTAGCTACCCAAAATAAAGTAATTGACTACATTTTTCCACTTTCTTTTTGTACTATGGCAGTGCAGTAAGATCTGGCTGAAAGTATACAGAAGTGATGTAAATGAATTCTTGCTCCTTCCTTGTACTTGCTAAGTAATTTTATTCTACCTCTAAGTGTTAGAGTGATCTAGGATTTGGTCTAGGGTCTCTTGTCTCCTCTATCTACACTTTCTCCCTGGCTTATTCCATTCAGGTCTATGGCTTTAAATAAAAATTGTGTGCTGATGACTCTCAAATCTTTATCTCTAGTCTGAACTTCTCCCCGAGTTCCAAACTAGTATTTTAAATACTTACTTGACGTCTCAGGGACACCTCAAATTTAACATGGCTAAAATAGGCCCACTGATCTCTGTTTACAATGCCCCTGAAATTGCTCCACTTAGAGTCTTTGTTATTTTAATAAATAGCACGATCATCTACCCATAAGCTCAGGCAAAAAGTCTAAGAGTTATTCTCAATTACTTTCTCTTTTCCCCTCATTCACCATATCCAATCCATTAGCGGGAGGTCTACTTCCAAAATACATCCTGAATCATACTACCTCTGTTATAACTCCATGCCAAAACATAAGCATTCCACATCTGAATTATCTCAAGCACCTAAGTGGTCTCTGCAATTCATCCTTTACATAGCAGCAAAAGTGATCTTAGAAGATCAGGTCTCTCCTTATTAAAATCCTCAAAATGATTCCAAATATAACTGGAATAAAATCTAAATTCCCATAAGGCCCTACCTGACTCAGTGTCTCCAACATCATCACCAAGAACTTTCCCTCTCCCTATTTTCCATGTTCCAGTCAAGCTGGTCTTCTATATTTAAGCATGCCAGATTTGTTGTTTATCTTGCATGAGGGTCATGGTATTTTTGAATTTGTGGCTTAATGTCTTTCATCAGTTTTAGAAGATTCTCAGCCACAATCTCTCACTTTTCCTTCCAGGGCTCAAATTATTTATATATATCTATGTGTATATCTATCTATCTATCTATCTATCTATCTATCTATCTATCTATCTATCTATCTATCTCTATTTATCTATATATCTATATCTCAGATCTTTATACTGTTTCCCAAGTCTTACACTCTGTTCTGTATATTCGACTCTTTTTCTCTCTATGATTTAGCCTGGATATTTTCTTTTGCCCTATTTTCCAAAGCTTTCTTCAGTTGTGACAAATCTGCTGTTAAACATATCTGGTGACATTTAGTTTAATTTACTTAGCTTTAAATCTTAGTTAATGTATTTTTCAGTTCTGGAATTCAATTTGATTTTTTAAAAAGTTTCTAGTTCTATAATTTCCCATAATGTTCAATCATTATAATTTTTATAACAAGTTTGTCTTAGACCTTCTCCAAATCTGTATCTTTTGTTTTTATGATCTGTTTTTCCTTTTGGTTTTAGTCATGTAGTCATATCACTCAGTATGCTTGGTAACTTTTGTGCACGATGATTTGAAGAAATAATTTCAGGCTCAGAATAATGTTATTCTCCTCAAGAGAAGATACACATTTGCTTCTGGCAAGAAGTACAGTCAGGATACACCGTCTTCATCCAAGCAGCAATTGAGCTGATTAGAAGCTGAGTTTCAGTCTTAGTAAGGGTCAACTGATAGCCACTATCCTCCTCCTTCTAGGCTGAAACTCTTAGTGTGTTCCCAAAAAGCTTGAGGTATTTACCAAGGCTCCTACTGTTGGTGGGCCCTGGACTCCACTGTTTTTGTTTGTTTGTTTATAAATGGAGGTGTTGAGGATTGAACCCAGGAACTTGTACATGCTAAGGCCGCGTTCTACCGATGAGCTATACCATCCCCTCTGGAATTTATTCTTGTTCCCTTAGTCCTGTAAAATTGCCAGAATCTCAGCTCAGCTTCTTAGCTTCTCCATCACTGCTTTTGGCTCAGCTCCTTAGCTACTGCCTATAAATTAGTAAATGCTTTGAGGGCAAAAACATTGCCAAATGTCAGGGTCATCTCTTTACGCTTCCCTTGTCTATTATTGTAAGCCTCTTAAATCCTTACTGCCTTGGCAACTTCTGATGCCTTCAAGCAGCTATTTTTAATATTTTATCTAGCTTTTCTGGTTGTTTTCAGAAGGAAGGGTAGCCTGTAGCAAGCTAGTCTATTAATTTCAGAAGCATAAACACCCAGGTTTATTATAATCTTACAGCCTGTTATGGATTGAATTGTGCTCCCCCAAAAGATATGTTGAAAACTTAACCCACAGTACCTCAGAATATGACCCTACTTGGAAACAGGGTCTTTACAAAGGTAATCAAGTTAAAATGAAGTCCTATTCAATGTGACCACTGTCCTTATAAAATACAGGAAATGAAAACATAGGTAGACAAGCACAGAGGGGAGATGACATAAAGACACGGAAAAGATAGCCATGTAACCAGAGTGATGCATCTACAAGTCAAGAAAGGCCTCAGGCTAGGAAACTAGGAGAAAGGCAAGGGACAGCATCTTCCCTAGTGCCTTTAGAGGGAACATGGGCCTGCCGACACCTTGATTTTGGTCTTCTGAACTCCAGAACTGTACAACAATAAATTTCTGTTGTTTTAAGCCGCCCAGCGTATGGCACTTCTTTACAGCAGCTCTAGAAAACTAACAAAGGACCTTTTCATCTTCAGGTCTGGGACAGTTAATTTTGTGTCAATTTGACTGGGTCACAGGGTGTCTAAATATTTGGTTAAACATGATTTCTCGGGGTGTCTGTGAGGGTATTTCTGGATGAGATTAACACGGGAATCAGCTGACTGAGTAAAGCAGATTGCCCTCCCCATTGTGGGTGGGGATCCCCCAGCCTGTTAAGGACATGAATGACAGAAACAGTGGAAGTTGAACTATCTCTGCCTGTTTGAGCTGGGACATGGTCTTCTCCTGCCCTCAGACTAGGACGTATACCACCAGTGCTCCTGTTTCTCAGGCCTTTGGACTCCAACTGGAACTACATTACCAGGGCAAACTGTGGGACTTCTCAGCTTCCATAAATTTGAAGTCAGTTCCTTATAATAAATCATATATATACATATATGTATATATATCTCCTGATTCTCTGGAGTTCTGACTAATGTAACATCTTACTCCTTTAGAACAGCTTTTTCCTATTTCACTCATTTTACATAGGTGCCCCCCCTTCAAATGTTATCTTTCAGAGCAGTCTTCACTAACCCCTCTCTCAATTTTCTAGAATGATGTCTTTTCCCTAAGTTATTCTCTGTTACCTCATTGTATTTGATACATAACACTTCTCACTATCTAAAAGAATCTTACTTGGTTACATGCTTACCATCTTTCCTGCCACTCCTCCCCTAACTGCAACTAGAAAGTAGAGTCCCTGAGGGCAGGAACTCATCCCAGGCCACCACTGTCTTTTCAGTGCCTTAGAAAGTACCTGGCACATTGCAGGCACTCACACACTTGCAGTCAGCCTTCCCTGTGTCCTAAGCAACAGAGTACATTATCAAACTTCTGAACCTTTGTCAAATTTACAGGTAAAATAGTATCTTATTTGTAGTTTTAATATACATGAGTGAGACTAACTTTTTATATGTTTAAAAGCTATTTGTATTTTCCTTTTTGTGAAATGTATATTGTCTACTTTTTTTTTTCAAAAGTTGTTAATCTTTTTCTTACTGATTTATTTGAAGGAATTCTTTCTATACCAAAAATATTTGTCCTCTGACATTATTTGCAGATATTTCCCCGAATTCCTGACTTTTTAAAGGTATTCTTTGTAATGCAGAAAATGTTTATAAAATTGAGTTTTACTAATTTTTCTTCATGGGATCTTACTTTTATATGATAGGGTAAGGTAGGGTAAGTTCAGTAAATACTTTCATTTACTAAGCATGGTAAGAGAATGCTAGCGGTTCATCAATATCCATTCTCTCCTTCTTTAGTGGAATCTGATAGCCCCTCAGCTAGAGACTACATTCACAGCTTTTCTCCCAGTTTGGTGTGGTCATGTAACCAAGTTCTAACCAGTGGGACATGAACAAAAACCATGAGCACCACTTTTGGGTTGCCCTAAAAAGGAATGCATTTGTTCTCATGAGGCTTTGTCTCCTTTCTCACACGTGGAGAGAGAACGAGGCTGGAGCGACTTCCTTGGATCTAAAGATGGGCACCATACAGTGGAGATGGCAGATCTGCTCTCCAAGCCCTGAGGGGACCCCTTGGCTTTTACCCAAGAGGGACATAAACCTCTATTTTGTTTAAGTCATTGTATATTTGGGTCTCTGATTCAGTTACTTGCCGTATATGCCTTAACTAATACACCAAACTTATGTAGTCTGAGGAACTGGTTTACTTCAGATGAACAAGCCCTATCCTACGTAGCAAAAAAAGAAAAAATTAAAAAAATGAATTCTGAGTTATGCTTTACTATAAATTGGTTTTATTTTCTTTTTCTTAAAATTCAAAGACTGACAGATCATCTTTCAAACATCATGACTAAGACTAAAACTCCATTTAGAAAAAGTTTCAAATTCAGAGCCTCAGCAGGAATTAAGGCAGAAAGGGAAGAAAGTAGGATGTATCTCAACTAATCCTAGTAACTCCATGGGGAAATTATTATACCTTTATTTGGATAAGGAAACTGATTTTTTAAAAGTCAGAAGGATTGCCTAAGGTTTCACAGTTAATAACTGGCATATCTGGGATTCAAACCCAGGTCAGTATGATGCCATATACAATTTCACAGCATCACCCTTCCTTTAAGGAAGGCTCCATTCAATTATTGCTGCTACAAATGACTATTTTAGAGGTCTATTTTCATTAGAGGCTTAAAACCTATAAAATGTATGTATGTGCTTATGTTATGTTTGAACTGAATAATTTAAGCAATATAAGGGAAATTAGTGTGTAGTCACATACATACATCATAGTGTCCATATCAGTTGATTCAAAAAGCAAAATAAGAAATCCTTAAGTACAACCTTTTATCCAATACAGAAGGGTACAAAACCAGAGTGGAAAAGAACAAGGCAAGGGATTCCTGTTTTCATCCTGAATACTTCTCTATTTATTTTTTGAACTTGTATATGTGTTACTTTGGTAATTTAAAAAAAAAAGTATATAAAATTTAAAACATAAAGTTTACATTTTAAAGTCAACACTTTAATTCACCAGTAGTGGATTCCTAATGGATTTCTCTTTTTCACCCAAAAAAGGTGGGATCACTTACTTATATATGTATTAAGTTGAACCGATTTGTGACTGCAATTTTTGTAGATGATTGGTAATAAGCTTCAAATTACTATGTGGAAAGGAAATATATAACAAAGAAAACATGGACTTAGAATCAGAAACACTTGTGCTTAAGTTCCTACTTTGCCATTTATTAGGTAAGTGAATTTGGGCAGGTAACAACCTCTCTGAGCCTTGGTTTCCCTGAAAATGGAAAAAATAACACCCATTTTCAGATTTGTTATTAGACACAAAATACGTAAAGTCCCTAAAACCAGTGCGTAACAAAGAAGAGGAATTTAGTGAATGACATGATATAAACATATTTAGCCCCCAAACTAATAAAATAATATTAATACCTATATGTATAGTGATAATGTGATGAAGGTTTTTCAATAATATTTTAATTTATAACTTTGGATTCTCCCTCTTATTTGTCATACTAATTTAAATTATTGCTGCAAGTGTGAAGTGAAATTACATGTACCAGTTCTAACAATAAAGCAGAGCTAAATAAAGCGCATCAGTGACTATGGAACTAATTCTGGTTTCTGAAAGCAGAGAAGTAATAGGCTATTTTTATACCTTCCTCACAGATACTCTGTAGATACAAGGGTCCAGGATGCCTGTGGTGGCACTTGCACTCATTTTGCACATAAATGAGAACTTCTTCCTCCAGTGAACACAGTTTGCTTGCACCACCTCCCTGAAGGGGAAAAAAAAAAACCCAAAACCAGTTAATTAACTATTATTGATGACATGTTAGAAAGCACACACTCTTTCACTCAAGTCTATAATATAAACATGATATATTAAAAGCCAATATTTAGAAACAGTGAAACATGAAGAGAACAAATTCCTAACAATGTGATCTGAAATCTTTAGAAGGTTTTAATTATCCATAGGAAAATGAAAAAAAAAAGTGAATTTACTTACCGATTTAATCAATATAAACTGATGCTTCATTCATTCAGCACACAATACACATTTGTTTATAGTAGGTGTGATGAGTATGTGGTAGGTGATTAAAATATGAAGATGAAAATAACAGTTTTCTAACTGTATAGGGCTTATAGTTTACAGTTAGTGTAAGAGACAGAAATATAAACAAACACTTATTCTGAAATGAACTACTGCACAGTCTCACACCTATTCCAGCCATGAGAGCAACAGCATCTACCGTCTATGGACAGCGTATCACATGCTATTGAATCTCACAACCACCCCAGGAGGCATCCTCCTCCCTTTACAGGTCAGGAACATGAGGCACAAGGAGAGACGTTAACTCAAGGATATTCAGGTAGGAAGCAGCACAGCTAGCACTCAAACTGGGCTCATTTGACTCAAAAGCCCACTTGTCTGTTTTTTCCAACAACTCTGCTCTTTCAAGTTTCCAGGCCTTTGTATGTGCTGTTCCCTCTACTATCCTCTTAGAAAGGAAGGATAATTATTCCTCTAACATAGGAAGAAAAGAAAGACAGTGCGCAAAAATAAAGACAAAGCTGGAGAAAGCAAAAGGGAAAGGCAAGAGAGCCCAGGTTAAACGGTTTTCATTTTCTCAGGAAAGTGTAATAGGTGAGGTTACTGCTGCAGGAAGACAGCGGCTAATGGGATGGTGAATGTGACCATCAAGGCTGAGGATGGTGAATGTGACAGAGAGTCAACTTGCAGCTGCCTCAGTGAATAAAACAAGTTTGCACTGGGACCAGTCAGTTTGGTTTTATGGATTTCTCCATCAATGCACAGAAATCCAATAACAAGAAGTGCAAAAACAAATATAATTTAAAAACCAAGTATGTGTTTGTGTGTGGTGTGTGCATGTATGTTTACTTATATACATACAAGCAGATACACAAATGGAGAGGAGGATGTGTATTTTATCATAGGTTTAATTGTCATAACTTTAGCTTTTTTTCTCATTAGGAAACTCTAGGTGATTTAAAGAATTATGATATGAAGAGAATGTATATGTGACTATGTGTATATGCATACTGAAATCCAGCAGGGGTGCAGTTTATCCGTATGGTCACAAAACAGGCAGAATAAAAGTTTGGCAAAGCATGGATCAGAAAGTATTTGTCAGGCAACCTGAGGCATCCCCAATAAGATGAGCAGCAGCTAACCTATACACTCAAAATTAAATGAAAAGGGGAGGGGAGGGATAGCTCAGTGGTAGAGTGCTTGCCTAGCAAGTGTAAGGTCCTGGGTTCAATCCCCAGTACCTCCATTTAAAAAATAAATTAAATAGAACTAACTACCCTACCCCCAAAAAAGTATACAGTGCTATATGTTAATTATATTTCAATAAAACTGGAAGGAAAAAAAATAAATAAAGTGAGTTTTTTAAAAATTAGTGAAAAATCAAGAGAATAACAAGCAAGAAAAATAAAACCAGATTTTTTTTTTTCATTGTTGCTTCTCTCTCAACATCTCTTGGCCTCGAGACTTGATCAAGGCATTAGCCATGGACTCTGGAGTTTCCCAAAAAAGGGATGCAGACATATCAATGACTGGACTCCAGACCCTTCCAGAGACTGCTGAGCTTCAAGGCACTGGGTTGTTTCTGTCACTGAGACCAATGACATATGATCAAGAATCAGAAACAATATTTTTTAAAAAAAACCTATTATTTTACTTTTCTGATAAAATTACATAAAACTTCTGATTAAGGATGAGAGATTGGCTGCCTGTATTAGCCTCTGTTCCCTCCCCAAAATATTCTAAATTAAAACAAAAGAAATTTTTAAGTGACCATGTCACAAGGACAAAGAGACCCAGACGGGAGACAAAATAAGTGGCCAAGGACAGACAAGTGAGAACTGATTAAGCAGATCAAAGAAAGCTGAACCTTGAGCTGCAAATAGTGAAAGCCAAGAGCAGGGATCTAAAATTGATCTTAAAGTAGAATAAAGGAAGGACAAAAGGCAGAAGGATTCATTGAAAACTCTTTTATTTTTATTCATTTATTTATTTTGGAAACTGTTTTAGAAACAGAGCCTCAGATCCTTTCTCTGACTCCTGCAGAAGACTGAGATCATTCTCCTGACAAGGTAAAAAAACAAAGGGATCTCTGAAATACCTGACTTGAGGGCAGGTATTGAAAATGGGGTGAAAGCCTGACCATATCAGGGGGAGGGGGATGAGAGATGACTTACTGAATGCTGACACCTCCAACCTTCTTCCCTTCACCTGGCTCCCCAGAATGCTGGGGCCAGGTGTATGTACATATTTTTTCTTAAAGATGTGGAAAGAATATTCCCTGGGGAATCCAACTACCCCAAAGAAAATGAGATGGATGTTGAGGGTTCCCAACAAAACAGTCTACAGTAATAACCTGACTCAATGAGCACCCTCCACATGCACAAAGCTTCTAGCCAACTTTTAGTGCTTCACAGTTACATGCGAGCACACACGTAAGGAAAGTCTCTTAATATGAAATATAGAGAACAGTGAATAGCAAAAAAGCAACTTGAACAAAACAAAGTCTATGCTGGAGGAAGAACAGATTCTCAGAGAGAGACAAAGTACATCTACCATAGAGACATAGGATGCTGATAAAAAAAAAAAAAAAGAACATACAGGAAACTAAAAAGTGCTCATGGAAATCAGAACTACTGGGCTTGATACTCTGTTTGTCATTCCAGATCCACTACCCTTCTCTGTGGCCCAGGAAGCTGGCCTTTATGGACTTTATCAACTAGGCTCCCTCGCCCTCTGCCTCTGAATGTGCTAAAGGGACAATACACTGCCAACTACAGTAAACACTCAATAAATTTGTTGACTGAGAGCATAAATGTCATGCATGGGCCACAAGTGAATAATCCCAGCTACCACTCCTGCCTACATTACTTTACAACTATTCCTAAATCAACCCCTTTCCTGTGTCTAGCCCCACTACCCTAATTCAGTCCCTTAATAACTCTTCCCTGAAATATGGCAACAGCTTCCTAAATGGTCCCCACTCAGGTCTACCTTCCTCATTGCTACCAGAGAGCTCCTTCTAAAATGCAAGTTTGGTAACGTCATTCCTCTGTTTAAAATCCTTCACTGCTTCCCCGTGTCTCAGATTAGGTCCAACCTCCTTAACATGGCATCTTCATGATTAGGCCCCTGCCTATCTTCAGTCTCATCTCTTGAGCCTTTTTGTCTCATACTGATTGTCATTTCACATTTACTTCACACTGTTTCTCATATGTATGTCTTTATGACATTTTCTTTCCCTCGCACACTATTTACCTCCTTTTCAACTACAACATTCACCAGTTTAATTCTAACTCATTTAGATTAGTCATCACCCCCTCTAGGAATCTTTCCCCAATTCAGCCCTCAGGTGAGGCCTGGTGTCCTGTATGACCTGGTCTGCTTTGGTCCCCTGAATCCCTCAGCGCCCACCAGTCCCTATCCTAGAGGGCTGCCACCCAGGGAAGGGGCTGCAAGAGCTGGCTGAGTTGGCTTTCTCCATCATTCCCTTCCCCCAGGATGTGGTCCTAATTTCCTTTATCCTTTCCTTATTCTGGCAGATTCTCCTATGATTACATGTATTTCAAATGAACCAATACTGTAAGTGAATTTTTAAAATTTATAAGCCTAAAATATTGCTGACTATGCCCTTTCTTAATAAAAACTCAAGTATAAACAGATACGTTAATTTAAATAATCTTTTAGATTTTGTACTATTAAAATAATAGTCCTGGAGTTTGAAACAATTTCTCTAAATAAAAAAAATTTGTGTGCCTAAGGCGATTACTCAGATTTTTTTTGTGTGGTAATCTTTAATGCGCGCACACACACACACACAGAGCTGTCAGAAAGCTGTCCAAATTACACAAACAAACAAAAAAAGTGGCCAAGTTATTTCATGGCAGTTTGTTATACTGATGGGTTACCATGGAAACAAACTCAGACTACTTGGCAACTGAGACAAAAGCCACATTAGTAAATGCTTTCCGTGATGTGACTCATTAATTTCCTATGAGTCTTATATGGTTGCTTAACCACTTTTAAGAAACAAAGCAACAGAAGATGATTTGTGTTGATACTACAGAAAGCCAAATATTTATAAGATAAATGGTAAGTTGCTGATTGTGAAATATCTAAGCAGAGGACTTAACAGAAGATAAATGTTGCTATGGCCATTGTTTATGTTTCAAAAAAGTCAAAGGAAAAAATCTTAAAAAATAAAAATAATACAAAATAAAATGAAAATTATGGACCCATTTTTTTATGACTAGTTACTGTACCAGCAAACTGCACTACTTAATATTCTAAGAATAACTTGTACATGTATATACTCTAGGCACATACTTAAAATTATGCCATATCTTGGTAACTCAAAGTATTTTTAACTTGTTAAAAACAGTGATAAAAAACTGCTATGAGGAATGCAAGCTGTTTTTCCAGACAGCATTACTGCATGGACGTTAAGAGCCAGTCCGCTTCATTCAAATCCTGTGTCTGCTACTTGCCAGCTGTCACCACAGACAGTCCTTAAACTGCATTTCTGTTTCCTCCTCTGTGGAACAGGTATGGTAACGGTACCTACACCTCATGGGAATTTTGGGAAACCAAGTGAATTATTACACTCAATGTTTGGAACAATGCCTGGCTGATAACGGATCTCCATAATAAATGTTAGATATTGTTATTATCAAGGATATAAGTAGTTTTAAGGGCACTTACATTTGCCCTCCAGAGAGAAATAATGGTTACATTTATAAGTAGAGAAATTTCTTCAACATTAATGGAGATTTCTATTTCATAAAAGACATAGATTGCTGAGAAAATGAACCTTTGGGAACTGAGGCAAAAACAAACATTTTGAGGCTCTAAGGATAAATTAGATCCATAAAGTTGGGCTTTTCAATTATAACACTAAGGATCAATGAATCTCTTATACCTCAGAGGTATTTTTGGCTTGAGTAATTGGGTGGACGGTACTATCATTCAGTGGGAAAAACTGAACACGAGATTTTTTTCATTCGTTTATTCACTCAATCACACATTCATTCATTCTGTTGGTAGTGTTAAGACAGTGAGGACAATGACAATCCAGTTTTGGACATTTTGAGGTTGAGGAGCCTGAGGTCTCTGTGATACTGTAACTTATCAGAAATACATATTTGCTGATTCAGGAGACCAAAATGTATTTCTCATATATATTTCTCTTCATCCACAGTTCCTGGCTCACAGCTCCCAAAACTGTTGGAATTTCCTAATTGTTGACATTGAGAAAAGGTGTCTTTTGTTATGTAATTGAAGCGACTCTGGATCCTGCCCTAGGGTGAGGGTTGGTAGCCGGAAGAACCAACCATGTGATTAGAGGACTGGGACTTTCAGTCCCACCCTCTGATTTCTGTGGAGGGTAGAGAAGCTTCAGGGTTGTATCAACAGCTATTGACCAATGATTTAGACAATCACAACTATGTAAAGAAGGCTTCACAAAAACCCAAAAGGATAGCTTTCTGGTCCTTTTTCAGAGAGCTTCCACATTGGGGAACCAGAATGGTTCCACGTGCCACGGTACTAGAGTTTGGATCCCTAGGCAACACTGATACAGGAGACACAGGAGAAGAGGAGGGCAGGCCAAGGAGACTAAAGTGTCAACAGAGAGGAACAAAGGAGATCATGTTACCACCAAAACTGAGGGAAAAATTTCTAAGAAGGATAACAATTAGTGTTATAATTGAAAAGTCCAACTTTATGGATCTAATTTTTCAACAATATCAAATGTGACAGAGAGGTCAGGTAAGATAAAGATTCAAAAAAACCAACAACGAAGTCATTGATAACACTGACAAATGCAGTTTCAGTGGAAAGGTGGGGGTAGAAGGCAGATTACTATGGGAAGCAGAAACGGAACAAAGAGAACTGATTTCAAATATTTTAGTAATAAAGTGGAAAAAATCAGGGTGGCAGCCAGATGGGGATATGGGGTAGAGGATTTCATTTTAACATTTTTTTTTAGGGGGGAAGGTAATCAGGTTTATTTATTTATTTTTTAATGGAGGTACTGGAGATTGAACCCAGGGCCTTGTGCTTGCAAGGCAGGCACTCTACCACTGAGTTATACCCTCTCCCCCATTTTAACATTCTTGAGTGCTATGGGAGAGAACCAGTAAAGAGAAAAGTCAAAGATTTGAGAGGGTCTGAATGATGGTGCCAGAGGGGACCCATTGCTGAGAACGTCAGAGGGGGTGGGGTCCACACAATAGCTGGGGTTGGTCCTGGACAGAAGGGGCTTCTTCTTGCTTTAAAGGGTAATTTGAAAATTAAATATATATACTGTGGAAACTACAAAGTGTTATGACTCAAGACTTCACTCAAAAGCTTTTTTTATGATACATTTCCCGAGGCCCTGGGTAAAATTATTCTCTTGCTCCTATAAACTCCTGGGACATTCTGTACGCACATCTAGAGCTGCCCTGCCAATGAAAGATACTGAGAGTAAGAGAAATAGGACTCTGATGAAGTTGTGTTGCATGTTAAAAAAGTACTCCTTTGGTATTTTCACAAGTATAGTTATTGAAAGGGAATTCTATAGAATCAGAGGAGGTTTTTGGGTATAGTGATATTAAATAGTGAATTCTAAAGAACACGGATAGGCCATCAGGGACCTATTTGAAGTTACAGATAAGGAGAAGGCTGCAGACTGTTTACACTGAGATCCAGAGTGAAATGAGCCAGTGACACAGCTGGAATGTGACAAAATAGCACGAAACAATATTAAACTTTTACTGTGAAGGCTCTACTCTGGCTGTCTTGGTTATCCTTAAAATAATCATAATGATGTGATAATGAGGAAACATTCATGCTAGTGAAGTAAATTAAAATCAAAGGCACCGCAACACAGTCTGGCTAGCTCTACTTTGAACAGAGGTCTGGAGAATAGATATATATATTTACATATGATTTAAATTTCAACAGATCTGTACACCAACAACAAGATGAGACTACAAAGGGGCTATATATAAAAGGATTGTACAGAGAATAACATGTTGGGATGTTTCCTGAGTGACACAGACCTGCTGAGGTATCTCCTGCTGTCTCTGATCACAGTCAGTGTAAATTTCATGTTTATGTATCCCATTGCATTACTTGACATGTCTGATATCATTCCTCACATGGAAGGAAACCCCAGTGGGAACAAAGTTGGTCGAGTTAGAGAAATTGCAATAAATATTTAACATAGCTTCTCAATTATTCTGTATGCTAGTTTTATAAGGGTTACCTTAGCAGTGTCCTGACCTACTGTCAGCTGGTACTAATTTACAGTTTCTCAACTGGAAACAGCTGGTGCTAATATTACAGTTATTACTGAGTTCCTGGTTGCTTCAGAAAGGCTTACATTTTATTCATATAATGAGAGAATTTATAGTTCTCAACTGCACATAATTACAAATGCATATTATCTGTGTTACTAACAAT
Organism: Camelus bactrianus; assembly: GCF_048773025.1. NCBI lineage: Eukaryota > Metazoa > Chordata > Mammalia > Artiodactyla > Camelidae > Camelus > Camelus bactrianus. Next base: position 39,057,446 of record NC_133547.1, on the reverse strand, counting down.
GGTTGTTTATTTTTCTATTAATAGGAACGCATTGACAGAAATTATGAAGGAAATTTATGGTTGTCAATAAAATGTTCTTTACTGATTTAGCCTACAAGCAAAATTTTGGAAACAATTACCTTCTTTTGCAAGGACTATGGACAATCTTTTCTAACTACCTTCCTGGGGCTGTTAGGTCTAAAACTGTTTCTGTCTTGTACACAGAGTAAACAGTGATGACCATAGGACAAGCCAAGTAAGATACTCATTTGAGCTTTCTGGAAATCATTCATTAACCATAAGGAATGACCAAAATGGGGAGATCTTCATGTCCAGATGGTACCCGGAGGTAATACTTTATAAAATACCTTAAGAGATTCTGAATTGGCCTAAAAAGGCAACAATAGAAGATAAAATGTTAATAACTTCAGGTTTAGACACCAGCATTAGAGAATTCCCAGAAATTGCCATTGAAATGTAGCTTCAGTTTATGAACAAGGAAATATATAAAATATTAACTAGAAAGAAAACATCACTAAATGAGTCATGCTATATTAGTGATGACTCACTACAATGAAATGAAGCAAACATGTGAAGTTCAAAATCAATGCTATGGGTAGTTCCTCATTTCATTAAGATAAAATAAGTCCTGGGTGTAAGCTAGTTTTTAAGCCACAGCTTGGAAATAGCATTCGATTAGGAAAAACCTAAAAATTTCTAATGAAACCAATAAACAGGTTTGAGGACAGAAAAAAAAATTTTTTTTTAAGACAAAAGAGACTTTCAGTCATGGGTTTGTTTTTAATATTTGTATCCCTATTTTCTCTTACACTATTTCTTTGCCCCAACCTATAACCACGTTCAACTCCCTGTCCTAAAAACAGAAACATAAAATAAAATTGTTCCTGTTTTCCCCCTTTTACCTAATTCCACTTTCCTCCTCTTCATTAACAAACTTCCCAAAAGAACAACCACACTCAGTGCTTCTGCTGCTTCACCACCTGCTCACCCCGTAACCCCTTGAAACCTGATTTCTGCTCCTATGACTCCAATGAAGCTACTCTCTGAGGTTCACCACTGGACCACTGTAACTATGTATGGTGACAGATATTAACTAAACTTACTGTGGTGATCATTTTGCAACATAAACAAATATCGAATCATTATGTTGTACATCTAAAACTAATATGATGTTATAGGTCAATTATGCCTCAATAATAAAAATTAAAAAGTCCACCAAAGACTTACTGATTGTCAAATAAACAGAGCAGCTCTCTCACCATGCCATCTCTCCACACTCTCCTCAGCTTGTTTCTCCTTTAGCTTCTGTGATGCCACATTCCTCTCCAATGTTTTGGTCTCATTTTTTCCTAATTATGTCTCTGTCTACCAAAATTCTATACTTTGGTCCTTGTGTTTTGTTCTGAATGTTGTCTTTAGCTTTAATTATCTCGTCCATGTGGATTATTTTAAAATCTAGATATGAAAGAAATCCTAACTACCGTGCTCAGTTTTACACATGAACTCTCAGCTGCCTACCAGACATCATCACAGACCCTGCTTGCACCTCACATTCAAATGTTCACAGGAAAGAGCTCAGTATTGGCAAGAGAAAAAATACATTGGAAAAAACAGAAAGAGCCAAAAAGAACTATTACTTAATTTACAGTCCATTCATGAAAGAATATTATGTATGGAACTATTAATATAACATGCTAAAATGTTTAATAATGTGGAAAATGCTTATATTATAATGATCAGTTTTTTAAAAAGCAGGATAAAAAATTGTATATGTAATTTGGCTTCAACTGTGTAAACAGTGAATTGGAAGAAACTGAAATGGTCTACATAAAAATGTTAACAGTGATTATCTCTGATAGGTGACATTTTCTTCTTTGTAATTTTATGTATTTTCCAAATGCTCTGTAGTAATCTTGAATTAATCTTAGAATCAGGGGTAAAAAGGGGAGATTCAAGGTCATGTTGCCTACAGAATAAAATCTGGTCTTCACAGAATGGCATCTAAGGCCTGCCAAAATTTGACCCCCAGTGCGGTCTCGTCCTTAACTCTAGGCCCCAAACATTCTCTGTTCCGCGCTACTACCTAGCCACCAGGTTCTCAGTGCTGTGCACTTTGACAGCTCTGTGTTCCTGCTTGTCAGGTCTGTTTTCCTCCTATCAAAGCAGGACATTTTGACCCTGAATATCTTTGAACCCTAAACCATAATACAGAGCAGGAAGGCAATGCTCAAAATTTTCTGTTGGATTAGCCAAGAAAGAAAAAATTCTACAAGTATTTTATCTAACTCATAATGAATATTACTGGTAGCAATAATAAACATAAAATTGGTTAAGATAATGCACTGGCTAAAATAACATATGCTAAAGATTGCTCTTGTCACAAAAATTAAGAATTCCAAACAGAAATGAGATACGTAAAATCTGACCCTGGAAATCTGGGCTTTGTAAAATTAATAGCTACCTGACAGATAGTGGCAGATTAATACAAATGAAAATAGATATTATAGTCTTTACTCTTGTTTTATAGCTCAGGGTCCTTGTAAAATATACAGAGAAGAGAATAAACACCAAGGAAAATAATTTCATAAAATAAAAACTGAAGTGAAAAACAACAGAAATAGTTCAATTGCCTGAACACATAGTAGACAATCAACAGATATTTGTTAAATGAAATTGAATAAACTATTTGGTAAAGAAAATTGTCCAAGGAGTTAATCAGATTGGCTTAATGGAGTTTTGTCAGAAAATGCTTTCTTAAATAGCCTTATTGAGATATAATTCACATATTATACAATTCAGTCAGTTAAAATGTACAATTCAATGGTTTTTAGTATATTTAGAGTGTGAAACTGCCACTACAATCAATTGCAGAACATTTCCATCACCTCCAAAAGAAACCTCACAGTATCACTAGTCACTCCCCATTTCCCTCCAACCTCCCCATCCTAGGCAACCACTAATCTACCTCCTGTCTCCTTAGACTCTGCCTATTCTGGACATTTCATAGACATGAAATCATACAACATGTGGTATTTTGTGACTGGCTTCTTTCACTTAGCATGAAGTTTTAAAGTTTCACCCATGATGTGGCACATATCACTACCTTCTTTCTTTGTATTGCCAAATAATATTCTATTGTATGGATATTCCATATTTTATTTATCCATTTAATGGTTGACAGACATTGGGGTTGTTTCGACTTTTTGATTATTATAAATAATGCTTTGAAAATTCATGTACAGTTGACTGTTGAACAACATGGGTTTGAACTGTGCAGGTCCACTTATACAGGGATTTTTTTCAATAGTAAACACTACAGTACTACACCATCCATGGCTGGTTGAATCCTCAGATGTGGGTAAGCAGAACTGTGGATAACCAGAATAAGGAGGACTAAGATACATGGCTAAATGACTGCGGGGAGGGCCAGTGTTCCTAACCTCCATGTTATTCAAGGGTCAACTGTATAAGTTTTTATGTTGACATGTTTTCACTTCTCTTGGGATATATTAGTGGAACTGCCAGATCATATGATAACTCTGTTTAACTTCTGAGGAATTGCCAGTCTATTTTCAAACAGTTGCACTAGAAATACTTTCTTGATGAAGATTCAGTGTTGATGTACCACTCTAAAAATAGTTTTTAATAATATATACAAGTCAAAACATTATTAGAGTCAAAATGTCTGACATTTTCATCCCATTTCCTCGCTACCAGTTAAATCCTACTAATCTTTCAAAGCTTAGCTTGCATGCCGCCTCTTGCATGCCAATTCTTCCCTACTTTCTCAGTCAGAGCTAACAGCTCCTTTCCTCCTTTGAACTGCCACACAATTTTATTTGTACATTCATGGTTGCCTTTGTCACTCTGCATTTAACAATATATGTGTCAGTATCTCCCACTAAACTGCAGGCTTCCGGATGGTAAAAATTTGTATTTTATGTTTACAGCAGTGATTATTATGAAGAATACATCATTTGAGATGATGAAAAGAGCCCATGCAAAAGATGGAAGTAAGTATCATAAGTATTTTCACAGAACAAACTTACCTACAAGGTAATACATTTAATATAAGATAAACTTGAAAGAATTTTATCAATAATTGCTGGCATTTGTTGATGACCAACACATAAGATCTATCTCAAGAGGTGTAACAAGCAAAAATAATGGCTTAGATAAACAGAAATACAAGTGGGGAGGGGTGGAAAGAGGGACTTTCTTAAAACGTTAAATAAAAATTAATTACAGAATAAACCTGTATGTCTGTATTTTATTAAATCATATTAGTTGGTAGAATGACTGAATGGACCCATCAAGGCTACTGCAGAAAATTCAGGGCAAAATGTCCCTAAATTACAAAGTTTAAAAAAGAGAAAACTTTCCTTTTAATACTAATTCACTTTCCTTGAATATACTAACATGTAAATAATTGGCTCGGACTAATAAAAATGGGGGGGGGCACGGTAAAATATTTATTCATTTTTTTTAAATTGTGGGAAAATATAACAATTTACTATTTTAAACATTTTAAGTGTATAGCTCAGTAGTTTTAAGTACATTCCTATTTTTGTGCACCAAATCTCCAAGAACCCTTTTCATTTTGTAAAACTGAGACTGTACCCATTCAACAACAATTCTCCACTCCTTCCTCCCTGCCAGCGATCATCATTTTACTTTTTGTCTCTATGAATTTGACCACTTTATGTACCATACATGGAATCACACAGCAAATGGTAGGTGAATGGATAAGTAAACTGTGGTATATCCAGATAACAGAATATTATTCAGTGCTAAAATAAAAAGAAATGAGCTATCAAGCCACGAAGACATGGAAGAATCTTCAATGTAAATTACTTAGTGAAAGAAGCCTGCCTACTGAATCTGAATATGGCTACCTACTGTGTGATTCCAACCATACGACATTCTGGAAAAGGCAAAAACTATGGAGACAGTAAAAAGAACAGTGGTTTCCTGGAGTTAGGGGGAAGGGGGGATGAGTAAGCTGCACACAGATTTTTAGGGCACTGAAACTATTTTGTATGATACTGTAATGGTGGATACAAGTTATACATTTGTCAAAGCCAATAGGATATACAACACCAAGAGTGAACCCTAATGCAAACCATAGGCTTTAGGTGATAATGATGTGTCAATGTAGGCTCATCAGTTGTAACAAATGTACCACTCTGGTAGGGATGTTAACAGCAGGGGAGGCTGTGTATGTGTTTGTGTGTGTGTGTGCTTGAGTGTGTGTGGGCAGGGAGTACATGGGAACTCTCTGTACTTTTATTCAATTTTGCTATGAACCTAATACTGCTCTAAAAATAAAGTTTAATTAAAAAAAAAAAAAAAAAAAGAGGGTGGGTAGAAGTGCCCTTAGAGAATTCAGTGAAGGAATCAGAGAAATAGGAGGAAAAGTTTCATGGAAGCCAAGACAGTCAAGTTTTAAAAAACAGGTAATTTTCACAGAATGCTGAATAGAGCACAAAGGCACAAATGAGAAATAGTGACTAGATACAATCAGAGATGGCTGATGATATTAGCAAGGACAGTTTCTGTTGAGTAATGGGGTGGAAGTCAGAGTATGGGGTTGAAGGAAAAGGAGGAATGCTTAAGAGACAGCAAGTGTAGACTATTCTTTCGTGAAGTTTGGATCAGGATTGTGCAGAGAGAGAGAAATGCAAGTTAAATGGAGGTGGGATCAAAGATACAGGAAAACAGGTTGGCATTGAACAGGAAGAATATTTTGTTCTCTGAAATGAGTGAAAAGATTAGTGAGGATGAAGATTAAATTTGTACGTGGAGGGTGTGAGACAGAGAGAGACAGAGACGCATAAAAGGAGGCAAGGGTTCCCAGGAAGTGAAAGTCATGACCTAACATGACCTCGTTCTTGGATCCCGAGAAGTAACAGCTGGAGGACCTGTCTGGTATTACCTGGGCCCTGGATATGACACTAAGTTATTTTATATCCATATTGGAAGTCTTAAGGTCATTCAGTTCTATGTACGTATCCCTTTTATCCCTGTAATCCACAGGAAAGGACTACAGTGTAAGCCTTGGTCGCCTATTCCCCCTAAGTCCCAGACTGCTCTTTCCTACTGTTCTATTCTTCCTCACCCTGATTCATTCTTCAGTTGCTGCTCCTATTCCCAACCCATTCTGCCATACCACCCGAACCCTGGTTCCAGGGGTAGACAAACTCCTACATTCTTAGCCACTTCTCTTAACACTCCACTTGCTGCCTCACCGAAACCGGGCCATGTCATGGGCACACTGCTTGTGCTGAAGCCCCGTAGGGCAGGTCATGTTTATTCTCCACCCCAATCTTCCCAGGAAGCAGTGCTAGCATGTTCCTAACTCCTCAGTGCCACTTACAGGCTGTAATGCTTCTGCTTTCAAGCCTGAGGCACAGATACCTGGCTATGTCTCACTTTTCTTCTTCCAGTTAATGTCACACTGAAGTACCTATTTCTAGTCCTCCCCCTACACACACTCCAAAACCTACAATATATTGGCTATTTTAACACCATGCAAATAACCTAACACCCTAGACTCAGAGTTCTTTGCCCAATGCCTATCTATCTTCAGTAACACTACACTCTGCACCGTGCCACCTCTCTAGATTTTCTCTAGAGAAAAAGATGCACACGAACGTGCACAGTGCCATCACTAAAATTCATGTTCTAAATTTCAGCTGGGCCCTGTCTTTGGTCAGCTTCCTCTCCCATTCCTTACAGAAACTTTTCTGATCTTTTACCATTATCCTCATATCCCTTACTTCATCCTTTTTGGTTGCTACTGAGAAAACTAAGGTCATCAGATGAGAATTCTCTTAATTCCAGCCCTAAGCCAACCTACCATAAGTCATAAGTCACTCCTCTGCTTTTGGTTCCCCAGATCCTACAGTAGCAAAGTGAGTCCAGACTCCTTGAAATGACCGCTTCCTCTCCCGCTTTTTATGCAGCGGCAGTAACACACCGCTGTACTCACGGCTCTCCCAGCACACACCATGCTGCTGTTTCTTGCCACTGGGTGCACTGTTCCTTCTACCACTCCTCTTCCTTCCCCAGCTAGACTGTTTTCAAAACCTTGCTAAGGAATTATCATCCATGGCACTCCCCCTCCCTCATCCCCCCCCCAAAAGACCAGTTAAACACTTTTTCCTACCTCTTCTTGTATTTATTTTTACTACTGTAAATTTTACACTGCGTGGTGAATTTCTATAGGTAATTAAAAGAACAAATTTGGGTAAAATGACCAGTAGAAACATGAACTACAGGAATTGAGTAAGAGGTGAAATCATAGTGGGGACAGTGAGAAAGGATTTCATTCATTCAACAAATAACCTATATTATTTAAGGACACAGTAAGTGAAGGTAAGTGTTGGAGGAAAGCAGTGGGTAGAGTGTAGGCTGGGATAGGTATGGGCATAAAGGTGATGAGACACTTGATCTCATTCATAAGGAATGCTTGGAATTCTAATCAACTGAAAGAATGGTAATGGTAACGAGGTGGGAAAAGGAGAGAGTACCAAGGAGACGAATGCACACACATCTGGCCAACATAAGCTCACGAGTCTTGGCTAAAATGGGAGGTTTAGGAAGAGCCGTATTATGAAATAAAGTTGAAAGCTTAATCATAGAAATCCTGGAGTTAGAAAGGACCTTAAGAATCATCTAGATCACCCATCCTTCTAATGAAGGATAACATTCCTGACAAACGGACAAGGCAGACTGTTCACTACTGTTCTCTTCTAAACGTTAGAGACAATTTTTTTCTATTATTGTATTGAATAGAAACATGACTTCTTTACCATTTCCCCACTGGTTCTGGTTCTCTCCTCTGATGTGCCCAGCATAAGTCTATTCCCTCTTTATGGGGCAGTCTTTCAAGTATCTTTCATTCAACTGACGCGTGATCTTGAACAAATTACGCTACTTTTCTGAGGATCAATTTTCTTTTTTGGGGGGGGAGGGGTAGGCAATTAGGTCTATTTATTTATTTTTAGAGAAGGTGCTGGGGATTGAACCCAGGACCTTGTGCATGCTACGCATGTGCTCTACCACTTGAGCTATACCCTCCCCCATAATTTTCTCTTCTCTAAAAGAAAGGAGTGGCAGAGGCTAACTCTCCCCTGATAAGTGTCCTCCCTTTCTCTTTATTGTAATTCAATCTTTTGCTGGGCACATGGACACCCAGCAAAGACAACATTTCTCAGCCTTCCTTGGAGCTCGATGTGTCCTTGTACTCAAGTTCTGGTCAATGGGCTATGAGCAAAAGGGACCTCCCCTTCTGCTTTCTTCCTTCCCAGGGGCTGGAATTCGGATGTGAGGTGAGCCAACTTAGTCCCTGTGGATGAAAACAATACCTTGGGCATGACAGAGCAACAAGATAAAGAGCCAGGTCCCCTGATAACTTGACGGAGCAGAGCCATGTCATCATGAACTTTCTATGAGAGAGAAATAAACTGCTATCTAGTTTTAAACACTTGTCTTTCAAATATATGTGTTACAGCACTTGAAATACATTCTAACCCAATAGGAGGCAACACCCCTATAAAAGGGATTTTGTAGTAAATAAAGTTAGGAATGTAAAATATACATATATACAAGTTCATTTTTTAGTATTTGAACACCATCATCTTCTCTAGAGACTCACTCCACTCCCCTGTTAGTAACATAATTCAAGATTCCTCAGAATTTTAATGTACTTCCCTGGGTCTCTACTTGATAATACTACCTGTTGAAGGCTGACACCCCAAACTGAACATTAATTCTTTATAAGCTGTGTTTATGGAACAGCATATAATTTCCCATATGACTTCCCCATATATTTAATTTGGGGACCTCTGTGTATTTGCCATTCTTAGCAAAGCTACAACAGATCCTTTCTTCAAATACCTGCATTCTTTCAAAAAATATAAACAGCCTCCTGTGTAAGGCTTAGTGATACAATAGTGAATATTAACTTACTGGTGTAAAACAGCATTGATAATAGTTTTAAAAGGTCTAACTAGCCAGTAATGAAACAATTTCGAGAATTTACTACTGGAAAGTCACCTCTTGGGAAAAACAGTAGATGCATGAGTACTGTTTCTTATTTCTCACATACAATAACCTTGGGCAAATCTAAAGGGGCCAGGCTTAGTGGTGTCACACACTGGAACCAATTTTATGAGACTACCACTCAGAAAAAGTCATACTATACATAATCACCTTCTGTTTTGTTAAAACATAAAGATGAGAACACATATACCCTAAAACCTCAGAGGCTGCAGACTTCAGTGATTAGAGCGTGCCCTGGAGCCAGACTACCTCTGAGCTCCGCCACTTGACAAGCTGTGTAACTTTCAGCACCTCTCTGTGCTTCTGTTTCCTCAGGTATAAAATAAGAGTAGTAATAACAGTAAAATGTAATACTAGTACCTTCTTCCTAGGATTATTTTGAGGATGCAGAGGCTTAGAAAAGTTCCTGGCACATGGGGAAAGTGCTCCATTAAGTGCTAGCTACCATTATTATACCTATTATAACAATGTGACTAGATGACCCCTTTTCTGGTCAGAGTAGAAATAATTTTGAACCATACGGTCAAACAGCATTTTCTAATCCTGGTTATTTTTTCTTTATACTAGCTACTTATTAGTAACTTTTTCATCTTAAAAAAGTCAATTTAACATATCAATAGGCAAATTGATAGTATACACATATCAAAAGCCTTATAAACGCCCCTTGACTCAAATAATTCCATTTCTAAGTGTTAATCCTAAAAAAAAAAAAAGCACACAAAATTTGACTTTAATGATACTCATTTTAGTGTGTTTATAAAAGTTTTAATAAAAAAGAAAGCAAAGAAGAAAGACTTTCAAAAGAGACTTTGTTCAATAATCCATGGAAACCTATATAATAGAATGGCATGCATCTATTAAAATAATTCTATAATTGAATACCTAATGATATGGGAAGATACATTAAATGAAAAAGATATAAGTATAGTATGATTCCACTTTGGTTTAAAATTATGTGATAAGTGTGTGTGGAGTGTGTGTGTGTGTGTGTGTGTGTGTGTGTATACAGATCAATAAAGACTCCTACGTTATACTCCAACATACTAATAATAGTGATTATTTCTGATTGGTTCATTTATATGCAATTTTTATTCTTTTTGCTTTTCTGTTTTTAAGTTTTCTGCATGAATATGTATCATTTCTGCAGTAAGGAAAAAAGTTACTTAAAAGAAGTACACAATGTACAATGAACTAAAATCCCCAAAACATGAAGATATAATCTGGCCAAAGAGAAGAAATTCCTCAGCTTGTTTACAAAGTAAATGATCCAATACACAGATGTGCTCATTAGCTTCCTGTACACTCCCCGATTTCACGTGGTTTTCTGTCACAAGCTCACGTGAAACTTAGAAAAGTATTTAGCTGTGAGCACAAAAAAAGATGGAAAAAAATAAGGCAAACTCAAACTTGGGAATCCTAAAAAATACAAGATAATTTTCTTCTTATATTTCTTTTTTAAAGTAGACCAGAAATTAAACCTGTTCTGACAATCACAATAAACTTCAAAAGTGATTTGAATGCTTTTACAAGGGAAGAGTGCTCTGAAAAGATTTTAATGCAATATTCTGTCTTTTTGAAAGGTCTTCAAAAAGATTTTATTAGGCAATAATTTGGTTTCAGTTTATTAGATTACTATAATTGTACAATGTATCTTCTGAGCTTTTATTAACTATGGCATGTAAAAATCTGCCCATTTTAATAACATTTATTACAAATAAATACCTTTTAATCTTTGTATTTTTTCCTAACCTCTTCACTGAACACACTTTCCCAGCAGAAACCGGGTCCTTCTAAGATTAATTTTTGCTAATAATCTTTAAAAGGGCAAAACTGTGTAAGGCAATTCTAGATGAAAAGTTCAGTAAACAGTCTTACTCACAACAGATCAGAATCTAAGACATCTACGATAAATATGTCTCCAACCGCTTATCAGGTTGTCAGTCAATGTGGTATGTTAAACATACAACTGACCTCCTTGGGTCTTCCCCCACCATATATTGGTTCCCCTCAACAAAACAAAACAAAGATTCTTCTTGACTTCTTTACTCTAACATGTTGTCAAGGCATTTGTCATAGCATTATCAGTTCAGGTTCTTATTTGCTTCTGCCTGGGTTATTTTAATAGACTCCTAATTTGCCTCCTCATTTCCAATCGATCCCCATTTGAATCCAAAGAGCATCAGCCCACCAGCCAGCTTAAACACCCCTTTGATCACATTGCACATTACAGCCTAGTGTAAGAATCTTAGATTGACTTTTATCCTATGAACAGTGGAAAGCAAATTCTTTATAATGGCATTCAAAGTCTTTACCTTCTGCTAGAAGTTTAATGTGAACGCTCTGTAATCAGGCTAATGTATCACCAACTCCTATCGATGACTTGCTCAAACTGTCCCCATCATCCTCACTTCCTTGTCAACGCAAATTCATCCTCCCAGAACGTGCAACTGAAAAGCTGATGTGATTTTCAGTAACCGCTTACAATACAGTTTTAAATAAATTATTACCTTCAGAATTTCAACAACACTCACATATTGTCTGACCCACTGATTAGGCACTAACTCATACTGTCTCCTACTCTCAAGCAATTATACATGTATGATCTAATTTCATTAAGCGGAGGTAATTCCCTTATGGGCCTTTATATTTGTTGTACTTCTCATAGGCCCTGACAGCTAAAAACTTGGTAAATGCTCAATTAATATTGGTAAACAATGAATTATCTTCATCTGTAGTTTCTGCACAAAACCAAATATATTTATAATCTGCTATGTACCTCTAAGGCTTTTCTTTGATAAAATGAATGATTACTTTACGTAGGTTCATGCATCAGGGGGTCCCCAAAACCACCCCTAGGTTCAGTGACCCATTAGGAGGACTCACAGGACTCAGTGTATAGTCATACTCATGTCTAAGATGTATACAAAGCAGAATCAGCCAAGGGCAAAGGCGCAGGGAACAAAGTCCTGAGGAACCAAGTGCAAGCTTCCAAGAGTCCTTTCCCAGTGGAGTCACCCAGAACACAATTTCTTCAGCATCAAATTATGATAACACATGTTGTCTACCAGGGAAGCTCATTAGAGATGCAGAACCTAAGGTGTTTTTTTTTTTTCCTCTCTCTCTCTCTTTTTTTTTTTTTTTTATGGCTGGTCATGTAGGCACCCCTTGCCTAGCACAGCCCAAAAGTCCAGACTCCCAGAAAGCACTCAGCATAAACCACACTGTTTGTAGTCTAGGCACAATGAGTCACTCTAAAGTTTCATGTCAGTGTGGGCAACTGCTGAACATTCCCAGATGCCAGCAAAAACACTGCAAGCGGGCACTTCTAAGGAAAGCAGTCTTGGGCCTGCTAAGTTAACTCTTCCTATGTAGTTCATTTAATATTTTTATGGGAGAAATGTTAAGTGTTAACTATATTTGATTTATCAGAGGTACAAGGTGATTTTTTAAAAAAATTAAAATCTAGCATTTATTTTGAGATGCACTGCCTAGACTGGTACCCAAGAATGAAAAGCTAGGCAATTTTTAAGTAATTCACTTCCTTTAGGTACTTCTAGTTTTCTTTCTTTTTTCTTCCAAAACGAGGTATCTTTTTCAAATCAACACTTTCATAGGTGCCAGGAGGAAAGAATTAAGTAAACATGTAAAGGAAACAAACCCTCTCAGGCAAGGTCCTTGTCTTCTCTTTACGTGTCAGCTGGGTGCCAGAGCGCTGTGGTAGCTGTTTTAGGTACACCGTCACTAAATCCTCTCAACACCCCCATCAGCCAGTGATGGTTCCTGTTTTATAGATGGAAGCTTTGCGAGGCTAAGTTATCCACCCAGGGTTACCAAGGTGGAGAAAGGGTTTAGGCTCAAATCTGCCTCATTCCAAACTCTTGCTCTTAGCTTTACACCAACTACCTCTACCTAACAAGGCACAGATTTCTTACTGTGACTCATTTCCCTCAAACAATACAGTGATTGTTTGGTTGGTTACACAGAGCACCATTCTTAACCTAACTTTGATTAAAGTCACATTTTAGTTTGAAGAGAAAAGGGTAAATTTAATCCAGGATACTCTGCTTTTTCCTTTCCAACCTTGCAAACTCCAAGTCAAATTACACCCTTTGCTTGTTAAAGCCATTAGGAAGCTCCCTATTCAGCACAGCACACAATTTTCTCCTTTATCTGACATACATCTGATTGAAATTAGATAGACCTGTATTTGAATTTTGGCATTTCGCTTACCAGCTGTGGGGATCTTGGAACAGCTACAGTGAGTCTCAGTTTATTCATCTACAAAACGGGGAGCCCTACCTCATAGGCTTGCTGTGAGAACTAAATAAGTTAATATACTTGAATGGTTTAGCCTACACACATTTGCTGAATAAATGATTCCTGCAACTGATTTGTTAAGAAGCAAGACAAACCAATCTGAGGGGGAAAGGAGGTAGTAGGGAAGTGCCCTGACCACCAGGTGTCACCACTAGCCCAGAAGAGTTGGTCTAACGGCTAGAAGTGAGGGGTGGGACTCTGCGGCAGGACAGCGTAAGACTGTTCTTTGCATCTACCCAACATTCAAGAATTGGCTTTGGCTTTCAACACCGTAAGAGCTGGTACAATATTTGTTGCACCATTCTCAGCTACATTGTTCTTTTACCACTGTGTTGAAAATGTCTGTAATAATAACTACTTAGATAAATAGCCACAGATTTGTCATCATAGTTTAATCGTTACAACTATCCTCAGACACCATTTTTTAAATTCTGAGACTCAGTATTGCTTCATACTTCCTTTGCTTTGGTCAACTAAACATTTATACTTTCTGGATTCCATAAACTTCAATACTGCCACCGCGGACAATTTTCCTGTCCCAGTTCTACAACCCACGGGCATTATTTCCTTTACATTATTAATGGGTGTGACAAAAGGAAAGCAGAATATTTTTTCAGGGTAAAAATAAAGTCCACTGAAAAGTACATTTCAGCAAAATAAGCATTAACCATGCGCCTTATTCCTTGATCTCAGAAACTTAGAAGTTCACTTTTAAAAATTCTGCAAATCTTCTATTATCTTAAGGAAAATTTACCCTAGGGTAGATCTGTTAATCTACAAAAAGCCCTGAAATGACTCCAAGAACAGTACCACTCCTGACTTCATTCTCAACCTGCCAATGACTTCCCCTAAGAGTGCCCAGGGGCTCATTTCAAAATGAGGGCTGGGTCCGGGCTCTCTTTCTGGTTCTAAGTCCTCCACACTGAGAGCCACTAGCGGCCACTTCAAGACGGGTAATTCTGTGAGCGTTGGGGCGTAACTGGACACGCAGCTCTGAGAGGAGGCACAGGCTTCTGTCCCGCCTGCCAGGGAACAACTGACTCAAGTCAAGCCTGACCAGGCCTACCCCGGCCGCATCCTAGGCTCCCGAGCCCCCGGGAACAGGGAGGAAAAGAGCTAAGCACAGGCTTCTGTTTAGAGTGGGCGCTCTTGGAACTCGAGCAGTTTGGGTTATTTTTGTTTTAACAAGAGCTCGAATTCCACTTCGCATTTCACAAATATGGAAAGGTCTGAAAAGAAACCAGAAGCATCCTCTCTCTTCTGACCATCGCTCCCATTCCTAGCCAATTTAGGAGGGAAGAGCCGGTATCATGAACCATCTGGAATCAGGAGCGCAGGTGGCAAACCCAGCCGAGAAGAACCCATTTGCGAAGCACTTTGTGCAGATCGATACATTCCTGACCGATTTCAGACTGGTCCCTAGAGAAAGAAGAGCTCACGGGGCTGGCCGCCCTCCTGGAGCAAATGGGCCACGGAAAGAGATGCTGCTCATCCAACAAGCCCCTGCCGGGCAGGCGAGGGCGCAGCTGCTCGGAAGCAGCGAGCGGCGCGGCGCGGCGCGGCGGGCGGCTTACCTGGGGGACTCGGCGGTGAAGCTGCCGCCGTCCAGCAGCCGCATCTTGCAGAAGAGGACCCCATTGACGAAGGGCACCGAGGAGAGCTCCTCGAGCTCGAAGTCCACCTTAAACTTAAACTTCTTCTTCTTCATCATCATGAGAGCCAGCCGCCGGCGAGCCGGGTGCGGGGGCGGCCCCAAGGGGCGCGCGGGCCGGCGCCGCCGCTTCAACTCAGCCGAGCCCCGGGCCCGCCCAGCCCCATGGCCGGGGCCGCGAGCTGCGCGCGGGGGCGCGGCCGCGGGGCGCCGCGGGCCGGCCGGGGCGGGGGTCGGGGCCGGGGCCGCCGCCTCCTCTCGCAGCAGCCCGGGCGGGAGCGCGGCGGCGGCCGCGGCGCAGACGCCGCCCGCGCACGGGGAGCGGTCGTGCTGCAGCTCGCCTGAGCGGTGGGCGCCCTTTCGGTGTGCAGCTCGCCGCTGCCGCCGCCCGTCTGGCAGTGGGAGAGGCGTAGCTCGGAGAACCGCCGCTGCCACCGCCGCCTCAGCGCCGCCTCAGCGCCGCTGGGCTCGGGGCGCCCCCAGCGGCGGCGGCCGGCAGCGCCTCGGCGGGCGGAAGCGGGGGGGCGGGCGAGGAAAAATTCGGGGCGGGCGGGCGCTTCGTCGCGAAACTGCCCCGCGACGGCAATTAGGGCGTCACGCCTCTCTGGGGTTAAAAAAAGGCAAATCCTTCCAAAAAGGAACTTCCTTCTACAGCTTCCTCTCGGCCCTTCTTTCAGTTTTTGCCCCACCTCCTTTCTTCCCCTCCCTCTCCAATGATATTTTTTCCCTTGGGTTTGAGAGTCATGGGTTAATAGGGGAATCAGAATCTCCACGACGTTGTTTTCGTCAAATTGAAATCCAAAAACGAAAATATCTCTTACGTGCTTTAAATTCACGAGCCTTCTAATATAAAACAAGGAGGAGGCAGGAAAAAGAAAAGGGATTGAACTGTGTTGAGGACCCAGGTACTGTACTGCTACAGGCGTTTTCTCTGGTTTATACTTTAATGCCTGTCATCCAGGATAAAAGAGTACAGAAGGGATTAAAATAATACTTTCCCTTCTAAAATTTGGCTGCCCATACCGAGAACTGGAAAAAAAAATTAGTCTCCATAGATGCACAGCAATTACCTGCCCTCCATAGGCATGTATATGCTGTTACAAATGTATGTTGCCTGCTTGGTTACATAACGTTCGTGTTTTCAGTCTGTTATACCCAAACATGCCCTTGCAGGAATCTCTGAAAGGCTGCCATTGAAGAGATTCCCGTTCTCAGTTCACTCATTTATTCCTTCCTTCATTCATACAAAAATTTCTTAATCGCCTAAAATGTCAGTCACTGTCTAGACTCAGTGATTAAAAGACAGACAGACAGACACACACACACACACACTCTCTCTCTCTCTGACCTCAAGAATTTTAAGATCTAGTGAGAGAGACATAGGTAAATTTGTCATCAAAAGCCAAAACCTAGCATTTGTGTTTAGAATAAAGAAGCAATTTGTCTCGAACTCAGAAGAGGAAGTAATTAGTTTAAGTTAACCAGTGTTCTGAGTTTCAAAGACTGAATAGGATTTGGGACAAAGTGGGGGGTGGGGGAAGGGGAGTATCTTACATCTACTGGAGGACACAAGTAGGTAAGCAGGCAGTGGCGGTACAATGTGACATTGAACTCTGTCTACGTATGACCGTGGGTGAGTAGAGGCTGCTGTGGGAATGTAATGCATCTAACTAGGATAAATCGGGTTGTGGAAGACTTTCTGGGGTAGGTGACATTTGAGCTTATGTCTGAATGGTGAGAGTGGGGGTGGGCAGCAGTTTCCAGGAAGAATGTACAAAGGCTCAGAGGAAGAGAGACCACGTTGCAAGAGGAACTGAAAGTAGTTCAGTCTGGCTGCAACTTAGAGTAGGGTGTGGTGACAGGGATATAATAGGGAGCCATTGAAGTTTTAAAACAGAGGAATCATATACTCAGATTTGAAGTATATAAAGATCTCCAGCATCAGTAAAACTGAAGGAAGAATCTAGTATTCTTTTTTAGTTGATTATTAAACACTGTGTTTGAGTCAAGTTCCAGGCAAGAAACAGACATCATACTCAAAGTGTTTAAATGAGGAAATTTTAATGAAAGGACTCTTTACAGAACTGAGGGCAAAGTAAGGAACCCATAGTCTGGTAAGGAGTTGAAAAGAGGGGGATAAATATCCTGACCTCTCTCAGCTCCTGCTCTCTGATCTGCTGGTATCTCCCATGATCTAAAACCAACCAAAGTCGGAGGACATGGGAACCTGGAAGATGCAGTTTATAGAGGATGGCCTCCTGAGGCACAGGGTAAGGTGCAGAATTGTGGAGAGTGATGGAGTTTAGGGAACAGAAAGCTACCAGCACACACCTGTTCAGTCAGGGTTCACTGTAGAAACCTGAAACCACTCTAGCTATTTCAAAAAGAAGAGTATCAGTCAGGCAATTTTGTGCTTCTGAAATTCTTAGAAGGGCTGGTGGAATAGAAGTCAACAGACTATTGAATTCAAGTCATGTCATGTGTGGTAAACATTACCAGGTGCCACTAATATCTGGTCCTCTTTTACTTCTGGTCATATGGGAGCTCACATTTCTGGATCCCCTTGTAGTTCTGTAGGGCCATGTGACTAGCTCTAGCCAATAAAATGTGAGAAGTCATGTGTCATTTCCAGGATAACAGAGTGACAAGCCTTTGAGCAGTTCTCCAGCCTTTCTCTTCCCTGCTACAATAGTCGTGGAGGAAACCTTATGTTAAGATGTAGTAGCCACAAGATTCAAGAATCCCAGATCACTGAGTCCACACCTGGAGAACTGCCCACACCTGCAGTAAACTTTGTTCCTCTGACATACAACATTGTATTAGTCCAAGATGTACAACATAATATAACATTGTATTAGTCCAGGATGTACAACATAATGATTTGATATAGGTATACATTGTGAAATGATTGCCATAATAATAAGTTTAAATGTGTTTTTCACCCTATGGTCTAAGATGGCTGCTCAAGCTCCAGCCATTTCTCAGTTCCAGCCAGCAAGAAGATGGAAGGACGAAAGGTGTGCTCAGAAGGAAGAAAAGTATGCTCCCTCCCTTTAAGAACACTTCCTGAAAGATGCACACTCCACTTTTACTTAAATTCCATCAGCCAATAGAATCAGAAGTGATGGCACCAAGTCCAGGTCTGACCCATAAAACCTCCCACGTGTGATCCTCCCTCTCTTCTGGCATCTGCTGGTTGGAATTGGAAGTCAAGGGAAACTTTTGAAGTTACTTGTTGAAGATGACAGAGCTTGTGTGAGCCTGGATCCCTAGGTGACTGTATGGCAAAGGGTTATTCCTTTGCTCCTCCACCCCTAACCAGGAATGCTTACACTGGACTGTTACATGAGCAAGAAACAAACTTTCACTGTGCAAGAAACAAATTTTCACCATGACCTTTTGAGGTGTTTGACACGACAGCTAGCATTACCTGAACTCAGAGGTTGTTGCTAAAGTAGAGTGCTATTGCAAAAATCTAAAACTAGTCAGGCAGGCAGTATAAAACAAAAGAACTATTATTAGGAGCTGGAAAATGGAAACGAGTGACAAGACATTTGGTGAGAGAGTTGCTGGTGATAATTTAGAAGGCAAATAAGGTGCCTACAAAGCCCATAGCTCTAGGAGAGGTTGGAAAATGGAATGTTAGTAGGTTATGTTTACTAGCTGTGTTTAGCAAGATATTAGAAAAATGAGATTAGCTCATGCAATAATAAGCAGGTTTGCAAACATAAATAAGGAGGAATATAGAGACTACAGCAATCTGGAGACTCAAGGGACTGGAAAAATAGACTGCTCTATACTTCAAAGAATAGGAAATAAAATTGAAAAAGCTTTTGAGCAACAGGGGCCCACTAAAACTCAATGATGCAACAAAGATTAGATTTAGGGTGTGGCCTTCATATTTGAGTTTGATAGCCCTTAAGCTGAGAGGAAGAGAAGCATGGAGTGAAAAAGCAAAGAAATAAATTAGGATCAAGACTTATCTCTAGGAAAGAACTTTAGTATTGCTGGCATATGGAACTGACTGGATGCAAATAGATCAGAAGTCTTTCAGTATTGCTAAAGAAATCATGAGCCTGTGTTAAAAGCTGTACTTTCCACAAGGAAGGCATGATTCCTGACACCCAACTTCATATGTGAGCTTAGAGGAAAAACTTCCAGAGGTCATAGTCAGTGACCCCAGAGGACTATGTACAAGGGGAAAGTGGTTGGTTCCCTGCAGAAAGGAGACATGAGGTCTAGCCTAGGAGCCTCCCCCACTGCCAGGTCAGGGTCGTCACACTGACTCCAGGCAGAATTTCATCTTTGCAGTGGGCCAGGATCTCCCTTTCTCCCTGTTCCCACCTGGGAATACCGACTGTAAAACGTGATCATTATTATATGTAGGGTGTGACTGGGGAAGATATCTTATTAGTCCACTTACGGTGAGACTCTCATCCTTGGCACTGTTGACATGTTGGACCAGACAGTTCTTTGGGGTGGGGGGTGGGGATTTCATGTGCATTGTACAACGTTTAGCAGTGTCCCTGGCCTCTGCCCACTAGATGCCAGTAGCATCTTCCTCCTTCCCTCTCTTGACAACCAAAAATGTCTCCAGATCTTGCCTAGTGTTTCCTGGGGGACAAAATCACCATTGGTTGAGAATCACTAGGTCACAAGATGATGTGGAGTTATATCCAGACCTGATGGAGAAGCCTGTGTGGTTACCTGGCGACCCTGTACTTTGAACTTGATGAAGTAACTGGTGAGATTTAGGTTATCTCTCATGGGGAGGGGGTGAGTGTTGTATTTGGGGGAAAAGGGTGAAATGGATATTTGATGCCCAAATGGTGGGACTATGGCAAAGAGTGCTAGGTCATCACTAAACCTGTTTTCTCTCCTTCCTGAGTACACAGATTATATTTTTCAGTCTCCTTTGCAATTAGGTGTCACTACAAGACTGAGTTCCAGCCAATGAAATGTGCACATTTTCCAGGCCTGGTCCATAAACACTTCCTGCATGGATTCTTTCATTCTTCCCCCATCTGATGGCTGGATATTGATGTTAAGATGGTCTTGGAAGCCAGGTATTGATGAGAAAGCCTCTGCCAGCCTGGCTCTTTCTATTGGCAGCTTATAGCAGAGTCCCTCACTTACTCTCCCAAACCCAGTGACCAGGATATTGGTCTGTGAGCTGAGTGAGAAATTAGCATTTAATTTTTTGTGTGTGTTTTTTTAACTTTTTATTGAGTTATAGTCATTTTACACTGTTGTGTCAAATTCCAGTGTAGAGCACAATTTTTCAATTATACATGAACATACATATATTCATTGCCCCTTTTTTTTTTTCTCTGTGAACTACCACAAGATCTTGTATATATTTCCCTGTGCTATACAGTATAATCTTGTTTATCTATTCTACATATGCCTGCCAGTATCTACAAATTTTGAACTCCCACCCCACCCCACCGGCAACCGCAAGTTTGTATTCTATGTCTGTGAGTCTGTTTCTGTTTTATATTTATGTTTTTTTTTTTTTTTTTTTTTTAGATTCCACATATGAGCGATGTCATATGGTATTTTTCTTTCTCTTTCTGGCTTACTTCACTTAGAATGACATTCTCCAGGGACATCCATGTTGCTGCAAATGGCATTATGTTGTCATTTTTATGGCCGAATAGTATTCCATTGTATAAATATACCACATCTTCTTTATCCAGTCATCTGTTGATGGACATTTAGGCTGTTTCCATGTCTTGGCTATTGTAAATTGTGCTGCTATGAACATTGGGGTGCAGGTGTCTTTTTGAAGTAGGGTTCCTTCTGGATATGTGCCCAAGAGCGGGATTCCTGGGTCATATGGTAAGTCTATTAGCAGCTTATGGCAGAGTCCCTTACTTACTCTCCCAAACCCAGTGACCAGGATATTGGTCTGTGAGCTGAGTGAGAAATTAGCATTTAATTTTTTGTGTGTGATTTTTAAAAATTATTTTTTAAAATTGTGGTAAAATACATATAACAATATTTACCATCTTAACCATTTTTAAGTGTACAGTTATGTGATATGAATACATTCAGATTGTTGTGCAACCATTACCATCATTCATCTACAGAACTTTTCCATCATCCCAAACTGAAACTCTTTACCCATAAACAGTATCTCCCCACACTCCTGTCCCCCCAGTCCTTGGCCACCACCATTCTACTTCCTGTCTGCATGAATTTGACTCTTCTAGGTACCTCATATGAATGGAATCATACAGTATTTGTCCTTTGATGAGTGGCTTATTTCACTTAAGCATTTAATTTTTAGAAACTCTGAATTTGGTGTGTGTTTGTTGTACCAGCTAGTATTACATACGATATACTCTGTGTAGAACAGAGTAGATCCTTAAATAAATGTTTGCTGAATGAATGAATATTCAGCTATTGTTGTTAATTTGAAACACTTATTTGGGATAGTATGGTGCATTTAATTTGTAGATTTATATTGTTTTATAGTTACATAAAAGTTATAAGGCCTAATTTTATGTTTAACATACATTTATGAAAACTTATAACAATTTAAATTAACCTGGGGTGTCCATGTCTTTTTTTTCTATATGTTATTCATTTTGAGGAAGCACTCCTATACTGGGTTTTTGCAAAAGTATATATTCTAAGAATGGTAAAACAAATACTTGCCTTAATTTTCCATTGCCTAAAGCCAAACTATACTAGTGTTATTGAAGCATGATTATAGGAGAATGATATAGGAGTTTGAATAATAACAGTCCCAGCCAAGCAAAATCTTTTAAATTTCACATTAAAGGAATTATGGCAATAAACACACACCCTCCTTTTTTGGTTCTATGGTTAAGTAAGAACATTATTGATACCTAAGTACTGACATTTAATTGTCTTGAATACTAGTCTGCCTGGTGGAAAGATAAAGACTTTCAATGAAAGAATCAGATTACTTTCTGAGGTGCCTCCTTTAGTTCTAAAACTTGACCTCATCACTACTTCTTTTTTACCTTTTTAAATTTTTCTGTGGAAAGATAGCCAAGTGCCTGTGTGTTCTGAAAAACAAATACTAGATTGTCCACTTTTCTATTAGAAACCACAATGTTTATTCAACAACTTATTCCCAGTCAAGACGCAACTAGAGTGGGTTAAGAAGGGTTCTTTCACTGAGCAAGTGTGGTAGCCTAAGTGCTCTAGACTGATAGCATCTGGGGGATCCTTAAATTCCAGCTCGGTCCTTCGGTTCCTTGTCTCCTTCATAGTCTAATGTTAGGGCAGTGATGGGAATGATTACTTCCTCACCTCTTTATAATTATTCCTATCAGGCAGAACTAGCTTTTTCTTTCCAGAGGACACTAAATTCTGATTTCATAAATAAATACATTATGGACGTTGTTTCTCAAGAGCATTTTAGAAATTACTTGTGCTCTTAAAAAGAAGGTGAGAAAATCATTTAAGAACTCAAATCAAATCAACCTTGAATCCCAGATCTGAAAAAGCCTGATTAATTTGATTTAGATCCAAATAATTTCTATAAATTAGTAAGCCAAAGAGGAATACTTTAAAGAAAACAAACCAAAAAGCAACCATTAAACCAGAACCTATTCTATGCATTTTCTAATTAAATTGGCACGAGACCAGAGTGCTATGATGTTTTGTTTAGCTAGACATCTGGAAAGCATTTTTAAAATTAGTGTTATTTTATCCTTTTACACCAGAGGTACAGAACTTTCAGGTACATTTTTTTGACCTGTTTCATTTTTTGTTCATAAAACATGCAAATTGATCAATTACAATCCAAAAATTAAATAGCTTCTATGGCAATCATAAGATAAAGGCCATGCTTCCCATAATATTGCTAGCCCGAAGTTAGGGCTATGCACAACTGAAATTCTGAAATGAATCAGAGTAATGACTTACCAACAATGAACAGTGATTTAGGAGTTTCAGGTTTTAATCCCAGTTCTGCTTCTGATGGCTTAATTTTGAGCAGATGACAACTTCCCTGAGCTCATTTTCTTCTACGAAGTGAAGGACTTAGTCTAGGCCAGCACAGTCCCATAGAACTTTCTGCAATGATAGAAATATTCTGCTCTGTTCAATATGGTAATCACTAGCCACATGTAGTCACACATATGGCTGGTATGATTAAGGAATTGAATTTTAAATCTTATTTAATTATAAGTAATTTAAATAGCTACATGTGGCTAATGGCTGCCATGTTGGATGGCAGAGTTCTAGACTCACCCTCACTCACTTGCAAGCATCTGAATGCCTATGATCTGCCAGACATCAGGCTACCTGGGGAAGGTGGGGCATCACAATGTCTTTGCCTTCAAGGAGTTAACATGGAGAAAAGCTAAATAAATACTTGCTAATACATGTACTTCAATAAACATATGCAAAAAGCACTGTGTGCTCATAGAGGAAATGATTTAGGCAAATCATTTCTAAGATCCTCTCCAGCTCTAAAATAATATTAATTAAACTCAGCAAATATTTACTGAGCACCTATTTTCTGTCCAGCTATTATTGGCTTGATTTCTGAGTACAGCATTATCACTCAGAGGTAGCACCTGATGAATACTTATTAGCACTCTTATTTTGTAGATTCATTCATTCAATATTAAGTGTTTCTCTATGTACTAAGCTCTTTGCTGGGCATGTGTGAAAAAAAATTGATGATGTTTTAAAGGTGATCTCAGAAGTTCAGAATAAAACAAAACAGACGTTGACTCTATTTTTCAGAAAATAAATTACCAGGTGATAGGTTTGGTTGCATTTGGACTTACAGTGTTTCAGTTCAACTCAACTTTATATTTATTGGTCTAAATATGAATTGATGGTTTTTCAAATGTTATTTCAACTACCTAAAGGCAAATCAGCAGCATTGACTAGTGTTAATAATAAAGAAAGTAGAAATGAAAGGATTAGGCATGCTTGTCCATTAAAAACTACTCATAAATTTTGCAATAGAATATATCAGTTAGAATAAATACTTTGAGAAGATATTTTTTAAGGAATATTATATTATTACCTAGACAAATATCGACTCCTTTCCAATGTTCTTTTTTCTGGCATCTAGCTATAATATCGTCTAGTATTTTTTTGTGCATTAGATCATGTCTTCTTTTACATGAAACTCTTATATGTCTTAAATGCCTCTTTTTTATTGGATAGAAACATATTTATTTCTCCAACTTTTGTTTAGCGGACCAGTATGCAACTATTTAATTGGAGGATACAAAAGCAAGTAAGAATTGGATCTGCTCACGGAGTTGAGAGGAGGGCAAATAAAACAGAAGAAAGTTGAGAAAGGGGCATTTACGTAACTACCAGAGGACCTCAGAGGAGGTCATTACTTCCACAGGAGACATTAGAGAAGGCTTTATGGAGGATGTGGCATAGAGCTAGATCTCGAGCCTTGAAGGAAGTGTTGGATCTGCAAATGCAGAGAAGGAAGGAAAAGCCACTTCTGACTTGAGCCAAGGGGGAGAGGCAGGAGAGTGCAAAGTTAGGAAGAAAGCCTGAGTTGAAACAAAGGAAAAAGTAGCTATGAAAAAGAGTAGAAGAAAACCAGGTTGGAAGCATAGATTGTGGCCAAGATCCAGTTTTAAATGCTAGGCGGGGTGGTCTAGACATTCTTTTGTAGCTTGTGAGGCATTTGAGGAAGGGAATGAAAAATCAGAGTTGTTCATTAGGATCATTAATCTGACAGGAGTATTTAAGATAGATTGGGCTAGGGAAAAGCTAATGCAGGGGCCAGTTAGAAGGCTGGTTATTACAGCAGTGCAGACAATAGGTTCTAAGGCTCTGAATTAGGATATTAGCAGAGCCATTAGAGAACACTCCGGAGAGGTTATTGTAAAGCTAGAATCAATAGGCCCTGGCAACTTATTGCATATGGTGATAGAATAAGGGAAGTAGTAAAAAACAAACAAATGACTCCAATATTATAAACCTTCATGACAGAGAGAATGGTAGTACTTTAAGCAAATTTAGGGAATGAAGGATTAAGATTAATATAGAAAATATGCTTTTGTAAGGAAGGAATATATTTACATTATATTCTGGATATTTATTTATTCAATTCACTTTAACTGATGCCAGTGATGAAAATGTGAAGTGCACTAGGGGATATCTTGAATTTTGCACTATGATAATAGTGAGTGTCCAGTTTATTATATTCAGTGTTGTCTCTTTTATTACTTAAGTATGTTCTCGGACTGATGATTTGGAGAAATGCCTCTTGTAACCTTAATCCGACCTTCTGGGTTAGCCAAGTGTCTGAGGTATATAGATTTTTCACTGTGTTCAAAATCTTTAACCAAGGAGATTCTTAAAATAGTACAAAAGATCTTTTATCTTTAACAACAACAACAAAAAACACCCATCCTTGGATGGACTTGATTTAAGCTTTTAGCTTAATATTCTTTGAACACTTAAACTCAGGGACTTTCTAGATTAAATCTGATGTAGTTAATGTATTTCAGATAAATAGCCTATAGACAATTACTGTCATTATCATGACTAATGCAATCAAATATAATTTCCCAGTTGGAAAGTAATTTTTATTTGTACAGTCTTTCTAAGAATAAATATTCAAGTTTTAGCAGAATTGGTCAAGATTCAAAAATCTCTTTTAAGGTTTAATTGTTTTACTAGATTACTTACTTTCTAAATAAGTGGATAGAGAAGATCTGTTATGAAAAGTGAGTCCATTTATAACAGAAATTGTTCTAAGCAGTATCTTACTCCTTATCTGTGGTTTTTCATTTTCAATATGAAAAGAATTACAGTAGGAATATACAGTGGGCCTATTTAGATTTTAATCTGATACTTTTAATGCTATATTTAACTTCACTCATTTTAAATTCTCATTTAAATCTTAAGAGCTGTAAAAAGTCTTTTTTTTTTTTTTTTTTTGAGAGAGAGAAAGAGAGGAAAGAAAAGATGGGAAGTTGCTTTGTGGGAACAAGAAGACTGTTCCATGTTACATGCTTGACAAGTCAGTTTGGCCAAAGAAGATTGTGTCAAAATCTCACCCTGATGATTTCATTATGAAGCCAAAAAAAGCCAAAAAACAAAAACAAAAACAAAAACAAAAAAACCAAACCCAGAGTAATAATGTGGATGATAAAAAATAAAAGAAAAATTTTTTTCCAATGACATGTAGGAAAGGAAACTGAGGTAAATGCACAAACAACTGATTTAAAAGCAAGTTTTATCAAAGTTATCCAGTTATGTGCTTCAATTTTTGGCTTTATCTTTGGAGCAGACTTGATTTTTTAACACGTATCAAGCACCTTCATTTGTGGAACCCTTTTTTTTTTTGGCCAAATATATGGGTCTTGTACTAGTTTGATGAGCCTGGGCTAGAGTAAGAGTGATGGTGCCGACTCCCAGATAGAAGCTGTTAGTAAAAGGGGGATAGAGTGGTTATGTGGTGTAGAAGGGGCAAGGGCAGGAGGAAGGGGCAAGGGCAGGAGGAAGGGGCGCCCATCTGGCTGCTGATTAGAGTAGCGTTCGGTACTGAAGAATACAGGTGTGCTTTAACTTTATACTGATGTGTTCTTGAAAAGATGTATATAACTGATTTTTGGTTGTTGATCAAATCTGAACGGCTATATTTCTGGAATTCCTCTACTTTCATTTCTGATTGATCTTTAATTTGCAGAGGTTTCTAAGACTTTAATTCTAAATTTCTCTGCTACTTCTCACCTCTCACGTAGTCAAGCCCTGCTCTGTTAATCCTAATACATGTTTATTGGTTATGATTTTTAAAATTCCTTTATAGTACAAAAAATGTCCATTTTCTCTACCTTATCAATTTAAGCCTTCTGAATCTGTATTTCTGTTATTCCATATATTTGCTGATATTGTTACTGTTGTTCCATAATAATAAAATTCCATAACAATAATATCAACTTTCATTGAGCATTTACTATGTACTGGGCATTGTTCTAATCTAATATACATATTAGACTTTCATATATTCACTTATTTAAACCTCTCCAATGAGGTAGATATTATTCTTCCATTTTACAGATAAAGAAACTGAGGCACAGGGAGAATAAGCAACTTTCTCAAGGTTACACAGTCAGTAAGTTGCAGAACCTCTGTATACCAGGGTTTCCTAAATGAGGTTTCACAACTATAATTGAGTCAAACTTGGAAGGCTTTATGCCTGGAAGTGGTCTTTTTCTGCTTACATCCCACTGGCAGGAACTCAGTCACATGGCTGTATCTAACTGCAGGGGAGGATGGGAAATGCAACCCAGTTGTATGCCCAGGAGGAAAATAGAAATGCTTTGGCAAATAGGGTAGCAGCCTCTGATCATACGCCACAAACTAGTAAACACACAATTATATAACTTGTGATACATGCTGTAAAGTAAAATAGTATATATGAGTGAGAATAATCGTTTGGCGGCAGGGAGTATTTCTGAAAAGTTCTCTGTGATGAAGTAATAATTAAACTGAGACCTGAGAAATGAGAAGACAAAGTGGTAGGAGAAAGAACATTCTAGGTACTTATGAAGGCTCTGAGGTAGGAAAGCTTGGAGAATCCAAGGAACTGCAAGCGCAGAGTGACTGAGCCCAGGTAAGAGGCGGGAGATGGGGCTGGAGGGGCAGGCAGGGTTGGAGGGGAGACAGGGCTGGAGAGGCAGGCAAGGCCACTCACACAGCCAGCGCTCCATAGAACATGTGAAGGAGTTAGTATTTGATCCTGATGGTGATGGAAAAATGTGATATGGACTTTTTATTGACGTATAGTCTATTTACAATGTGCCAATTTCTGGTGCACAGCTTAATGTTTCAGTCATCCATATACATACATGTATTCATTTTCATATTATTTTTCTGAACAGGACTCTTTCTGACTTTCAGCTGAGGTCCCAATTATCCCCACATTCCAACGTGAAGTGTTGAAATCAGATCATCAATCGCAGAATCACAAAGAAGGTGTAAAAAACCAGTTCCGTGGGTCCTTACTCCCCTGCCCATCTTAAGGCTATTCAAGTGCTGAACTGAAGGGGATGAGGAGCCAGTCGAGATTTGGAAGATTCTCATGGAAGGAATCTTCGATGTGTCATGCGTCTTCCCTACACCCACGGGAGGCTGTGGGACAGGTGTTTCTACTTCACCTCGGGCCTAGTGAGGGAGGCTTTAGGGAGAAAACATGGAGAATGTGACCTGCATCCTCTGGATTCCGTGGGACACAGAAATACCTGGAAAAGTTTACTGGCATTAGAAAAGGAATTGCATTTGGAAAGTAACTTTAATCCCTTCACTTGGCAGCAATATATGCCTGGAGTCATTTGAAAAGGATCAAGCCCAAGAAGGCTGCTGCCTAAACCAGACAACCTCAGCAGAAAGAGGCTGGAGTCACGCCATCAGATTCAGAGGCTGCGAGTGGGGTAGGGGTGTAAGTCTCCAGCTAAGGTAGAGGCTTTGCCTGCTTCAAGGAAGCTGCGGTCAGATGAACCCACAGAGAAATAGCCAAGGTGCTCATAAAAACAACCCTGAGAGCTGTTTGAGATATACAAAGGTTAACCACTATATATAAAAATAGATTAAAAACCCAAATTTCTTCCGTATAGCACAGACAACTATTTTCAATATCTTGTAATAACCTTTAATGAAAAAGAATATGAAAACAAATATATGTATGTATATGCATGACTGGGACATTATACTGTACACCAAAAATTGACACGTTGTAACTGACTATACATCAAAAAAAAAAAAAAAAATCCAGAGAGCAAGAGTCAGTTTTAAATACCACCACAACCAGAGAACACCAATGCTAGACTACATCTACGCCCAGCAAACAAGAACTTTCCTGATGTCTCTTCTGTCTCTGGCTCCTCCACCCCCACTTGGCCCAAGGCCAGCTGAGAGAATGAAGAGGAAAAGGGCAGAAGGAGAGGAGCAGATTGGCTGGGTGGTAGGTGGAAGCACTAACTGTAATGAAATTCAGATTTTGACCACCACAGTGGAGTGGGCATTTTTATTATTGAAATAGGACTACTTCGTACTAAAGAGAAGAATTTTTATTAACTGAGCGTTCCGAAACAGTCAAGGGACTTCTATGAACTAGGAAAGAGCCTGTCCTGTAGAGCAGATTTGATCAGGCTTTTGGGAAGGAAAGAATAAAGTTGTCTTCTGTTCTTAAGAGAAGAGTTTCTGGTTCTCGTGAAAATTACATGTTTTAAACATTCACACTGGCTGCTGAGTGGACATAATATCAGAGGATGACAGGTGTAATTGAGGAGCATGAGTTAGGAGCCTACTGCTGGCTTCTCCACTTCCTAGAGGTGTGACTTTGGGCAAGTCACTTAACTTCTTTGTGCATGCTTCCTCATCCTAAAGTGGTGATGTACTAGAATGCCCTAGAGGGTTGTTGAGAGGAATAAATGAGCTAGGATAGGTAAAGTGCTTAGAGAAGTGTCTGATCTGTAGTAAGTATTATGAAGTGTTTGCTACTATTTTCACTTTAAAATTATTGTAACAGTCCAACTGAGAGATAGTGGTGACTAGGAATATGTTTAACTCGAGAGCGTGAAAAGGTTCACGATATATTTTAGAGTTATAGTCAAGGACTTTGAGGGGATGATTGGATATGGAGAGTAAAGTTGAGGGAGAGGCAAGAATTGCTCCTGGGGTTCTAGCTTGGACACCTGGATGGAACTGAGATTCCTGAGATTGAGGACAGAAATTGTATATAGGCTTAGTAGAGATTCTTGGTTACTTATGCTTTAAAAGTTTACATTTTAATAGCATAGAAAGATGTGGGCATCACAGGATTTTTTTTTCCCTGAAATTTAAAGTACTCTAAAAGCAAAGTCACCTTCTGATCCTTGGTCCCACTGTTTTAGAAAATGGGAGGGGGGTGGGTAAATATTTATGTCATAATATGGTTTTTCTTTCAAGAACCAAGAATGACCTCAACAGGCAATCAAATTTTGTATAATAAACGTTGTTACAAAAAAATGGCATAATAGTAACACTTCTAAAACTAGCACTGTCATCTTTGATAGACGTCCTCCAAAATTTAATTGTCCTATGTGTAATAAACTTAATAAGCTACAGAACAAATTTACCCAGTAGAGGCTGCACATACAGTTTTCTGACCTTTTTCCCCAAAAGCACGCACACAAATGCACAGCGCTTATTGGTTTAAATGTCTTGAATGGCTTGTCACCTTCCCTTTGCTTTGGCTGCAGTAAGTTGATCTTTAACCAGGGTAACAGCAAGATTCCCATCCGAAAGACAAATTGTGGAGATAAAAGAACACTTTGTTCTTTGGTATTAACTCCTTAGGTCTCCCCCACTCCCCTCCACCCCCAAAACACAATCAGTGTCGAGAACCCGAGAACCGAATTTCTCTTTTGCCTGAGGTCTTGCCAGAAGCTGTCTTTATCACCCCCTCTAGGCTGGCTAGTGATTGGAAGAATACTAGTATCCAATACTGGGGCTGACCACTGAATAAGGGCCACTTTTAGTTCCAGCCCTCGAGTTCTGAAGGACCCTGTATAGAGATGCGTAGCCCCTCATCATCAGAACCTTCCTCCCAGGTCTCCTTCTTGACAGCACTCCAGAAGAGGCTGTGTCCTTCAGGGCTCTGTGAGAGTGGGAAGAAGCAGGTGGTTCCCTGAGACCCTGGTGTCTAAGGTTACACCATCCATCCTGGCTGGGCCTCATCTTGGTTTAATGAGTATGGTATTTCTGTTGTAACAAACATTCTTTTAGGTAAAAGTAATAAATCTCCTGCCCTTCAGAGACAAATGTTTGGTTTGGCGTGTTACATTTGCTTTCAGCAAACCCATAAAGAGGCAAAGCCAACCCACATGATCCAGAAAGGAGAAAATAAGGTCAAATGCTCAAATGCTGGATCAATTCTCTAGCAGCTGAAAGGGTGGATATCAGAGGAAGTCTTCGCTTTCAAATAGGGATGATTTTAGATAATAGAGGAACAGTTTGAAATCCATACAGGTATATATCAGAAAATTAAAGTGCTTAAAATAAAATGTTTAATGTTCCTTCATCTCATTTTATTTTTTATAGCCATGATAATCAGTTGGTAACATGCAGTTTGAAAATTTCCAAGCCAGCATCATCTTGGCCATGACGGTATTTGGGGAATCTTTTGGGGATTTTTTTATGTGTTAGAGTGAACCTGAAACTGTTTATTCTTTTCTTTCTTTTTAAAATTAATTTCTTCTTTCAGTTTTATCACAGTAATATATGTACATGGTAAAGATAAAATATTATTGAAGAATTTATACTGAAAAACAATAGCTCTCTGCCCCACTTCTCAGCCCCACTTTCCAGAGGCAAAAAACCCTCCCTCCTATTTGGTAAAAGGATTAAAATTGTTTTAAATAATTACTGATTTCTTACCCTTTTATTCCTTTTTATTTTATCCCCTTTTATCTCCTGAGAAGTTACAACTGTAAATAATCTAGTATGTATCCTTCAAGCATTTGTTTCTATTCTTGTAACAAACACACACACACATGGAGGCAGCAGCCACTTCTTAGTAACTTTTTCTTTTTAGTTTTCCTGTAATTGTCTCTAGGCTTTCAATTATATGCTGTTGCTGCCATTACTTAGTTTCTCAACTTAAAAGACATTATCTAGTCACTGCCTATCATAAAAATAAGATTTTTAGCTACCCCTTCTGGATATCCTTTTGACAGTTATTATTGTTTTATTTTCGGTTGCTTTTATATTTCTAAATAATATACTTAAACCTTTAGGTTTTGTCCCATTAGCCTTATATAATGTCTCTTGACTCCTAAGCTATATTTATTTATTTAACAATTACTTACCGAGTACCTACTAGGGTGGTAGGCACTATTCTAAGTGCTCAGTGAACAAAACAAAGATCCCAGCCTCATTGGCACTTACGCCCAGCGTGGGGAGGGATGTTGCCTTAAATTATACTGTAGATGTTGATAAGTTCAGTGAAAAAAAAAATGTAGAACAAGGTTAAGACGGATCAGGAGTTAGGGAGGTGGGAGTAAGAATTTAAAACTGGGTGGTCAGATTTGGCCTCATCGAGAGGTGACATTTGAGCCAAGACTTAAAGGCAAGGAGGGAGTTATCCACGTGAATATCTTAGGGAAGAGAGTTTCAGGAAGAAGAAACAGCAAAGGCTATAGAGTAGTAAGCAGTGTGCCTGGCGCATTCAAGGACAGACGGGGCTAGCACGGCTGCAGTGGACTGAGCAAAGGGCCGCGTGGTGGGTGCTGAGGCCGAGAGACAGCAGGATGAGATGACGCAGGGCCATATGGACCAATATCAGGACCTTCGCTGTACTCTGGGTGCAATGGGAAGTCATTGCTATGTTTTGGGCAGAGAAGTAACGTGGTCTGACTTGTATTTAGAAGGATTTGTATACTTGCATGTTGAGAAAAAGTGTAGAAAGTCATTGGTGGAAGTAGGGAGACTCGCTGGGAGGCTTCTGCAGTAATCTAGAAAGAGATGATGGTGGTTCTGAGCAGGGACTGCTCATGGAGTTGGTGAGAGGCAGTCACATTCTGGGTACATTTTGATGGGGCTATTAGCTCTTTTTTTCCCCACCTTCTCTTCTACTTCCTATATTTTGACAACTATACTTTTGTTTTTACATTTTCAAGGTTAATGCTAAGTTCATTCTTTATTGTAACCCACTTTTCGTTTATCGTTTGTAGGTTGGTTCTGAAAGTTAAATATCAATCTTTTCTCCAATTTACATTATTATGACTGTTTAATTATTATTCATTGCATAGCCAAACAATGTACACAAATAGTTTCCTTCTTAGAGGTCTAGGGTCATGACTTTTGGGCTCCTTGGAGAATGTTCTAGTGTCTAAATTAAATTAAAAAAAATAATTTCAGAAATTGCTTAAAATTATACCACATTTTAGCAGACTTCATATTTGTATCACGAGTTTTTAGAAATTCAGTTCTTGTTAGTCTCTCCTGGAATTTTCAATTGTCTTTCTTTTATGTTGTTGAGAAAAAAAATGCATATTTTCTTTACCATATCACTGATACAATCTAGTTCCATAGTCACTCTAACTTTTGCAAAGATTGCATTTCATTAAGGCATTGTACTTGAGGCCCACTGACTTCTTACTCTGATTTAGATTGATTTGTAAATCCTATGCACAGCCTCACCCTGGAATTGTTTTTAATTAGACTCTTGGGTTAGTCCCACCCTTTTTAATATTCTATACCTTCCTCTCTGTTGGTTTGCACCTCGTTTCTCTGGAATATATTTTTAAAAATCTTCATCCTAAAAAACAGATGGGAGATGAAATTTCTGACTACTTGTAAATCTGAAAATGTCTTTTAAGTATGCCTTCACATCGATTTATAGTTTGGCAGAGCACGGAATTCTATATTCAAACGTTTTTTTCCCCTCAGAACTGTGAAGGTATTGTTCCAGTATCTTTTAGCACAGAGAATTACTGATAAGAACTTTGATGTTAGTTTATTATTGTTCCTTGGTAAGTGACCTTTTTTCTCTTCCTCAATAAAGGCTTTAAAAAAAACTGTCTCTTCCCATGTTCACTGAAGAATTATTCACAATAGCCAAGATATGGAAATAACTTAAATGTCCATAGATGGATTAATGGATTAAAAAAAATACAATGATATATCATTCAGCCATGAAAAAGAAGGAAATCCTTTCATATGTAAGAATATGGATGAACCTTGAGGACATTATGCTAAGGGAATAAGCCAGCCACGAAAGGACAAATCCTGCATGATTCTACTTATATTAGGTATCTAAAACAGACTCACAGAAGCAGAGTAGAATGGTGGTTACCAGGAGCTGGAGGGAAGGGAAAATGGGAAACTGTTCAACAGGTATAAAGTTTCAGTTGTGCAAGATGAATGAATTCTAGAGATCTGCTCTACAACAGTGTGCCTATAATTAACAGCTTGCTTAGAAGGTAGAGTTTGTGTTATGTGTTCTTACCACAATAAAAAGAATTAGTTAATTTAAAAAATCTTCTCTTAATATTTGGTGTTCTAAAATTCAGGGTGTTGTGTCTATAGAGATGGCCTTTTTTCATTCATTCTGCTTGGCTCTCAGTTATCTCCTTTTCAAGGAATACTTATAATTTGCTTTAACTCTGGAGGATGTGTGTGTGTGTGTGTATATATATATATATATACTTAAAATTTTAATTTTATACAACATATGCTATGAAGAGCTAAGAAAATTTAAGGACTACTTGTTTTCTATTATTTTTTTCCTTAACAAAATGGAATTCACTGAAGTTGAAGACTCAATATTATGTGATGGTCTAAACATTTTTTATAAATTAGAATAAAATCTAGTGTGATCATGGTTATTGAATGGATTTGTTTGGAAAGTTACATTTTATTTGCATTTTTTTAAAATCAAGGTAATAAAAAACTTGATTGATTTATTTAACTTTTCATTAAGTTGTTTTGCTTTTAACTGTAATACTGGTGACCCATGGAGAATCGCATTGACTAACATGATAAATCCCACATGCATTTTATTTCCAGGTGAATTGTGTAAACTAGATTTTTATTGAAGATTATATGTTAAAAATCAATGTTATAGCTATATACCATGTCTTGAAGGAAGCTATGATTTGAAATTGTATCATTTCCTCCAGATGAAGGGAAGTCCTTAGTTAAGTAAAAGACTGATGACGTCTTTTAAACCATTTCCCCTTCACTGTGTCTTATTAAAATAAAATCTGTCAAGCCCTTTTGAAAAACTCTATGAGGGGTTCCAATGAACCATAAAGCTAACTGAATTCATACATTTTTTTCTGCTTGTATATCTTTCTATGCCATTTTTGATCCAAATCCAAGTACCCAGCCTAGTTGTAATTTTTCTGAGATTGTTAGTATGTATCATCTTTATATTGCTCAGTAAACATTTTAATGAATTCAGTTAGTGACTGAAAGCCTTCCCTACATTTACTGTGTGAGAATTAGTCACCTATTATGTCTAGACTATATATATATATATATATATATATATATATATATATATATATATATATATATATATATATATTCATTCTTACTCCCTTTTGTTTTAAAAAGAATTTCTATTTGCTGGATATTAGACCTTCTGGATTTTATTTCATCTTTTCTCTAAAGTTTTCTCTCATTTTATCTTTTGCTTTATGTTCTAGAAGAGGTCCTAGACTTTGGTTTTTAGCTTGTCTACCGATTTAAAAAAATTCAGCAATCATAGGCGTAATTTCCGAGAAGTCTTTCTCCTTCGGAATTTTTATTTTGGTGCAGAGGGAAGTCAGGTGAGAGGTAGGAGGGCCCAATTCTAACTTTGTGGAAGCAGTATCTTTTCAAATCTCTCTGCTAATGCTAATTTAAAATTTTGAAAGATTCCTTTTCTATTCCATAGGCAGCCTGTGCTTTTCCCCTAAGGTCAGTTCTATTCATATTGGTTGTTCTCTTTTAATGTTGCTTGTTTTCTTTCTTGTGATCTTTAGTTGCCCATCATATTTAAGAACAGGACTGTTTTAGATAGATTTTAGGAGTTTCTTACTGTTGTATATATAGGTCTGTCTTCCTGTGGGATAGCTCTATGTACATGAGAGGGATAATTGATTATGGGAATGCTAATTCCCCAAATAAACCTCCAGACTGCAATGGCTTTATGCAATAGATGTTTGTTTCTCATCTGTCATCGTCCAATGCAAGCTCTGAATGGCAGGTGGCTTTCTGGCATGTGGTGATTCAGAGTCCCGGGTTTCTTCCACTAGTGCTGCCAGCATCACCTTGGGGCTTGGTGCCTTCTGCTTCTGCTCCCAGAAGTTTAAACAAGAAACTGAAAAGGCACACCTACTCCCTCAGATGCCCTGTTCTGGAAGTGACATACATCTCTTCTACCCACACTTACTAGTTAAGTGACTACACCTGGTGCAAGAGAGGCTGAAAAATGAAGTCCCTGGTTGGGCAGCCACTTCCCAGAAGAAGCATCATATTAAGAAATGAGGAGCACAAATTCTTGGTAGACAGCCAGCCATCACCATTACAAGTAGAATTATCCACTGGTTGCTTTCATTTTAGGGTAAGAATACTGGAGCCTTTTATTTTTGTGGGGGAGATTTCACATCCAAAATGCAAGGATGGGGAGAGCTTTCCTTGGGGCACAGGCATCCAGCCTTAGCATTCCTAATTCTCTGCAATCAGTTTATTCAGTTTTTCAAGACAAGAAACTTTTTTTTTGGCCAGGAGTCAAATGCTACTTGGTATTGCATGTATTTAGGAATGGGAGAGGCGGTAGGGAGGATAAGCAGGTGTCTGCAGCTGCAGCCATGTACTATTTCCTGGACACACTGTCAATCAGTCCCTCTGGTTTAGCCTTCTCTCTGCCTCCTACCGCTCGAGGTACCTGCCAACTTCTCCCAAAGCTTCTGTGGGTTTCTGCTGTGGAGACTGACCCTCTTGTCTACTGCACAAGGTCCTGGGTTCAATCCCCAGTAATTCCATTAAAATAGCTAAGTAAACAAACCTGACTACCCACTCATCCCCAACCAAAAAACAAACAGGCAAAAAAGCCCCCCCAAAAACAACAACAACAAAAAAACCACCCAACAAACAAAATAAATAAAATATTAAAACAAAACAAAAAATCTCAGAATGTGCTCTTATTGGAAATAAGGTCTTTGCAGATGTGATTACTTAGGATGAGGTCATACTTGATCAGAGTGGGCCTGAAATCCAATGACTGGTGTATCTTTATTGAAGGCCCCATGGAGACACAGAGAGACACACAGAGGAGAAGGCCATGTGAAGATGGAGGCAGACACTGGAGTGATACAGCTATAAGCCAAGGGCTGCTGGCAACCTCCAGGAACTAGGGGACAGGCAAGGGAAAGATTTTCCCTCAGAGCCTCTTGAAGAAACCAACCTTGTTTACACCTTGATTTCAGACTTCCGGCCTCCTGAATTGTGAGAGAGTGAATGTCTGTTCTTTAAGCCGCCCAGTTCTTGTTAATTTGTTATGGCTCATAAATTGAGCAGCTAATGGGTGCTCTGTAAATAACTGCCAACTGACATCCTTCAAAAGGGAGAATAAAATTCTGTAATAATCTAAACAGGAGAGGCACTCCCACAATAATTTTAAACAAAACACACTCAGATGAACAAAAGCTTTCTTTTCTTTCTTTTTTTTTTTTCTTTTTGGTTTAATATAAAATGCTCTACTATAGTTGCATTTTGAAAAGTTTTGATCTCATTAATACTATGTTTATGAATTACAGCCAAAGAAACTGACTTAAATGAGAGGAATCAAATTCCATGCTTTCAAAATGATACTACTCATAGATAATTTAAACATTTTATCATTTATCTTCTGTCAACAGCCACAGCTGGCTCGTTGCGCCCATTACATTGGGTTTCAGTAACCTGACCACTCTTGAAAGGATATCATGACAGATAGACTGTATTTGCAATGCAAATGAGAAAAAAACTGATGCAGTGTACTTCTTCAGTTGATGAGCTTTCATGATATTGTAGGACATAGAGAAAAAAATGTAAAAAAGAATGATAAATAAAACAAGAATAAGTGAAAATTGTTATTTTTTCATTGTATTTTTCCATATCATAAATTAATTTTATTCAGAATAAATGTATAATATTTTCATATTCATAGTAAAATATGTCGATGAGTCTGGGGTAAAATATTAATTGAATAAATTATATTTATAGAAAAATGCCTACAACATAAAGGCACTCTTAAGCTGTCATTCTGATGTTCTATCTCCCTCTACTGATCAGCGAACCAAATTACATTTAGTCTTTTCCCCACTCCAAAGTGCAACTCTTCTCTAAAGACAAAAAATAAAAAAATAAAAAATTGTTTATTGCTAAAACTACAAAATCTGTTCATGAATTTAAAAGAATATTCAAAATAAGTATATCAAATATCTGTTTACGTCTCTATCGTTGGTCTGTGAGCTCCTCAGGAAGTTAGAGACTGATTTATCTTCATATCCCTGGCAGCTAGCACACGGCTTAGCACAGTATACACACTCAGTAAACACTGGGTAAAGGATATGTTGAGGCAATTTGTGCAGTTATAGAAACCTTCATTTATCATGATTTCATAAAGTTGTTTCATAAATAACATTATTACATGGATTTATTTAAATGAGTAGAATATTTTCCCACTTTCCTATATTGATTTCATTTAAAATGCTAAAGTTATATTAACGTCAATATATTTGAACAGTTTTAGACCTATGTTCATTGTCATTTTGATTGTGGTTTAATCTGGGCATTTTTCTGGTTATCTGTTATCCTGATTAGCTGTGTATTATTGAGGGTTTTTATTGGTTAGAATTAGGATCAGTTGTGGGGGACAGAAGGCCTGAAATAATGGTGGCTGAAGGTCTGAGTTTATCTCTGTTTTACATAAATATAGATAGTTCAGGGCTGACATGAGGGGTCCAGGATCCTGGCTCCCTCTGTCTTACTGCTCCGTCATGCATACTCATGCATAAGCTGTATACATTAAGTGGAATAAACAGGTGCAGAGCCTTTGAGAGAGTAGGCAAGAATACATTCTATGTCATAGCAGAGTAGAGGTTGGTATATTAGGAGTTCTGATCAAAGGTGCCAACATAATGGGCTGGGTCCATTACAACTAAGACTGCGGTGCCCAGTTCTGGGCTACATGATATGCACACTAAATTTCACAAATAATATCCTATAAATTCATGACCACAAATTGGTACTCAAAGTGCCACTAAATGTTATCCAGTTTCTCTCGTAACATGGCCTTCCCACTCTCTACCATAACTTTGCTATACCTTCTTCCATCTCTTCAAACTTCTGGCCATCACATCCTCTTTTTCTAACCCTCTCTCCCTCACATTTTAACATCTTCATTTTTACCATTTCTTTGATCATTCATCGAGGAAATGGAAGCCAGTCTTCAAAGGGCATGGGCCCTTTTCTTCTTTCCCACTGTATCTATAAACTCTCAACAGAAATTGTACCTTTTTTTGGTTTGCATTGGAGGAAGGGCATCTACAGCTGTAGTCAGTTGTAGATAGAGGTGAAGATGCAGAGAACATGGAGAGTTGAATTTAGTCAAGGTTATGGCTTTGCAAAATGAATAAGGCAAAGAAAGAGGGACCAAAGTGTAAAGGGATGTGAAAGATATTGATTAAGATAATGGACTATAGAATCTAAGTGGAAGTAAACAAGAAATGCTACAATGAGGTGAGGACACTGACAAGGTGAAACCTTTAATAGATTGTAGGTTCCGATGAGATCCCTGCTCATATTATTTGCCCATTTACTAGGTTATTTGTCTTTTTATTATTGAGTAACAGGATTCCTTACATATTTTTTTTTAATAGACTTGATTCTTTTAGAGCAGTTTCAGGTTCACAACAGAATTGAGCAGAAAATACAGAGTTCTCACATAGCCCTCCCCACCCATACATATATACTCCCCTACCCTCAACATCCCTCATCAGTGTGGCATATTTGATATAATCGATGAAACAACATCATTGTCATCCTTTCAGTTTCAAGCTTTCTGTATTTTAGATAAGTGTTTTAGGTAAGTTATTTGTAAACAGCATGTAGTTGGATTTTGTTATATTTTTAACTGGAAGATTTATTCCATTTATAGTTAATGTACTTACTGATAGTTTTGTTTAAAGCTACCATCTTATTTTATGCTATTTTCCCTGAATGTTCTAAGATTCTTTTTCCTTTGTTGCCTTCTGCTATATTTAAAAGAGTCATTCTGCTTTTTTCCCCTTCATTTGCTTTTGCTGTTATTTTTAAAAATATCACTTGTAGTGATAACTTGAGGACTAAGATGATGATACCCGAATTCAGACTAGATTTTTGTTTGTTTCTCTTAGGTGCCTGGGAGCTTTGTCAATCTGGGATCACTTCATGTAATTCAAATCCTGAAGTTCCCTGGACCACACAGGTGCTACAAAGCCATATTGCAAGGCATTGCAGAGGCTTGTTTCTTCTGGTTTACCCTTCCCGTGAGGGGATAGCCCTGCAAAGACCCAGTTTGAAGTGGAGGTGGTTTGTCAGAGACCTGTACCTTCACTGAGCCCTGGGTTTTGTCTTTTGTTCTTTGTTAACCCTGTGAGACCACAGAACAACTGCTTAACTTCACAGTGGATTCTTCTGGGTTCAGAAAAACACTTAAGTGCTAATCTTTCCTTTCTGGGTTTTCTCCTTCTCTCCTAGATATTGGTCCTAGATAATATTTTGTCTTATTGGTTCACAGATACCTTTAAGAAACTTTAAGAAATAAATATTTTATCAACTTTTCCAGTTATACTTATAGGACGTTCATTCCTAATTGCCCAGCTTGCCATTACCACAAGTGGAGTTCTGTGTGTATTTTAATGCTTTTGGTATGTTGTCATATTTCCATCCAGAAAGGTTACACCAATTTGTACTTTTCCTAGTAATGTATGATATTACCTGTTTCCCTGTATCCTTACCAACACCAGGTGATACTATCTTATAAAAGATCTTACTGGTAAGAGAGACAATAATTGGTGCACCAAAATTTCCAGAAGGATCTAAATAGTGGAATGAATCTTGTCACTTACATTTTTACCTTACGAATGGCATTTCTGATGCAGTATATCCTTTTCAACACTACGAAGTTTGTTAATACTACATTCTGTTCTATAATCATACTTGCATCCTCTATGTTTTGTCTATAGGATGATTTGAAATGTTTAAAATCAAATGACATTTACATTCTCATGACGCTATAAATGTTATTTATTGTAAAGCCAAGTCGTGTGCTGGAACTACATTTCTTTCTCAGTGGATCTAGTGCTATTCCTCCTTGTGGTAGATTGTTTACGAAGTCAGACTCCATAATTCTTCCCATCCTTGTAAGCACACCCCTCTGCAATGTGACTTTGCTACTCCGCTCATCAAGAGGTAGAGTTTATTTCTCCATCCCTTGAATCTGGGCTGGCCTTGTCCGGTGACACTGTGGGACTCCCAAGCCTAGGCTTCAAGCAGTCTTGCAGCTTTTGCTCTTGCCTTCTTAATGCCCTGAGACCATCATGTAAAGAAGCCTGGACTACTTGACAATAAGAAATCATGTGGAGAGAGAGAGGCTGTTAACAGCCAGAACCAATCACCAGTCATATGCTTGGAGACATCTTGGACCATCCAATCCCAGCCAAACTGCCAGATGACTGACTACAGCCACATAAGCAACCATAGGAAAGAATAGCAGAAGAACCACCTAGCTGAGTCCAGTACAAATTGCTAATCCACAGAATCACAAGCAAACAAAAGGGTGTTCCAAGCCACTTAGTTTTGTAGGGTGGTTTGTTACACACCAATAGTTAACTGGTTTATCTTTTTATGTCACTCAAAGGAGAATATTTGAGAAAAACCAAATTACATTATGACTTGACATACAATAGGAGTGGTTTTAAAAATATTTAACAACCTGTGTAAAGAATGCCACAGAGGCTGCAGTACCAATAAATAAGAAGGTAACGTGAAGATAACTTTTGGAGTGCACTGGCTGGTGGTGGGCTGTCACAGCCTGCAGGATAAAACGGATACCTAGTATTTGCTTGTCAGGGTGCAAATGTCACCATCTGGGGTGCTGTCTTCCCTGTCTTGGTCTGAACTTGCTCTGAACAGAGGCCTGAGATGACACAAGGGGCAGTGGGATGTTAAGAATGGCCACCTGGGCTGGCACTCTTTTAAAGTGGAGCCCACCTGGGACTCCCTTTAGCTAGAGTGATTGGTACAGAAGGGGGTGGGTATGCAAGGGCTTAGCTCAGTGACTATGTACTACTGAGTTCAGAAGTATTTCCTTATTTCATGTATTGGCAGAATATCGGTCTCCTATACAGATTTATTGCACAATTAAAGCAAACATATTTATTAGTGTGGTTGTAAAATACAGGTAACATTCTGAGTTTAAGTGTCTTTTTTCCTTCAACAGAGAGTTGGTAATTGTCTTCTAGCTACAACTGACTTGGTGATTATCCTCATTCTGGTTCTTGGGGGTTTTTGTTTGTTTGAGTTTTCATTTTTTGGTCAGTTTCCCTTCCTTTTCTCTTCATATATGTATTGCAGTGAGCCTGCTGATCCCCTTCACATTTACTAGTATCCAACCATCATACTGCAAGGGCTATCTGCCCAGTCCCCTAAAAATAAATAGCTCTTTTTTTCTTTCTTTTCTTTTTCTTTTTTTTACTGGGATGGGGGGAGAGGGAGGTATTCGGTTTATTTATTTATTTATGTTTTTTTTAGGAGGTGGTACTGGGGATTGAACCCAGGACCCCGTGCATGCTAAGCATGTGCTCTACCACTTTGAGCTATACCCTCCCCCCTTAAAAAACTGTTTAATACCTTTTATTTTTATACTACTTTTGCATATTCTTTTACTGGACTATATTTGTTGAATTTGTCTTTTATTTCTCCTGTTATCTTCAGTCCCACGCTAAGTCACATTGTTCTGGGTTTAATTTTTCTTTTGCTATATGCAGTACATTCAATCTCGAGGGCACATTCTCTGATACTGTCTTAAGGCTAAATTGAACATCTCTTTCCTAATACATGTCCTGGAGAAAGATCTCAGGTCTTGGCCACAGAATTAAGGTTGGATTTCACTTTTTTTCTCTCTGCTCACACTGACCGCACTGATCATACTCGTTAGAGTCCTCATAGCCACTTCTTAGTAATAAATTCTCTGAATTTCAGAGGACTTTACTTTACAGGAATGTTGCTTCCCTGATTCTTCTGTTGAAATTTACACCCGATTCACTCTTTTCATGATGGGAGAGCCATTTGTTCATCCCCTTGAGCAGGAAACAAAGCAACCATGTCTGTGGCATGTGTATCTGTGTCTTGTGTGTAAGGTGTCCCCTTCTTAAGC
Source organism: Camelus bactrianus (assembly GCF_048773025.1). Taxonomy (NCBI): domain Eukaryota; kingdom Metazoa; phylum Chordata; class Mammalia; order Artiodactyla; family Camelidae; genus Camelus; species Camelus bactrianus. The sequence goes on along the minus strand of NC_133547.1, from coordinate 39,014,505 downwards.
TATCATGCAGGGATCAAAATAAACGTGCCTCCCAAGCTGTTTAATCACCCAAACCTGCTGTTTCCCCAGTAGGAAAGACTTTTAATATTTTAGGAACTTTAACTCTGGCCTACCACATGAAAATTACAATATGTGAATCTCAAAGTCTTCAAATCATATTGTGATTTTCAAAATTCTTCCTTTCCTTTTCAAGGCTCAGAGTTTAGAAATAAAGAATGTAAAGATAATAAGCCGTTTAATAGAGACGATGAAAGAGGGCGGAGTCCTTTCTTTGTGGAGAGGAAATGGTGCAAATGTTCCCAAGCTTGCTCCTGAAACAGCTGTTAAAGTCCGGTTATGTGAACAGGTAAAGCCGTACTGCCTATGACATTTATTAAGAAGGGAAAGTTATTTAATTTTATTTAAAAAGTGCTTGAAGTTATTACAAAACAAAGGGAAATGGTTGTTAATTCTGTATTGGAACACAACTATAAATTTATATAATCATATTATTATTATATAATTGTAATGTTATTTTATCTTAATGCTGTTTTTAGAAGAAATTCTTTCTCTGTGGCCTTAACATTTCCTCCCTAAGTGTTATTTTAGAGCATTCATTTGGGATTCTATGTGGAAACTTCACAATAGTGTACTAAATTCACTGAATTCTAACAGGAATAATACAGTCGAATCAAGGGAGATCCTAAACTTAACCCTAATGCTAACTAACCCTGCCTATCTTTTCAGCCCCATCTTTAACCACAATCTCCACTCTAGTCATACCGAGCTTTTAGTACCTCAGACACAATTTACTCTTTTACTGTTCTGTAAGAAAAAATTTATTATCATTAATATATGCAGTAATAATGACTACATCCTTAGTTTCTGTGTGGCAAACACTTTACACGTGTGCATCACTGTGTTTGTTTAATCTTCATAACAATCCTGCAAAGAAGGAACTGTAGGTATAATGGTGACCAACATAGGCAAGGCTCTTGCCTTCATTTTCCAGATGACGAAACTGAATTATTAGCGAAGTTAAATAATCTGTCCTGAATCACTCAGTAAATGACCGGGACAAGATTGATCCTGGATTTGTCATGTCATGTTGGTTCATTAAAATTGGACATAGTCGCCATCAGAACATGTTGCATAAGGTTCTCAGTTGTTTCCATCTCAGTTTTCCATTTTCATTATATTTATTCCTTATCATGATCTACACTTATTGAATGTAGCTGTATAGCAGGTCTTATTTTAGTCAAAAAGAGGCACAGGATGAAATCTCTACAGTTAAGGTTGAGACCTCCTATCTAATGTGCATCGCAATATTTAGGTACTTGGTACTGTGCACTGCAGTTTTTAACTATAAATTAAATGCCCAGGTATTCATTGATATTGAATAAGTTGCATGCCCTCTGGGATTTTTGAGCACTAACATACTTTTGAACTCTTGTTAATATAGTATAAGAAGTATCTTTCTTCTGAAGGAACCAAATTAGGAATTATTGAGAAATTTGCTTCTGCTTCTTTGGCTGGTGCTACTGAATAGTCTTTTATCTACTTCTTAGAGGTAATTGCTGTTGAAAAAAATGTAATTGCTATCCCTAGTGAAAATTAAGGCTAATCTTTTTCAAATGAGCCACAATTCTCTTATTATTAGCAGTTATTGAGTAGGGAAAATCTGTTACAGAGTTGTGTCACCAGAGCCACGATATTTTAGCTGGAGTTTCTTGCTGTTTTTTTAATTTTTTTTTTTTTTTTTTTGCATTTTACCTTCCATATGAAATTAGAATAGGCTTGCCAAGCTTCTTAAAACACACACACACACACACACACACACACACACACACACACAAAACAAGCCAATTGGGATTTTGACTCTTAATTGTACTGAATGAATTTGGGGGGAAGAAATGACTATTACAATATTGATTTTTTTTGCCCAGGAGCAAGGTATGTGCTCTCCCCATTTAGATCTTTCGTTATACTCTTTGATAATGTTTGTCATTTTCTTATGCAGGTATTACACATTTTGAGGCTTTTATTTTACTTTATGCCTTGTGCTATTTGTTGCTGTTAATGTGTTCTATTACAGTTTGCTAATGTTTATTGCTGGTATAAGTGAAAACTCGTGGGTTTTTAAGCTAAGCTTATATCCAACCACTCTACAGCACTCTTGTTAATTCTAAGAATTTGGAAGCTTTTAGGATTTTTCTCTTAATCCTTGTTTTTCTGAAATTTTACCATGAAATGGTATTGGACTGTTTTTCTTCATATTACTCAGTTAATTTGGATATTTTTTAACGAAAATGTCTGCATGTTCCCAGCCCTGAGAAATTCTGTATTAAATTTTGGATTTTTTTTTTACTTCTCTCTAGAATTCTTCTAGAATTCTCATTTGATGTCTATTGGAATTACTGGTGATATCATCCAAAAGCCAATGAGTCTTTTTTCTTATACTTTCCCTTTCTTTACCCTCCTGAATTATATTCTGAGAGAATTCATTGAGTTGGTATGCCAGTCATGAATTTAGTTCTTAGCTGTTTCCATGTTGCTCTTCAGCCAGTCTGATGAATTTTTTTCAATGATGCAAATTTTAATTTTCAATATGCCTAGCTTTCCTCCCCCAACCTAGATACAATATATTCCTTTTTAAAAAACATTTGTTACTAATTTTCTTTTTTTTCCCTGAAGTATAATTGTCTTACAGTATTATGTCAGTTTCAGGTGTACAGCATAGTGATTTGATATTTTCATACATTGCAAAATGATCACCACAATAAGTTTAGTTACCATCTGTCACCATACAATGCTTTCAGCTTTTCACCACTGAGTATGATGTTGGCTGTAAGTCATATATAGCCATTATTATGTTGAGTTATGTTCCCTCTATATCCACTTTGTTGAGAGTTTTCACCATAAATGGACGTTGAATTTTGTCAAAAGCCTTTTCTGCATCTATTCAGATGATCATATGATTTTTATTCTTCAGTTTGTTAATGTGGTGCATCACACTGACTGATTTGTGAATACTGGACCATCCTCCTAGTTGCAACACACTCTTGAATTCCTCTGAGGAATTTAGTTATACTTGTTTTCAAGTCTTAAGTTTGTTATGTTGTTCTTTATTTTTTCTAAATTCAAAATTAATGACTGCAAGGAAAACACAGAGGCCCTGGATTAAACACAAAAGTGATTAATTTTAGAGCTATGAGTCAGAGCAGCTGTAAGTAATTTAAATATATTTTGAATATGTTTTTCTGTGATTTGACACTTTTTTACTCCTTCGTAATTATAAGGCTGAAACATTCAATTTTTAAAAATAACATAGATTTTGCATACGGTTTTTAAATTTTAAGATTATTTTCCCTTCAAGGTCTAAACTGACCTGTGTACGTATCTGACCATATTTGTGTATAATCTAGGATAAGCAGTACTTCCTTCAGATTATATAGCTTCACACTGGCATCTAAGGCAACTGATTTAGTAGGAGGTAAGGAGATTCCCACATAAACATTTCCGTTATAGCATTCTCAGTGTAAAAGGAATAAATAGCATAAAATCGAGACCCATACACTTGGTGAAGAGATACAGCTCTTTCTCTCATACTAATCTTCAATGTTGGCAGGATCTTCTGGTATGTTTTCCTTTTTGCCTAGTGTCTGCTCCTTTTAGCCTTTTCAGTCCATTCTGTCATTTCCCCAAGGGTTCCAGATACCTGATAGAAATGTATCAGCTTTTGCATTGCCAGGATTAGTGGAGAGGTTTTGGCTTAGCAAAGACAAATCTAAGAACAAAAATGTACAAGATACGTATACGGTGGGGAGTTTTGCTTGTGTTTTTTTGTGGTCGAGGAGGATACATTTTTAGTAATATAATTTCAAACTAAACTTAGATTAGTCCAAGGAAATCCTAGATGCCCTACACAAATTCCCAATATACATTTTGCCTCATTTGTGCATTCTCTCCCCATACATATGTGTGTGTATGTAGAGATGTGGAGAGAGAAAGCTGGAAACACTGTGCCCCTTTTACTTTTAAAAACTTCACTGTGAATTTCCTAAGAACAAAGAACTTTCTTTTGTATATTATCAAAATCAGGAAATACAACAATAGAGTACTACCGTCTAATCCACAGTTCTTATTCAAATGGCATTGTTACTTGTTCTAATAATGGTCTTTATAATAATTTCTTTCTTTTTTAAAACTTTTTTTTTATTGAGTTATAGTCATTTTACAATGTTGTGTCAAATTTATAATAATTTCTTTTTAAGTGGTTCAGGATCCAATCCAAGATCATGTGTCAGGTCTCTTTAATATCCTTTTATTTGGATAAGTTCCTTAGTCTGTCTTTCCTCTACTTTTTTTTTGGGGGGGGTGTCTTTTTTATGTTAGCATGTGTTTGTGTGTGTGTGCTTTCATATATATACATTTTTTAATTAAAAAACTCTCTACTACTCACAAGAGGTGTGTGTATATATACACATGTGCAGATGTTTGTGAAATCTTAATACCAGTTTATTAGGATACTCAGGTTGGGCAAGGAGGTTGTAGGAGCTTTACTTTCAGGTTCTTTTATTAATTGAACATATTTGACATATAATGTTGTGTAAATTTAAGGTGTACAACATGTTAATTTGGTAAATTTATGCATTATAGCAATACTTCTATCACATTCATAATTATCCTTTCTTTTTAATGGTTGGAATAACTAAATTCTAGCCTCTTAGGAAGGTGGTTGATTATAGTGCAAGATTGTTGTCTGTATTCACTATATGGTGTGGTAGAACTCGAGAGCTTATTTCCTGCTTGTTGCGAGTCTGTACCCTTAAACAGCATCTATTTTATCCCCCCACCTCCCATCCCCTGGTAACCACCATTTTTCTCTCTGTTTTTGCAAGCTTGGCTTCTTTAGATTCAACTTGTAAATGATATACTGTACTTGTATTTCTCTGTCTCACTTATCTCACTTGGCACAATGTGCTCAAAGTCCATCTGTGTTGTCACAAATGGCAGGATATCCTCCTTTCTCATGGCTCAGTAACATTATATCGTGTGTGTATATATATCTATATGTGTCACATATTCTTTGTCCATTCATCTGTTGATGAGCATTTAGCTTGTTTCAGTATCTTGGCTATTGTGAATAACGCTACAGTAAACACGGAAGTGCACATATCCCTTTGGAATCCTGTTTTCACTTCCTTTGGGTGTTATACCCAGAAGTGGAATGTCTGGGTCAATGGACTTTTAAGTTTTTGAGGAACCTCCAAATTGTCTTCCATAGTGGTTGCACCAATTTATATTCTCTTTTGGGTTCCTTATCTGAGCCACAGTACAATAGCTCTGGCTATCCTATTATGTAATTTGGACACAAAGAAGATAGAGCCAGATACAGATACTCTAGCTTCCTAAAAAGTTAAATTCAGAAATTTGGTAAAAGCATTTAAGCAATGTATTTGTAAAATACTTGTATGCAAAACTAAAATATTCCAAGGAACAGTAGGAAATTGTATATTTCCTACTGTATGATATACTGTCATTGAGAATACAGTGTAATCTACGATTGTTTTCTCTTTTTAATTCTGTAGCAGTGGATAAGCTCTGTAGGTCACTATTTATGAGACTGCCCTGGGTTGGATAACTGATCAATGACCTTATAACATTCTTTCACATTCAGGTTTTAAAAATGAATTTGGCTGTAAGTAGAACTGGACAGTCCTCTGGGATATTGGATTGTGCCAGGAAGATTTGGAAGCCTGAAAGGATAAGAGCTTTAACAAAAGCTACATTCTTAGTCTTCTGACTGTTGTACTGTATGCAGGCGCAGATATTACTTTTTATGAGGTGAGTTTGTTTCTACGATGGACTTAAAACAGATTTATTAGATCTGAAAATATAATATAATTGAAAAAATTTTAATCAAAAATACATTTTAAAATGACTAAATAGAAAATATGTTTTTTACAGTCTGTTTTGCTAGCTTCTCTTTCTCAGGATCGCAAGCTAGTTTCCTATAAGTGTTGACCTTAATCTTCCCTCTTCACTTCTTGCACACAAACCACTCTCTCCTGGTGACTCCATCTGTTACTGGGTTACAATATAGTTGGTATATTACTAACTTGCAGATCTGCTTTTTTTTTTTTTTTTTAACCTCTTTCCTGATCTCCAGACCACTGGGGAGATCGAATGACATTGCTTTGCTTCCCATTTTAACTAGGGTTAGCAGTCTGATTTGGCTCATGTTACTTTTGTTCTGGGTTTCCTTGTGAATAATTTTGGGTTATAATAATTAGCTACTCCAAGTCAGTTATAGTTACTTGATTCAGAAAAAACAAAAGGAAGAATGTAACTAAGTTGTTTTTTGGGGGGTTGGGGCAGGATTACAAAATAACAATGGCCTATTTTCTATGTTAGTAGTGTCCAGTTTCACTTTGGTCATTTCTGTAGCTGATTCCGATAGACCATCAAGCATGACTTTCCTTGTCCAACTCCCTCCCTTCTTGCTAATCCTGAGTACTTTCCACCCCACCAGACTTCTTAATTCTTATCAGTGGTTAGGATAGCAATTAGGGTCATGGGCTCAGACTGCTTGAGTTCAGATTATGGCTTCACAATTTCCTTAACCTCTCTGTGCCTGAATTCTCTCACCTTAAAAATGCGGATTTATTCATTCAGTAAATAATTATTGAGTTGCATGTAACAGGCTCTGTTCTAGGTACAACAAACAAAAGAGAGGGTCTTTGGGGAGCTCAACATTCTTTCATTGGGAGATAGAAAATAAACAATTGATAAACGTGGTGTGTTAGTGATAGGATTATGGAGAAAAACAAAGTAGGAAAGGAGAGTAGACAGTATTAGGGACTGAAAGGCCTTCCTGAAAAGATACCTCTGAGCAGAGACGCTAAGGAAGTGAGGGCTTGAGCCACGCATAAATCCACAGGAAGAACATTTAGGGTGGAAGCATGCTTGTACAGCTGGATTGAGCCAGAAGAGATTAGTAGGAGATGAGGTCAGAGAGTGAGTGGGGATCCAGATTTATCAGGGGCTTGCAAATCATAGAAAGGACTTTATTTTTACTCTAGGTGAACTGGGAACCTACTGGAGGGTTCTGACCAGAGGAATGCCATATCTGACAAGATTTTTTTAATCATAAAATTTTTATTAAGATATAATTCATATACCATATAATTCACCATTTTGAAGTGTTCAGTATATCTACAGGGCTGTGCAACCATCTCTACTATCTAATTCAAGAACATTTCATCACTCCAAAAATAAACTCTATACTCATCAGCAGTCACTCCCCATCCCCAACTCCCCCATTCCCTGAAAAATACTAATTTCTGTCTCTGCAGATTTGTCTAATCAGGACATTTCATATAAATGCAATTATACAATATATGGTCTTCTATGACTTGCTTCTTCTCACTCAGCAAAGTGGTTTCAAGGTTCATCCATGTGGTAGCATCTATCAATATTTCATTCTTTTTTTCTGAATATTATTCCATTATATGCATATACCATCTTTTGTTTGTCCATTCGTCAGTTAATGGACAGTTGGGCTGTTTCCACCTTTTGACTGTTTTGAATAATGCTAGTATGAAATCAAGTACAAGTTTTTGTATGGACATGTTTTATTTCTCTTTGGAATATATCTAGGAGTGGAAGTGCCAGGAAATTAGATAACCCTATGTTCAACTTTTTTGAAGAACTACCACTGTTTTCTAAGGTGGCTACACCATTTTATTTCCACTAGCAGTGAATGAGGGTCCCAGTTCTCTACATTCTTGTCAACACCTGTTATTATCCATCTTTTTGCTTTTGCCATCCTTGTGAATAAAAAGTGGTACTATCGTCTATTATTATTTGTCTTTTTATTGTTGAGTTGTAGGAGTTCTCTGTATATAATAGACACAAATCCCTTATCAGATATATGATTTGCAAATATTTCCTCCCATTCCATGGGCTGTCTTATACTTTCTTTATAATATCCTTTGAAGCACAAAAGTTTTAAATTTTGATTAAGTTCAATTTATTTATGTTTTCTTTTGTTACCATTGCATTTTTTGTCATATCTAAGAAATCACTGTCTAATCCAAGAACATAGATTTACATCTATGCTTCCTTCTAAGGGTTTTATAGTTTTGGCTCTCATTTTAGGTCTACTATACATTTTGGATTAATTTTTGTATATGGTGTTAGGCAGGGGTCCAACTTCATTCTTTTGCAAGTAGATATCCATTTGTCTCAATACCATTTGTTGAAAAGACTATTTTCTCCACTGGATGGTCTTGGCACACTTGGTGAAAATCAATTGACTATACATGTTAAAGGTTTATTTCTGGATTCAAATTCTATTTGTTGATCCGTATGTCTATCCTTATGCCAGTACCACAATTGTCTTCATTGCTGTGGCTCTGAAGTAAGTATGAAATTAGAAAAATATGAGTCCTCTTGTTTCTTTTTTTCTCAGCACTGTTTTGGCTATTCTGAGTCCCTTGCATTGCCATATGAATTTTAGGATCATCTAGTTTTAGAAGTTTTAGGACAGTGGACAAAGTATGAAATAATGGTCTCTGGTATGTTGGGAGAGTAAATGGACAAGGGAGATACGGTATCATTCCAGGGGGAAAAGAAAGGCCCATTTAAGATTTTACGATCATGATTTTAAAATGAGACAGGTCAGTATGGGTGTAAGTTTTTCACTCACGTTTTGCTGCACGGGAGCAGGCATGAAGTAGGCATAGTTGGTTTTAGGCAGGGTGGTTCTGTCATACTAACATGACCAAGGGAGAAAAAATAAACAAGGGAATTGTAAGATAATAGTAGGACCTACCTCATGGGGTTTTTATGACTATTAAATTTAATATATGTTAAATGGTTAGATATGCCCTAGCACATGAAAAGTGGTATGTCACCCTGAGATAGCATCATTAGTATCAGTTATATCTCAAGATAGTGTCTTTCTTTCTTACTGAGGCTGACTATTCTACCTCGGTTCTTTAAAAAAAATAATTATTTTTATTTGTTTTTGTTTATTTTGGGGGAGGTAATTAGGTTTATTTATTTACTTATTTATTTTAATGGAGGTACTGGAGATTGAACCTAGAACCTCGTGCATGCTAAGCATGTGCTCTGCCACCGAGCTATACCCAGACCCCCCAAAGTACTTTTTAAAACACTTATCTGGGCCTGTCATTAGACTGTGCCACCGACTTTCAAAGGACATGACTAGGGATTGGGGACGGAAAGCTTCAGTGCAACAAATCAGAGAACTAGGTTTTTACACAGTCCCTCAACCCTGTCTACTGCAATTCTCTGGAGCCTCAATTTTAGATCTCAGGCTCCTTTGTAGGAGCCTGTGAGAGAGCTTGAGGAATGGCAGAAACGCTTGGTGTTCCGGAAGATAAAAGAAAAGGTGTTTCAGGATGGAGGGCGTGGCCAGAAACTACTGGGATTAAACAGGGCAAAGATTTAAAAACGTCCTACGGATTTTGTGAGGAGAAAGCCCAGTAAGGTAGGTGGGGGTGGCTGAGATGAGACTGCAGTGGATCAAGGAGAAAGTGGGAGCTGAGGAGGAGGTGGGTTCTTGGAAACAATGCCAGGTTCCCAGGGAGGGGAAGAGGGAGACCGAGACCGAGGGCGGAGGCCCCTCAGGAGGACCGCCCTCTTCAAACCACCCCGCCGGGGTCCGCGGGGCCCGACTGCGCGGCGGGGCCCTACCCTGGGGCGCGGGACGGTCCGGCCGGAGGTGCAGGTCGGAGAAACTCGGCGGCGGCTGCAGGCGCTTAGCTTGCGGCGGGAGATTCGACGCCCGAGCGCTCCTTCGACGCCGCATCGGGGGGCCGCGCTCCTCTCGCCCAGATCCCCGCGGCCCCCGTTCGACCGCAGGCCGGGGCGGCGCTGGCTGCCGCCGCGTCTGGCGCCTCACTCCGACTTCCGGGCAGGCCGGCCGTCGCGCGCCGCCGCGGCCCAGCTCGGAACCTCGGCGGCTCGGCGGGGCCGTTGCCAGCAGCCACGCCGCCCGCGCGGCCCCGCCGCCCTGCGCAGGCGCGGCGGCGGCGGCGGCGTCGAGCGGCGGCAGGTGGCGCGGCCGCGGGCGGGACGCCTTCGCTGGGGCTGGGAGGAGAGGCGGCCGGTGGTGCGGGGCCCCGCCATGCTGCGCTGGCTGCGGGGCTTCGTGCTGCCCACGGCTACCTGCCACAGCGACGAGGACTACTTCCAGTACGAGATGCTCTTCCAAGACCTGGACCACGACGGGAACGGGGTGCTGGACATCGTCGAGCTCCGGGAGGGCCTGAAAAACTGGAGCTCCTCGTTTGGCCTGCACCCGGAGAAGGTGAGTGGCCGCAAGAATGTGGCCCCGCGCGTCTGGAGAGACACTGGGCAGAGGCTGAAGCGAGACTCGCGCTTTCCAGAGCTGTTCCCCAGGGCCCTGGAGCGAGGGTGGGCTTCCTTCCCTGAGCCCCTTCACGCAGGGTAAGTACCGCAGCCCGGTGAAACACCTTCTCCACCTTCTTAAAACAACCGCTTTCCACTAAAACAGTAACTTCTTAAAATAGCAACTTTCCACTTAAAACAGCCACTTTCCACTATGACCAAAGCCTTCTCCTGGGCTTTTCGGGAGATGCTGAGTGGGTTTATGGTGACTCGCTCAACATTTACTGAACCTGCACAGAATTCCAGGGGCCGCGTTAGCTTTTTTGAATGCAGGAGCCCAAGACCTTCCCTTTTTTCGGGACGTTCACGGCCCAGGGTTCACGCTTCAGGATCTTCTCCAAACGGCAATCACAGGCGGGTCCCCAGAGCTGCCCTCTCTTTCTGACATCCCCACCAAAGCATAGGGGGAGTTAGACCATAGTCCATGGGTTTACACTTCAGCTGATTGTTTTAGTACCTTGCGTAAATTAGAGATGTCTTCCTTCTCTGTACGGTCTTGACTTGATTATTTAAAACCTGTTTAGAAGGAAGTTTCAGGATATCAAGAGAAAACAATTATTGTTTCCCTTCTATCAATGCAAAACAGTGTTCAGATACTACCGCACTAGTTTCAGCTACCATTGTGTGTGTGTGTGTGTGTGTGTGTGTGTGTGTGTGTGTGTGTGTGTGTGTGTTGGAGGTCCAAATCCTTCCCATGGCCCAGGAAATTCCTTGAGAGTTCTGTGCTCCAAAATGTATTGCTCTGATTTAATTTTTATCTTATTATCGCAGTCCTGTGTCCTCCTACTCTGCCTAGTTCCTTCAGATTGATAGCTTAATCAAACCATCTACATAGTTTTATTTTTATTTTGTTCCTGGGCCCCATCTCTTAGGATAGTCTTTGTTTCTACTTCCTTCTTAGGCCAGACTTCCAGGACACTGCATCTCAGCCTGTCAAGCATCTTAGGCTCCTTCTTACCTGAGAAGGAATATCAGAGAATAAACTTGAGGGAGAGGTAGGAATCAGGGAGGAATGGTAGGGATATAGAACCCTAGAATGAATATTCATTTAGGATATATACTATGCTTTTGAGAATGGTATTCCACTCACAAAGGGTATCATCTTTAAACTGTCACTTGGAAGAGAACCACTTATTTTGTTCTGTGGCTATGTCAGGCCAGCAGCTTCTGTGTAGTGCTTTATGTACTACGACTTGTGGGTCCTAGTGTCATTATATGGCCCCTTTGCAGTATAATAGGACCTTTGGTCCAGTGCAGTGTGATACATAAGCACATACTGAAAGATCAAACACTCTTTAACTTTTGATTGTCCTGCTGGTTGAGGCTGTGCAGGCATGTTAGGCAAACACATGCCTAGAATATGTGTCAATTCCAGTCAAGATGAAACACTGCACCTTTCAGGGTGGAATAGCTTCAGAGTAATCAATGTGTTGCTCAGTGGCTGGAAGGTTTCTTGAAAGGATGGTGTGGTGTCAGTGGCTCAGTATTATTTTCTCATTCTAGTAGTTCAGACACTTGGCAGCAGCATTAGCTGTATTAGGCACTTGGTGAGTAGGACCCATACTCACCGTGGATAGCCTATATCTCCACCACCATGGCTGCTCCATTCAAGAGCCCACTGTGTCAGCACTGGTGTTCATTATGTCAGTTGATGAGACAGTCTGGCTGACCTCAACTGGTTGGGTCATTCTGTCTACTTAGTTTTTTTTTTTTTTAACCTCTTCTATGGTAGTAACCGTATGTGGGTTTGTCACCAGTTGTGGGTTCTGGCCAGCAGAAGTCCCACCGAGACAGAATGAATTACTTGAGACTTTGTGGAAAAAAGTCAAGAGAGAGAGAGGGAGTCGGGAGCCAACTCCACGAGCCTCTCAAATGCTCCCGTATTTATTGTGTACAGTCAAAGGAGGAATGCAGGTATTTAGGGAGTACAGGGTGGGATCACAATGAGTACAAGGCTTTGTTTATTGTTGGTGTTTGGCTCAAGGTCAGGAGAACCTTATTGGTAAATCATATTCGTGTTGAGCCTTTCAGCTTATCAGGGCGGAACGTATGAGAATCAGCTGCTTAACAACATTTTTCTTGGACTCAGGTGGCTGTGCCTGTCTTAAGTTGCCCCTCTCAGGGGATCTTACCCGTCATTGGCTAACCAGCCTTCTCACCTCTGAGTCTGCAGCTTTTTATAACTTGTTTACCATTCCAGCCCAAGGCTGTTTTGGGGATAGAAGACTATCTAACAGCAGGCGTGCCCAGCATTTATAGCCGAGGGCCTGGGTTGTTGCTAAAACCTCAACCATGCAAGCAAGTAGGTTACTAAGCACGTTTGCTCTTCTTTAAGGAGATAAGTGGCTGGGTTCTGTTACAATTTGTTAACCCGATCATGGGCTCCCACAAGCATACAATGTGAGAATATTTTTACTTTATCTTCACTCCCATAGATCTATCCTCATGCAAATTCCCCAGACCTCTTTGTCTCTGATTTTCCAATTTTTTCCCTTCTAGGCCACTGATACCCAACCAAGGTACTCACCACTGTTCGTGAGTTTCTATATATTGTTATCTCTGGCTACTTCTTTTTGTGAAGTGAATGATTAGACCCTACTTGAAATTCTTCTCACTGGGCAGATTTCCCCATTGCTGTCTTTCTGGACTATTCTTGAGTGGTGCTATAGTGTATATCAGGCTGTTTTCAATTTTCACTCACATAATCAGAAACCCATCCAACCAAGCTCATCTTTTTTCCTCCTCTGTCGGCCCATCATAATGAACCTTCCTGTAGTTATAGGAATGAGTTTAAGGAGAGGTGATGGTATAACAGGGGTGGGGCATGGAGATCTGGACCAGTCTTTGTGTAACTTGCTTATGCTCTTTGATTCTACTTGTGCTTGATCTCAATGTACTGTTCCATCATATGGATTGCTACTTGGCTTACCAAGACTTCTCACCTGGTGGTTCTGATAGAACTCAACTCATGATAATCCATCCTGGCTATAAGCACTCTGTTCTCCCAGGGCCCCATAGCATGCCAGGAACTATTACAGTTTTCTGCTGTAGGGTCTCCTTTTAGAGCTTGTTATAAACTCCACGCAATATCTTTTCCTGCCTCTGACACTTTTAATACCATAGAGTCTGCTGGGTCAGGTAGCCCAAGAGGCAGGGCTGCTTGCTCTATGACTAGGACCTGTTGAAGAACTCTTTCTCACTATGAACCCCATTAAAATCTGTCAGCCTTTCTTGTTTCTCAGAAATGGATCAGAGCAGCTTTCTCAGTTTTGAAATATACCCCCAGAACTCAAAGAGGCCTCAGATGCTGTATTTCCTTCTTAGAGAGGTGTGAGATGCAAGCATTTGCCCTTTATTTTGGTGGTAGTGATGATGGGGCATATCCTGACATGCCCTAGACCACTGGTTCTGGAAATACTTAATTGATGTGGTAGACCCCTGAATCTTCATTGACTATTATTTCCCATCCTCTGGAGGGCATGTATCTTACCAAGGCCTCTAACATATTGCTACTTCTTGTTCATCTAGTCCAGTTAACATGATGCCATCAATATAGTGGACCAGCATGATGCTCTGTGAATATGGAGATGGATCAGGTCGCTTTATGACAGAGGGTGGGAAAATTGTGATAAAATTCATGTAACATAAAATGTACCATCTTAACCATTTTTAAAGGTACAGTTCAGTGGTATTAAATACATTCATAATGTGCAACCATCACCACCATCTATCTCAGTAACTCTTTTCATCTTTAAAATGGAATATCTATATCCATTAAGCAATAACTCCCCATTGCTCCCTCCCTCCAGCCTCTGGCAATTATCATTCTATTTTTTGACTCTATGACTTTTCTACTGTATGTACTTCATATGAGTGGACTCATACAGTATTTGTCATTTTGTGGTTGGCTTATTTCACTTAGCATAATGTCTTCTGAGTCCATCCACGTTGTAGCATGTGCCAAAATCCTTTTAAGGGCTGAATAATATTCCATCACATATCTATCTATCTATCTACCTACCTACCTACCTACCATATTTTTGGTGCTGTGTCATTCTCAGCCTTTTGTTCAGTGCATTGATGCTTCCAGCAACATCCATCCAATTCCATAGTTCTTATGATTAGTATTTCTCCTGAATTCCTCAAAAGCTGAGATACTGCATCAGCTAGCACATTGTCTTTCCATCCCAGGTCACCATCTAGCCCCAGTGATGGTGTATCATGTGGGGTCTGCTTCCTAGGACCATTTCTGGTACCAGCTGTTAAAGGTTGTATTCCATGAGAACTGCCTCTAATACTCAGATTCATACTCAGGAAGTTTATTGGGGAGTGCTATTAGGGATAATACCTGTGAGAGCTAGAGGAAGCAGGATTGGACAGAGGGAGAAATTGAACTGTGATGGAGTTGCAGCAGAAGCTTTAGACAATTCAAGAGGAACTCTGAATCTGGGATAGCCTTTCAGAGTTGTCTTGTCTTGAGGCAAGAGGGCCAGGCCTTTATTGCCTGTCCCTGCTTCCTTCACCCCCTCCCCCATTTAGTGAATGTGGGCTGCTCCAGGGAGTGACTTTAGGCACGGTGAGTCTTTTCAGCCCTGGACAATATGAAGGGAGGGGCTCAACTGAGAGTTTTCAGTCACCAATACTCTCAGCTACTCTCATTCCTTGGAGGGATGTGGGCAGTGTACCAGAGAATTTACCATAGTGATGTATTCTGCAAGTAATGCTGACAGGATTGGTTGGTTAATTGGATATGGAGTGTGAGGTAAAGGAAAAATTCAAGAATGACTCCAGGATTTTTGGTTTGAACAACTGGACGGATAGTGGTGCCATTTGCTAAAATTAGGCAGAATTGCAGAGGAGTGAGGTGGGGCAAGTGATTAATAAATCTTTCTTGGTTTGGACATTTGATATTCCTTTAAAAAATCCAAGTGGCTATATCAAGTAATAGTTTTGTATTTGAGTCTAAACCTCAGAGGAGACGTCAGGGTTAGAGATGAACATCGTTGGCGTTATACATGCAGAGCTTGGATATTGGATGAGATCCCCGAGTGTGGGGAAAATTATTTGGAAACTAAAAGCTGAAATCTAGCCAAACTATCATTTAAAGTAAACCCAATTTGGGATATATCAAGTTTGTTACCCTCAAAGGTTGGAGAGACTTCTTGAGAATGGAGTTCTAATAAAATGAAAAATAAATCTAAGAAAGAGGAAAACATGGGATAAAGGGAAAATGATGAATAAAGAAAAAATACTGTGCATAATTAAATGCTTTTACTGCATTAATTTTTCCAGCTTTATTGAGGTATAATTGACATATAACATTGTGCAAGTTAAAGGTGTACAACGTGATGGTTTGTACATGTATACGTTGTAAAATGATTACTACAGTAAGGTTAGTTAACACATCATTACCTCATGTAATTACCTTTGTGTGTGTGTGTGTGTGTGTGTGTGTGTGTGGTGAGAACATTTAAGATCTATGCATTAATTTTTTTGAATATTTTTTTTAGGTATAATTTACATACTATGAAATTCACCTATTGTTAAGTGTACAGTCAGTGATTTTTAGTAAAAAATTATACAGTTGTGTAACATTACCACCATATGCTTTTGACATATTTCTGTCAGTTCAAAAACAAAGATCCCTTGTGCCCATTCTTTGCAGCTTCAACTCCCATCTCTACCCCTAGGCAACAATTGATTTGCTTTTTGTCTGTGTAAATTTTCCTTTTTTTGGAAGTTTCATATAAATGGAAACAAACAATGTACAGTAGTCCACCGTTATCTTTGGGGTATACATTCCAAGACCCTCAGTGGATGCCTGAAACTGCAGATAGAACTGAACCCTACATATACTTTATTTTTTTCCTACAAAAACATACCTGTGATAAAGTTTACTTTATAAGTTAGGCACAGTAAGATATTAACAATAACTAACAATAAAATAGAATAATTATAACAATATACTGTAAGAAAAAGTTATTTGAATATGGTTTCTCTCTCAAAATATCTTATTGTACAGTTTAATGCCTTTTCCATCTTAACCAAGCACTTGCTATGTACTGTGGCTGTAACTTTTGCAGTTTGAGGTGCTATAGCAAAACTAGCATGAATTTCTTTTTCCTTCTTCACAATTTCACTGGTAGAAAATTCGTTCATCCCGTAGACCTTAGCAACCTCAGTGTACAATTTATTTTTCCTTACTAAGTCAAGAACTTTCACTTTTTCACTTAAAGGAAGCACTTTATGGCTTCTTTGCCAAATCCAAATTGCCAACATCGCTGCTCTTGTGCTTTGGGGCCATTACTAAGTAAAATAAGTGTTACCTGAACATAAGCACTGTGATACCTTGACAGGCAACCTCATAACCTAGACAACCAGTAAGTGACTGGCAGCCGGGATACCTGGACAAAGGGATGATTCATGTCCTGGGTGGGATGGAGCCTGGTGGAGTGAGATTTCGTCATACTACTCAGAACGGCACACAATTTAAAACTTATGTATTGTTTATTTCTGGAATTTTCCATTTATTTTCCATGGTTGACTGGGTACTGAAACTGCAGAAGGTGAAACCTTAGATGGGCAGGGAGAGGGGCCACTCTACTATGATTTTTTTTTTTAAAGTTGGTAACTATGGAGGCATGTTCCCCAAACTGAGATGTTCTCCATGATGTAATCAGAATGATTTATAGATAATTAAACAGGAATAATTTTCTCATTGTGATTTAGTGTTACTTAATACTATTTCCATGTAAGCACCGTATGTATTCCACTCATTGGGAAACACTACCTACAGAATTAATTTGAAATCCTTTTTGTGGCATGTAAGTCCTCTCATGATCTCTCCCCTGCCTACCTTATCTCCTCCTTTTTCTCCCTTGCATTTTTGTCCTTAGCAAATTGCAGCTATTTAGGATTGTTATGACTAAATGAGTTTGTACGTATAAAGTGCTGAGAAGTAAGTGCTCAATAAATATTAGCTATTATTATTATCCATATCATTAATGTTGTGTTTTTTCTAATCAAATACTGTCACACATTCTTGGAGTGCCCTTTCCCATTTGTCTGCCCAGCTGATGCCAATTTTTCTCTGCGGGCCTCAGCTCAAGCCCTCTTCCACTGTGAAGGCTCTCCTGAATCCCCCCAAACTTTACTGTACCTTGAATACATTCCTATTATGTCACCTAACAAATTCTCTTTGGTTATGTGAATGGTCTCTGCTTGTCTGTCACTTCCTTCAGGGCAGGGACTGTGTCTTCTTGTCTTTTAATCTCTAGAACCTAGTCCATTGCCCAGTTCACAGTATTTATTAACTCCATGGAGGTTGATTAAGGGCCTTTGAATGTCATACTTTATGCCAGACATTGATGGTACAAAAATGAACAAGAAATGGTTTGTGCCTTTGAGGTAGGAGTCTTCTGGAAATATATATGATGTACATTTTGAAATTATGATTATTAATTTTTTATTTAGAAAAACAGAATACCCCGGTGAGATCTGAACATACACTCTTGCTTCCTAAGGCTTGATCTCAAATCATTAATCTGTGGATCATTCTAGAATTCCACATATTTTATCCCATTTAGTTAATAGAGGGTAAACTCTCTGATGGCAAAGACTATATGTATCTTAGTATCTTTATTCTCTCAAGATATTTGGCATTCATTGTTTGCCTCAGGTAAATACTTACATGTAGGATTTATAATTATTTGGAATGAGATGGTGGCTATTGACTTTAGTATTGTGCAAATTAAAAATCACCTGATGTATTTAGCTCTGTAGTGGTGACTGAAAAACTAGGACAGTGGATGCTGATAGAAGTCATAATAGGTATGAGTGAAACGTGCCAATGTTAGCATGGTATAGTAGCTTTACCTGCAATACATCTCTGTAATGAGTTTCTTTTTTCTTGTAGGATATTTTTAAAGCTGGAGATACCAATGATGATTTGAAATTGGACTTTGAAGAATTTATGCAGTACCTTAAAGAACATGAGAAAAAAATGAGGCTGGCATTTAATAGTCTGGACAGAAATAATGATGGTGTGTGTGTGTTTTATCCACAATTAGCTTAACATGAATAACCACTGTCAGTAATAAGTATATTTTTATTGGCCTTTAACTTACTCCACTCCTAATATCAGAGGTTCTATTGTGTCTATCACTTGTCTAGCAGTAATTTTTTAATTTCTAAGAATAATATATAAACTGTATTTATTAGTATTAACGTTTCTGTATTGTTAACCTTTTAAAAATAATTTTTGTCCTCTGAATTTAAAACTTCTTGACTTGGTGAGTAGACCTCTTCACTGTTTTGCAATAAATGAGCTGAAAGTATCATGGTAGTTTAAAAAGTTACATTTCTTGTTTTCTTGTTGATTTTGAAAATATTTCAGTTGTAGGAAAGTTATATAACACAGAAAAGCTCCTAAAGGAAAGTAAAAGTTACTTGTAACCCTGCTGTCTAGAGATCAGACTCAGCATTTTAATATATTTTTAATATTTTCTTCTAGACTTTTTGTCTCTATGTCTTTCTTGGTTTCTCTCTTTTTAAATGAAATAGTAGTCATGCTGTATGTATAGTTTGGTGTTCTACTTTTTTCTTTTAATGTGAATGTAAGCATTCCACTTCTTTTAATAGTCTTCACAAAGATAATTTTCAATGACTGAAATACTCAGTTGGTGAGGAGGTTTATTTAATGACTCCCATATTGTTAGACATTTAGGATGTTTCCAGTATTTTACTCTTATACATATGATCAGTATTCACACTGATTTGCATAGAAAAGGAATACTCTACTATGTTGTTATAGACCCTTAAATCAGAGAGACTAAATGTAAAAATATAATACCATTTCTGCATCCACATGTGGCTAATTCACCATGGGGAATTAGAAACTAATTATACCCTATTTAAGAAACATATACCCTATTTAAGAAAAAATTAACATATGTTAATTTTTAAGTTTTGTGAAATCTGATTTTTGTTAATTGAAAAATTCTAAGTGAACCAGAAAAGATATTTTAAGGATTCTACTGATAAGTTCTTGGGTAAGACAAAGTATAACCTGAATGTCACAGGCTTTAGTGACCTGTGAGCTCAAAAGTGGCTGCATTTACCTTAATACCCAAATTGCAGTGCTACAGGCTTCCATTCACTTTCCAGAAGGAAGTTGAGGGCTTTCTGGGCCCTCCTACTAAAATAGTACCCAGAAGCTTAAGAAGTACTGCTTATTCATGTCTGTAAATCAGGTCATCATTTGCTGTTGATCTAAGACTGATAGTTCTATTCTTGTGCTGTTCTGGAATTTCACTCTTTTATTGCTGGTTACCACCATGATCATATTTGTAAGCTGAAAATCCACTGTGTCAGATAATCAGTGAAATGAGAATGCCGTTAGTAAAAACTACTGCTATTGTCCCTGAAAATCAGTGCCTTTTTTTTTTTTTTTTTAGCTCTTGGTAATAATAGAGAATACTTTCTGAGGCAAGAGGGCAATCCAAAGTAATACAGTGATTAGGAATACAGATCTCTTAATTTCTATCTTGACTAGTCAAACTGGAACATCATAGCTCAGCCCCCAAAGTCCTGCAGTGGTACCATTCTATTAGAGCTGCTGTCCAAATTCCCACTGGCTTCCTATGTCTTGAGCACCTGAGCTGTGATAGCAGGTATGACACTGTACCGTGGACACCAGGGCTGCCGCCCATGTGGACTGCCGAGCTCAGGCTCCAGCCGCCCTGCAGAGGTGCTGCTCTGCTTGAGCTGCCTGCTGTCAGGGACCTCCTGGCTGCTGCCTCAGTGACCACATTTGTGTAGAGCTCAGCCAGTTTTCTTTGGCCACGATGCTCTTTGTGGGTGGGAAAGGGAATATCTCCTCTGTTATGGATTGAATTGTGTTTCCCCCCAAAAGATATGTTGAAGTCCTGGCCCCAGTACCTCAGACTGTGACCTTAATTGGAAATTGGTCTTTACAGAAGTAATCAAGTTAAAATGAGGTCATTAGGGTATGCCCAATAAATAACAGGACAGGTGTCATGTAAAGGGGGAATCTGGACACAGGGACAGATGTGCACAGAGGGAGCTGATGTGAAGTGGCCATTTGATGATGGAGTCAGGCTTGGAGTGATATGTCTACAAGGCAAGGAATAGCTGAGACTACTGGAAGCTAGGAGAGAAGTATAGAGCAGATCCTCCCCGAGCATCTCCAGAAGGACCATGGCCCTGTCAATGCCTTCGTTTCAGACTTCTGGCCTCCGTAACTGTGAGACAATAATTCCTGTGGTTCTAGCTACCCAGGTTGTGGTACTTTGTTACAGCAGCCCTAGGAAACTAATACACTCCTCCCTCTTACTATGCCTCATCAGAAGATGTCCGATATCAGAATATTTTGGGCCTCATAGTACCGCTTTTTCAATTCATATGAATATACTGCCACTTTCCCCTAAAGTGTAGAGGTGCTTCCAGACTGGCTGGGATGGGGTAATTTCTGGTATCTTGTGTGCACCACTGACCCTGGAGCCAACATTTCCCCCAAATCCTATTATTGGATCTGACTCACTACATCACATCTTTTCCCTTCCTGTCCTTCCTGACATCATTGTTCCTCTTGGGATTCTCTCAGTTCATTGCACACTTAATGTGTGTTAAACATTGATACTAGGATTCAGTTTTTTCCACCCCTTTCTGTGCCCCAGGAGGCTTTCCAGGCCTTGGGCCGATCAATGGAGACAAGAGAATGCATGTGCGCTGATGTACTATCAAACTCACTAGCTGGAAACTTTCAAGGCCCAGTACATATCTTAGCTATGGTAAATAGTGCTGTTGTGAACAATGGGGTGCATGTAGCTTTTCGAATTAAGAGTTTTTTGTCTTTTCCAGTTATATACCTAGAAGTGAGATTGCTGGACCATATGGTAAGTCTATTTTTAGTTTCTTAGGGAATCTCCATACTGTTCTCCATAGTGGCTGCACCAATATACATTCCCACCAGCAGTGTAGGAGGGTTACTTTTTCTCCACACCCTCTCCAGCATCTATTATTTGTGGACTTTTTTTTTTTAATGATGGCCATTCTGATGTGAGGTGATACCTCATTGTGGTTTTGATTTGCATTTCTCTAATGATTAGCAATGTTGAGTGTCTTCTCCTGCGCCTGTTGGCCATATGTATGTTTTCTTTGGAGAAATGTTTATTTAGGTCTTCTGCCCATTTTTTGATTGGGTTGTTTGTTTGTTTGTTTTTGATATTGAGCTGTATGAGCTGTTTGTATATTTTGGAAATTAATCCCTTGTCGGTCACATCATTTGGAAATATTTTCTCCCAGTCCGTGGGTTTCCTTTTTGTTTTGTTCATGGTTTCCTTTGCAGTGTAAAAGCTTTGAAGTTTATATAGGTACCATTTGTTTATTTTTGCTTTTGTTCCCATTACTGTAGAAGACGGATCCAAAAAATATTGCTGCAATTTATGTCAAAGGCTGTTCTGCCTATGTTTTCCTCTAAGAGTTTTATAGTAGCTGGTCTTACATTTAGATCTTTAATTCATTCTGAGTTTTTTTGTATATGGTATTAGTGAATGTTCTAATTTCATTCTTTTAAATGTCTCTGTCCAGTTTTCCCAGCACCACTTATTGAAGAGACTGTCTTTTCTCCATTGTATATTCTTGCCTTATTTGTCATAGGTTTAGTAAAATGCATAGTTTTATATTTTGGGCTTTCTATCCTGAAGAAAGGATTTTCTGAGCAGAAAATAGCTCGAACAGTGGCAGAATTGGAGAACTGTCAGACAAGGTCAGAGCTAGTTAATACGGCGTTTCAAATTTGGCCTTAACTTACTATTTTGGGGGAAAGATTTCATTGATGTATAATATATATAACAAAGTGCATAAATTATAAGTAAAATCTTCATGAGTTTTCCCAAGGCAAAAAGAC